>NC_056725.1:1637151640-1637219140 GCF_019279795.1 Protopterus annectens | reverse complement strand
TGAGTAATGCAACTTTTCCGCCCTAGAATTGGTGACTGATGAACTGAATGCAATGAGAACTGTTGTGCTACAAAATCGGATGGCTCTTGACTTCACCCTAGCGGTGAGAGGTGGTACGTGCACGCTTATCAAAGAAGAATGCTGTGCTTTTATTCCTGACAATCATCATGAGATAAATAACCACCTAGAGGTAATTCAGCAAGTATCAGCCATGACTGAACCAGGCCCAAACACACTGACGGACTTTTTCCAGAATCTATTTGAGGGGTGGGGTTCCATCCTAATGAATATTCTAATTGCCATTTGTGTGGGTATACTCCTAATAGGAGCATGTGTTCACTGTGGAATTCCCTGCATGAAAAGATTAATCAAAGATTTTGTTGATGTATCTGTTACTGAAACTTTCTACCAAGATATTGAAATTGAAAGATTGATTTCAGATGATGCTTTTTCTGAAGTATAGATTAAATGACTCACCTAGCTGAAAATCCTGAGTGGAAAAGGCTAGGAGATGAAATGACACTATGCATACTTCAAAATAGAATAAAAAGTATTAATAGGGGGGAAAATGTTAGAAAAATGTGTATTTGAATACATGAGAAATACTAGTTTAAAAGCAAAGTAGTATATAATGCATTTTATTCTATTAATCATATAGTAGTAAAATTAATTCATGTCTAAATGTGAAGTAGTTTTGAAACTGCAGTGTGGCTTGAAGCAAAAGCTGATCCCTGACCCTGACAGAATGCTAGCTTAGCAAGTTTTAATGTTTATGCTTTTCACAAGTGATTATCTGCTGGGTCAGGAAATTAAATGTGTGAAATAATGAAATCTTCTGCTCTTTCCTGTTGGAATGATCTGGCCTTCTATATGTATTACTTAGATAGCACGCAGCTGTGTGAGGAAGTGTAACAGAGAACAAAGACATGCATTAAAAGACTGAAGCTCCTATTGTATTCGAACTGATATGAAACCTTGAACAAGTAACTTTACAGAAAGTCATTATGACTGACCAGCTGGATAGGAAGGCCGTATTGTATCTAGAGGAAAAGTTTTTTAAAATATACTGCATCAGCACATTAAAAGAATTGAGGCTTGTAAGCTAAAGTGATGTAGATGCCCTGTGACATATCATGTCAGTAAGGTGGGCATAGCTTGAATGTTAAACCTATATAAAATTGTGTGCTTCCTGTTTCATGTCAGACAAAATTCTGTACTTGTATGGTTTTTTGCCTCCTGGTGCACACTAGTAAACCTTTGAATCTGAACCTCCTGCGTATTGAATTCTTAATTTTATTTAACATGAAGTCAATCATTTTGTCCTTGTACTGTGGTATCATTCTGGGTGATGGCAGAATGCTACTCAGGGCTAGGGTCATACCTGCCTGGGCTACAAAATTGGAGAGCTCCTCCATGTCTCTTTCCATGTAGTCCAGGGAGGTACGTCTCAGGTCATTCACACCAACATGAACAATGAAAAAGTCATATTTGTACTTGTTGTGGAGTGACCTGAGCGCGTGCATTATCTGGCGGATCCTGGCACCCGACAGGCAGCTGACAGTAACTTTCTCCTTGTTTAGCCTGGTGAGTGGAACATCAGTGTGTCTGACTATAGAGTCACCTATGACTAGAGTGTTTGGTACGTTGTTGTGCCTTATGGGCTGTGGTTGAGTGGCACACTGAGTTTTTGGGCTATGTGTAATTTGAGGTTTTGTTGGGGGGTGGAGGTTGCTTGTATTTCTGCTTTGGAGGTCTCTGTTGCTTGGGCAGATTTTTATTGAGAGCCTCCATGAATGTAGTTGTGTGTTTTGTGGTTCTGTGTGTGTGTTTTGGTCGTTTAGGTTTTGAGGGACTAAGTGATGAGTGTGATGTGGTGCAAGTGTTTACCTTCACTTCTTGACTGTCTAGTCCAGTCTTGGTTGAAGAGAGCTTTGCTTCCAGTTTGGCTATATAAGTGCATCTCTCACAGGTTGTAGTGTTGGGTGGTAGGAGGAGAGGGTTGTCTGTGTACATGAGGCAATTGCTGCATTGCCCCAAGATGCCCAGATTCATCAGGTAGACAGGAGAAAACACCGTGAGCTGACCCTTAGACATGCCTGGATAGGTGCTTCTTTATTAAGTACTAAAAACTGTTTTCCTCTAGACAAGTGAGGAAAGTTGAGTATTGTAGTAATCTGTAGCTTATTAAATGCTTACAACTAGTTCTGAACAAGTGCTGAGCTGAAAAAAAAAACAGATTTGAGTGCTAAATCTAAAGAACTGGATAGTTCTAAGGGAAAATTTGAAAAGCAGACTTTATGGCACCGGGAGTAGTTTAACCCTAGCTAAGTGGTGATGCATAAAGAGCAATCAAATATTCTCACAAATCATACTATCTTTAGGCATTTCTCTAAGGCTAACTTACTGAAGTGAGCTGAAGACCTGAAATGGCTCAATAGCTCCTGTGCTTCATTATACAAGTAGCCAAGACCACTGCCCTTGTAGAGAGTTTCTATTCTAATCTGACTACATGAAGACATCTGACCTAGTTAGATAAGTAGAGTGCCAAGTTTTCCGGGAAACCCCTGTGGTGGCACATTGGTATAAACAAGCTATATAACAAAATAAAAAAAAACACTCATAGGAATACATGGAAAACCCACCATTCTAAATATGTTCTAAGAAATAAAACAAAGAATGTGCTTTGTTATATTTCAGTTAGTTCACAAGTATGAACTTCAAGCTACAACCTCTAGCAATAACAGCCACAGTCATTCTTCAGCTTTTTTTAGTCCAATTTTTAGTCCAATACCGCTTTCACAGGTGACACTGCTTCTGCATGTAGTATTTCATTGATTAGGCTGCTACAAACACCCATCACTGTCTATGATTGACAGCACTTGTGTTACTCCTGGTGACAGTAACCTGCACAATAAAACTGCATGTATTTTTCCTTATGGTAGTACTCTAGTCATACCATTGCAACAATGTAACAGTTATATCATATAGCCCCACCTCTTTCCTCAAGAGTATAGAGGTTATACTCCTGGGGTCTGTGGATGCAAGTTTTTATGCTGACTGTGCACTTCTTGAAAGGCAGAACAATCCACTGTATATTCATAAAATAATGAGGGGGAAGAAATAGAGAGTACCCTGCAAGGCTTGTGTAAATGTCTGTACAGAAAGATAACTTCTTAGTTTCTTTTGGTACTGCCTGCTCTGTGTACTCTACCATTTTACCAGCCTTTATCACATAATGGGCACCCACTTCAGTGGTGGACTCACAAATAGGGAAAACATGGTATACACTTGTATTTGTCGAAAATACATTTTAGTCATTCACATTTATTCTGGCAGTCTTAACTTCTATGACAAAGCCCCAGACTCTGTAAATACTGTGGCTTTATATGAGCTACATCAAAATGCCCTGTCTGACTGGTGTTGCCAGCTTCTCTGTTATTTATTAAAATTAATTTACTGGGAAAGCCCAACTGTGTCAAAATGTAGTGAATACCAAGCTTTCTGTGGGAGGCAGCCTCAGAGATGCTTTTGCTGCACAAGGAACCATGGCATTTACTATGATGGTGGACACCAACTTCTATACATAAGGAATGGTCTAAGAGCAATGCTTCCTCCCCTGTGGCAGCACTACTTGCAAATTCAGCCTGGCTTCCAAGGCATATCTTGTTTGTACCAGGAATGCTCAGTATGAGCAGAACTGGCAGATAGGAAACCCCATCTGTTTCTGCATATGCACCTCAAAGCTATTTAGAGCACTTTGTCCTCTTACAGACAATGCATGCAGTGTTAGAAAGGTAGTGGTGTCCAGACTAGCCCAGATAACAAATACAGCTCAAACAATTTACTGCCATCCCCTATAAAGCTCCTTTTCATACATCTCCCCTTTCTGCCTTTTTCCTCATCCACTTCTTTGACACAATTCATTACCCTGAATCTTTGCTCACCAAGTCTTCAACTTTCTCACTCCTCCCAACCTCACCACACTTATATATACTTTCCCTTTTCATCTGTTTCATCCCATAATCCTTATCCTACTGACTCGCCTTCCAGATTTATATTTCTTAGTGTAAAATAGTGTGTGTTTACTAGTTTTTCAATGTGAAATTACGTGATTTTATGTTTTTGCAGTTCTGTTGAACATGTATCAATGTAACATAGTATGTGTTTATTAGAGTTCACTGTGTGGTATAATATTCATTATGCAGTATAGCAAAGGCTACTCTATGTCCTGATACAATAAAAAGTTTAGCAGTCTATTGCCAATCTTGTACTGCTTAATTCTGCAGTTGTTTTTGAACTCTTGATTGTATTATTGTTTTCATTTTCTCAGTGTAAATTACTGTGTGACCAACATCTTATATTAACTTATATCTATTTTTATCTGGTTGTAAACCCTGGACTGAGTCTCAAAATGGTCCACATAGATCAGTGCATTACCCTGTCAACAAATACATCAATCAAACAATGCAATTGCAGCAGCAACCTATAGTATAGACAACACCTGACTCCAGACATATAGAGTCAGAGATCTATGTACCTTTGTAGACTACTCTCTGGCCTTTGTAAGTGACATAGTAACAGCTGTCTGAAATCCTTCTATATAGTCCAATTAAACATTAAATGTGCATTTTATATAGGACAAAAAAAGTTATCATCTCACTAAACTTTGCCCTAATCCAACCACAAAACATAAAGCCTCTACTAATATATATCTACCCAAACACATCGTACAGCTAGAAAAACCCAGTAATTTCCAACTACAAAAATAAGAAAAAAATGTACTAAACTAAGGTCTTTCAGCTATCAAGACAAATGTATACTCTTGTATTTTGTGGTAAGGCTCCAACCTTCTTTGGTTTTCTACACTTCCAAAAATCAAATGGGCTCACAAACCCCCACAAACTAGAACAACTGCATCTCTGTCAGCAAATTAATAAGACAAGCTAGATGGACAGATTTATTATTACTCAATGCACCCATCATTTCAGGTTAGGCTGCTACAGTCATCACTCTTTCTATATGTACAAACAGTGTTAACCACAATTCCTTTAAAGCAAACCATGTTGATTGGATGGGTGCCTGCAAATTCACAGGATCATAGGAGGTTTCTAGGCTAATGGCCCTGGGGCCCTTACAAGCTTAGCAAATAGTTTATCCCCAAAAAGAAACCCCAGTCAACACCTGCCACCCCTGTCAATCAGGGACACAGTGGAACCCCTGGGACAAATGTGTGCTTTCCCATAAACTCATCAAGGTTGCTCTTGAAGATGGTCAGTGAGGTATTCTATTTGACATGTATGGGAAGTCTAGTCCAGAGATGGGGCAGCCTATGGGAGACAAACTTGTCTCTCCAGCAGGTTTTGTTAATGTCACATATTAGATTCAGACCTTTTGAGTAGGTAATGCGCCAGGATTTAGACTTATGGATATGGAACTTCTCCAGTAGGGCAGGGTCTAACATTGCCTTGTAGGCGAGACACAGATCAACTCTGAGCAACCTGTATGGTATGTAGTAGAGTGGTAGTGATTTCAGCCTGTCCACATAGGACAGGTGTTGGAGGCCATGGATTCTCTTTGTGAGGTATTTCTATGGCTTTTCCAGTTGGTGCAGATGTTTGGAGAGGTACATATTAAATGGGGCATTATACTCAATTACTGGTCTAATGAGGGAGGAGCATAGAGAGGTAATAACCTCCTTTTTTCCAGATGCAATCCATTTACTTATGAGATGAAACAAGTAAAAGGCTTTTCTGATCACTGCAACTACATGATGGGCAAATGTGAGATAGTTATCAACCTGAGTACCCAGGTGTCTCACCACAGTTTGTGCATTTAGGGGGTTGCTGTTGATGTGGTAATCAGAAGGGATGATACATGTTTTTGTGTTTAGCTTGAGGCCATGACTTTGGCACCAGTCATTAGTTGCTGTGAGACCCTCTTGCAGTATGTTAATATCATGTGGGGAGTCAATGACAGCACCCAACTTGCAGTCACCTGCAAACTTGATCAGTCACAGGCCTTTTGTCTTTGCCTGGACCTCTGAGAAGTAGATGCCAAACAGTAGGAGTACCAGGACAGATTCCTGGGGAACTCCACTAGTGATAGGTCTGTTATCAGAGGTGGAGGTGCCTATATTGACTTTGAGGGTCCTGTCAGTGAGCCAGTTGACCACCCACCTAATGAGACAGGGATTTATGCCAAGTTGTGTTAGCTTTTCGATGATGCCAGAGTGAGGGATTGTGTCAAATTCTTTGGCCAAGTCAAGGTAAGCTGTATGTACTGACTTTCCTTCATCCAGGGCCTTGGTGATAGTCTCAGAAAAATGAACCAGGTTCAACAGGCAAGATCTGCCCTTGCTGAATCCAAACTGGATGGGATAAAGTGCTTGGAGATTGCCTATGTCCTTGTTTGTGAGATCCATAATAATATGCTCCATGGCTTTACAGATGAGACTTGTCAAGCTAATGGGGTGATAGTTTCCAGGGTCAGTAGTGGCACCACCTTTGTGAAAGGGAATGACAATGGCAGTTCTCCACTCTGCTGAGATGAAGGCTGTGGTTGAATAGGGAGCTCAATGGCAAAGCCAGTTCTTGCTGAAGATGGTGCAGAATACAGCCTGGGATACTATCAGGTCCCATGGAAGCTGTGCTCTTTGCCTTGGATAGGGCCTTTAACACTTGATCTACAGAGATGTAAGGTGCGGGACAAGTATCGGAGATGTTGAAAGGGCCGTTGGGGGAACATGGGTGAAGTTTGTGTTGAACCTGTCTGCTAGCAGGTTATCTAAGTCAACAGGATCAGTGTAGGTGATAATGTTAAGTACTAATTTGGAGCAAACCTGGGCTTTGCCATGGAGGTTCCTAATGTAACTGAAGAAGGCGTTGTGGTTTCCCTTTGTTTTGTAGGCTAGTTTTGATTCATAATTGGCTTTGGAGGTTTTCACTAATGATTGAATTTGCTTGTTGATGCTAAGGAGGGAGTTTTTTCAATTTGGAATCTGTTCCTTTTTGCCCTTGGACAACAGTTTCTTCCTTTTGTTGTAAAACCTGTTGATAGAGGATGTCCACCTAACAGGATTGTGTTTCCCTGTGAAGCAGTTTTTAGTTCTGTTGCATATTACTGGGTCAATACAGTTGTACAGGCTGCATTGGAGTAATGTTCAGCATTGTTGTTTGCATCTTCTCAGGGGGGGCGGTCTCCCATTGTGGGGGATGAGATGAGCTGGTCTTGAGTGTTAGAACTGCTGAAGTCAAGGAATCATTGAGTGAGTGCATTAGTGCCAGAATAGTTCACCCAGTCTATGGTGGGGTAGTTGAAGTCACCAAGGATCAGGGTATTAGGGGGTACCTTGATGGAGTCAAGTAGATCCAGATAAGAGGAGTGGGTGTCCAGCTGGCTATAACTTGGATGGGTGTCTTGCCAACTGTCAGTTGCACCTGGAGTAGTTCCAGTGCATAATGCTGGCAAGTGTGCCTGTCATTAATGAAGATAGAGACTCCACCATCCTTTGCCTTCCCAACCTCATTTTGTGGTCGGAGTGTGTGGAACGAGGTATAGCCTGGTAAAGCAGGGGTGCTCTCTGCAGCCCTGAACCAAATTTTTGTGACTGCACAGACATCTGCATCTTCCATTGCAAGGAGAGGCTCCATCACATGTTGGATTTGTTTTGCATTCTACTGACAAATAACACCTTATGAGGGTGAGTATTGGCAAAGTGATTATGGTTCACGGACTGATTATGACATATCAAAATGAAGGAATCCAAAATGGCAGACCAAATGGTGGATCATTTCTAAAATATATAAAAAGTTGGTACTGCAAGGCAGTGCATACTTAGTTTGAACTGCAAGAATCATGTTGTGCATGATGGAAGCCATGACAAGAATATCAGCAGTAATAATACAGCAGCTTGTGTTGAGAGCCACTGTTAGAGCCAGTGTTCACAATGCTGTGTGTCACGACTACCTACACTATGCAGAAGGAGAAACAAACATCACCTGTCCTACTATCACCCAATAATCTGATAAGACATGGATCATTTCTGAGTGGATAGGCATGCAGTAAGGGACCTAGTCAAACTTGCCCACCCACAATCAACATCATGGTGGTTGTCTAGTGTGCCCAATCATGTGGATAAAATGGCATGGGTAGTACTGATTGTCTTAACTACAGGGATATTCCATGAAGCTAGGGGTGACATATTATGTATATCACAGTCATACCATTTCCAAAACATTATGCTACAGTATATGGAAGAGCATAAATGGCTGCTCAAGACAGCAGGGTGGAGAGAGCCAACGATGTATGGAATATTTTATGACATCATCCATTCTTCTGACATCCCAGGAAGTGCAGATTGCACTCATGATACTATCAAGGATTAACCACATGCAGATGGCCTGGAATATACTAATTGGAAGGGCTTTGAAATCCATATCATCCTAGGTGGTTTGTAATGCCAGGCTATTATATGTAATGTGTCTGTGTATCACCCAGACAGTTCATATGATTCACATATTTTGTACACATACAACCTATACCAAAGCTTCCTGCAAGGACACTGTCTACAGGATCACTTATACCAAAGGTAAGGCATGACAGTGACTACTGCAAAGCCTACATGGTCATTAGGCTAAAATAGCCTTGGAATTCATATGAATCCTATTTGGTGCACTGGGCAGTCCACACTTACTAAGTTGAATGCCAAAAACAAAAGGAGAATGCCTCCCTTTAATTGTTAAACTGTAGCAGCAAAGACTGCAGTGTAATCACTCTAATTTACTAAACCTGTTTATTTGACAGAGCTTAATCACTGGCAATCAATGACAACTGACTGCTGATTGCGATTCCTGAAATTTTACATCCAGGATAGCTGCCCCCTTTAGCCAACCTAGTTATGGCACTAGTGCTACTTTACCTGTGAGTGTCAGAATGATAAAATAATGTTGTGGTATCATAAATTATTTTGTTACAGATAGTGAATATATTGTAAATAATATGTTGTAAACTGTTTTATAAATGGGTTTGTGTTAGAGAGGTTGCCAAACAGAGTCCTGTTACAAAGCAAGAATCCTATTGTGTGATGTATTAAAAGGAGGACTGTGGCCCTGGTAATTAGGGATATTGGCTTCTTGATGCAGGGACATTTCTGCCTGGAACAGAGGTTCTGGTAAGTGTAATGTAACAAAGAAATGACAAGCTGTAAGAACCTGAAATGGCATGGAAGCTTTCTATCAAGAATCCAGACAGGAGGAAGTTGTGTGAATTCTCCTTGCAACTGCAGCTGGAAGAAACTGAAGTGGCATGGAAACTTTCTATCAAGAATCCAGGGAGGAAGAAGCTGTGTGAATTCTACTTGCAATTGTAGCAAAACTAATATGAGAGACATTACAACTTTTACTATCTTATCTGTGATAATGAAGTATCTACGCAAATATTTTTCTTCTTTAATAAACATCACATTTGATGGAATGGCCTCTGCCGTTTTAATTAATACCATGGATATATGATTGCACCATTGTTAGTCAATTTATGCTTTTGAAAAACATTTCTTGTTGGTGCATGTTTCTGTCTCAGTTGTACTATAGTCAACATATGTTTAGTCAAATGCAACATGTAATTTTATGTGCGTTTTAGTTTGGACACTATTGGAGTTAATATGTATAACTACATCTTCCATTAAAAAAAAAACTGTGAAGGAGTCAAGACCCCTACAGCACCTCATTTAACCCCCACACCCCTACAACTTAAATATATACTAACATTGAGACTGAATAAAAATGGAGAAAAGGAGAAACTTCTATAACATTAATGACTGAAAATCCAACACTACGATGCTGAACTCGCATTTACTCAACACCAAATGTGTACATAAACAAGCACAAACATTTCAAAATATCTCACACATACATCTAATAGTGTCATCCTCATATACATATAAATACTTGAAGGGAAGGCTGTAACGCAAGCATGCATACATACACATGCCAACAAGGACCATGTACTCAAACACACATACATTTCAACCCAGATCGGAGACCTTCTCATTTTAACTTAGAAAAATCAAATAAAAAAGAATCATTCTAAAAAATATACCTATTCTCATTTTGAAATAATAAAACAAAAGAAATGGTATCCTCTGCACAAACTGCATACATACAATAAGTAAGGGTCAACCTTGGACCACAGTGGCTTGAAGGAGAAGTCTTATGTCAGGCACTATAAGTGGGTTGGATTGTGGGTATTTCATTTGGTTTCTGCTGGTGAATGTAGCAATGGAAATAAGCATCTCATGTAAACTGGCAAACCTTCCATATACCCAGCAGCATTATCCAGCTCTGCTGCTGGAAACCTCAGGAATTCACATAATATAAGAGATTAAATTCCTTCCAATGCATTGTAAATCTGCCCCACAGTCTTCTGTCACAGTAAAGTGTCTAGGTTACCCATTTTCAAAGCACAAGAATAAGTTGTGCTTTTCTGAAAATTCAGTTGCAAAAAGCATACTTTCAGAAACAGTACTTTTTGCAGTTGTCAAGCTCCCACTGCCTCCACCCCTGTCTTATCAACACCAATTCCATTATCACACTATAGTGGAGAAAATAAAAAAATACTGAAAATACATCAACAGCTTATATAATCCAACACACTGATAAAGTGACCCATAACATTCAAAATTCACATTACAGACACTCAATTACATATAGTACAATGAGTTGTAGGCAAGCTGATAAACATTACATACCCACATCAGAGATGACATCATAATAAGAAACAATACAGAGAAATGATGACTTTTTTCAGCCAAAAGTTAAATAAAGGCTTTTAAAATGCAGTTGATCAGTAGCAATCACTGACTAAAGCAAGTGCAAATAATCAGGAAAATATGCTTATCTCAGCCTGAATGGCTCTAAATGCAGTGGAAACACCTGTAAAGCATTGCTAAGCTTTGTGGAAGTGAAGAGAGCTGCACAAATGTGCCTAATTCAAAGTAGGCAGAAAAAATGTTGAAAATGAACTCCTGTGCCCTCTGTCCAATAAACAACTACATTTTGAGCTCCATGGAGAGCTTCCCAACTCAGAGAGACCTGGTAAATACCTTCTGCCGCAACATGTGTGACCCTGGATTTTCTTAATGTAAAAGCACAACAGAAAAAGCTCTCAAGTGCAGATTAGCAATAAATACCCATCAGACATCTACGTCCCATGCTAATTCACCCTTCTGCAAGGCATTTTAAAAGCAACCAGAGGCAACAAACAAATAATTAGAGAAATTATTTTTTTTTATTTTGTTTCAGCAAACACTTAAATAAAAATGCATTCAGTACTCAACCTGATCATTCTTTGTGACAT
Source organism: Protopterus annectens (assembly GCF_019279795.1). Taxonomy (NCBI): domain Eukaryota; kingdom Metazoa; phylum Chordata; order Ceratodontiformes; family Protopteridae; genus Protopterus; species Protopterus annectens. The sequence continues at coordinate 1,637,207,788 of NC_056725.1, read as the reverse complement.
GTTTCACAACAGAAAGATCCACTTCCTCAAGTCTGTTTGGACCCAAAACTCTCATTCTTTATCTTTTTCAATTCCAGTTCTCAACTTTATAAAGAAACAAATTCTTCTGTGGGCCAAACATGTTATATCAAACAGAGGTGTCCCTTTCTCTCCTTCCAGCCCACTCAGATAGTGACCACAGATGCTCCAGATTTTGATTAAGGTGCTGTTTCCCAGGGTATCAAGGGACAGAGAATGTGGGAATCAGAACACAGGCATGAGCACATTAACCTGAAAAAAACTATAGCTTTTACAAGTGCTCTAAAAGCTCTTAATCAACTATGGTCCCCACACACTCTTTTAAAATTGCCAGACAACACCAGAGTAATAAAATAAATTAAACAGGGTGGAACAAGGTCTTACACCTTTGCAGACTGACTAAGATTGCTTAAGACTTAGCAATTCATGATGACTTCTTCCATTAGGCAACTTGCAGTCTTTCACAGAATACAATGTCAGACTCAGTGGGAAGATTCAGGACAGGGTCTCATGACTGGATGCTCCACTAGTAGTTCTTTCTGCTTACAATACACCAGTGGGGAATCTCTCACATAGATATGTTTACCTCCAGTCTCAGAGAATTGAAACAGTTCTCCTCTAACTGCAAAGGGCCTTTTTCAATTCCTTGTATAGAAATCTTCCTTCATCTTCCTACGTTCATGTTATTCTTATGCATCCAAATACACAATATCTGAACATAACTGTCTAGATGGTTGTGTTTTTTTTTTTTTTCCTATTTAAACAGTCACTGTTATAACTAAGTTACTTCTCTCTTTTTCCTCTTCTCAGAGTTTCTGTATACTGGCTAATATTTTTTTTCTGTCCCATAATGCCTTTTTTAGGCAAGTTCCATATTTTGGACTTCCCATAGGTTTCATAGGTTCATACTAGGCTATCGGTAACCCCTGGGTGTATCTGCGATCTCCCATCCATTGGTCACCCTGGGGTGTATCCGCATCCTGGTCAAGATTCCTCTTGGGTGATGAATCTATTTTTGAGATGAAGCATGTTCATCAAATCTGGGTTGACATGGCCTTGTATGTCAGGCATAGGTCAGGTCACCTCTGAGCAAGCAAACAAACTCTGAATATAACTGGAGTTCTTTCAGTTCGCAGCTTAAAAACAGATTTTGAGACCCTTTATCCTTTTGGTCCCTTCATGATAAGGTGGGCATTGGCATTTAACTGGCACCAGTTATGAGACCCTTCACTTTGTCAGCCATAACCCTCCTGTGTTCCAGTTTGCAACCCATCTTGTAATGTATGGGTTTACATTTAAGTGGATTCCAGTTCTACCTACATTAAGGTGGCACTGATCAATACAAGGAGTCTCAAGAAAAACTGCCCAATCTTGGGGCATTCCCTACACACTTGAAAACACACACACACACACACACACACACACACACACACACACACACACACACACACACACACACACACACACACACACACACCATAGATATAGATGTATGTCCACCGCTTCTGAAATTTGGTTTCAGTGTGCTGTTTTTTCACTCATTCAGACCATCTGTGAGTGGTAGGTAGGTATTCTTATTTATCTGTTCTCCAATTACCTTATGCTGAATCCCTTCAGATGCAAATTTTTAAACTTTAGTGTATACCTGTCACACTAAATAGAGCCCATTACCACATTATGACTAATTATATATCCCTTTATTTTTTCCAAAGGAGTATGATACCTACCTCAATAATATATCTAAACCTATTACAACCATCCACTTTAGAATTATTTTAACTACCCACACACATTAACTGGAAACTGGATACAGTAAATAATAATTATACCCAGTGGTTTTGCAATGTTATCAATACCAGCTCCCCAGATCAAAATGCTCATTGGGTGGATAACTACCACATTACATCTACAATGAATCAATACCAAAATTCAAATCAGTAGAGCTTCTTATTACGTCCCTGAAAATAAACAGATATAGGCAAATATGTATTACTGTCCTTAACATTCCTCCTAGTGACAATGTAGTTACACTGGAATATATCCATAACAATTCTAGAAGAAAAAATACTACTAGATGACATCAATATCAGTAGGCTGTACTTAGCCTCTAACTCCCAAACATCTACCATGAACTTACACAGTTTTGCACAACTAATTAATAGCCCTACACATTATAGCAAGATATAAAAATCCTTATTAAATTGGGTCATAATAGGACACCCCGGTAAATTCACCACCAGATGTACAATGACAGACTCTCTCAGGGACCCCCACAAAAGCTATACAATCAGACAAGAATAGAAATGCCATACAAAAAAGAGGAGATAGGTACATTTTGGAGAAATATTGTTAAAACCCTGTGGAACTTAAAGGAGATGAATAGACAGAAAGGAGTTCAAATGTACAGGATATGAAATGGGGTGAAGTAGTGGCCAGAGGAATTGAAACAAAATTAAGAAAAAACTCCTAACTAGAAAATCACAGAACCAGATGCATTTCATTTCCTATCTTCTGTCTAGAGGTATTAACATCTTTACAAAAAGATTTAGCCCTGAGTAAGAATTACTTATATATGCAACCTGAACAAACACCAACCTGGTTGATTACATGAAAAATGATACTCCTCCTAAAAAATGAATCTGTAAACCATCTTAAAAATAATAGAAAAATAACTTGCCTTCCAACAATGTACAAACTATATACTGAAACTGATGCAAGGAGAGTTTATAGTCATTTAGAAAAAACTCAATCATGACAATAGAACAAAAGAGAAACAAAAGAAAGTCATATGGAACAAAGGATCATTTGTTGCTAAAAAAAATAATGAAAAATTGTAAAATGGGAAATAATCTAAATATGGCATGAACAGATTACAAAAAATAAAAAAGTAAAATAATTGACTGAATCTCACATCATGGATAAAGGAGTGCTTACAGATATATATGTTAAAGCTTACATTGATACATTACATTAAAGTGACCAGTAAACAATGGCAAACCACCAAGCAATTAAGCCATCACAAATGGCAAATTTATTATACTAGGGATATAAATTCAAATGGAATATTCCAGGGTGACTTTTTGCCACTTTTGTTGTTTTTTCTTACCCTTAAACCTTTAAGCAGTTTGCTGTACGTTAGGTCTTGATTACAATTTGGGTCCCAGAAAACAACCTTGCTTAAATACTTCTTATCTACTTTTTGTGGATGACTTAAAACTATATAGTTCATCAGACGAGGAGTTGAAAGCACAACTACAAGTGGTAAAAACTTCCTCAGATAAAAAAATGACATTTGGTCTTGAGAAAAGTTGCAGTACCAATAAACTATCAATCTGAGACAGGAATGTAATATAAAGAAAATTCAACTGGAATCAATCAATAAATATTTAGGAAATGATGAAGGATCACCAATAAAACAAAATAAAATTGTGAATAAAATTCCATAAGGAATACTCCAGATGACTAAAATGAATATTGAAAGCAGCCTTGACATAGGAATAAAGTCCAAGCTTTACATCAATGTGGTCTTCCTGTTTGCACTTACTGTTTCAGTCTGACTAACTGGCCCCAAAATATATTGGATCAGTTGAACAGAAAAGCAGTGAAAATGTTTCACACATCAAATAATATATAAAACCAGTGTATACCAAGATTATATATTACGCACTTTGAAGGAGGTATAGGCTTCCTCAATACTGATTACATGTATACCTCAACAGTCGCTGGGCTGCATACATTATCTCATGATCTCATCAGATCTAAACATAGTGAAAGTTTTAAAACATAAGGAGAGGAAGTCCAAGATGACCTCCCTGCCTAGCTTAGCAGAAGCATTCAACTGGCAAGTCGGACAAAAAACAGACACCAATTGAATGTGCCAAAATAACAGATAATGGAATAACCCCATATTGATAAGAATTTGACACAGCAATGGTTATGAATAGGAAAGTTGAAACCAAAGGATGAAAGGCTAATAATGGCAGCCCAGGATAGTGGACTACATACAAGATGGTTTATAAAGTTCATTGAACATGCAGGCGAAGCAGGCAAATGTATGTTTTGTAAAAAAGAACTGGAAACAGTCACACACCTTCTTGCTGGGTGTGATACACTCATGACAGAGGGCCTGTACACTGAAAGGCACAATAATGTGGCAAGATTGTTCCACTGAGGATTGTGCAAACACTATAACACAGAAGTAGCTGAGCAGCATTGGGAACATGAACCATAAAGCATTATAGAGAATTATGAAGTGTGGATCACATGAGATCACCCATTACCAACAGTTCCAAAAATACATGAGAAAAAACCTGATACAGCAGTTCAAGGAAAAAAAACAAACAAACATAGTGTTGACCATTGAAATTGCTACACATTACAATTAGTGGCTCATGTACAGCAAGACACAAACTCATAAAATATAAAGTTTTTCAGGCAGAAATGAGAGCAATGTGGATGAAAGATACCCAGATAATAGTAGTAGTAGGAGCCATGGGTCTAAAAAATAATCTGAAATCATATGTAGATATGCTACCAATACATCCCACTCTGTATGAGCTGCAGGAGTCATATCTGGGCCCATTGTGGGTGCTGTGAAGAGAACTTTTGGCTAACATCAAAGCCTGAAACAATACTAATTCCATGAACTTCAATCATACCATGACTTAGGAATGGGGTCTACTCCCACAACGGTATTAGAAACTTAAAATATTTGAAGAAATTAAATAAGACATCTCACACAGAAATCTAAATGGCATGCTTACAAAAACACACACAACCTAACTTTAACCCAGACATATTCATTACTATCTTTTCATCTATTAACTGATATATCCTAAAAATCCTCCCCTTATATGATGCTGTAAATGAATTTAATGCAACCTTCCTAAGCAGCCTTTCACCTCTTAAATGGATGAGACTAAAAACAAATAATGAGATTTGGCTAACCAAAAAGAATAGAATGCTACTGTAAGATAAAGAATAAACATGGAAAAAAATGCAGAAATACGAATCTTCACAATATCTTGAAAATGTCAGAATGCAAAAAAAAAAAAAAAATTAAGAAAAAAAAAACTATACAACAACAACATTCAGAGCAATAGTTACCACAACCCTAAAACATTCTGGTTAAACATTATTAAGTTGGTAATTGGTGCAGATCATTGAAATAAGGGTAGACCTTGGCTAGGCTTGTAAGGGCCTTAGGGCCATTAGCCTAGTAACTTCCTATGATCCTATGAAATCTTACCAAAAATTCAACCATAATCCCTCTACCAGTAACTCACCACAAAAAACTGCAATAGAATTCAACTGTTCTTTCATACATAGTATTGCATCCCTAACCAAGGATTTCTACACCTAATCTCTCCTCTTCCCAATAGCCACATACCACAGGTCCAATTTTACCTTCAGACATATGCCCTCATCATATATAGGCAACCACAAATGACCAGCAAAAGAGATGGTAAACCCAAGTAGTGACAAATACTTTATTAATCAAAGTAACATATTGAAAATATGTCACTAAACCAGACCGGTTTCGGCCTTACAGCCTTTATCGATGGTATACAGAAATAAATTGGTAAAAAAGAAGAGGAACTGGTTCTGGTTATATTTATACTCCTCCCTATTAGAACAGGAATTATTGGTATAGCCCAACCTAGTGTTTGGGATGTATAAATGCCCAAAAAAACTTATTTTAAATAAATAATCAAAAACAGTTCATATACAATTATGAAACCAACAGTTATACATTAAATGATTCAATAATACTATAGGCAAATATATAAAAGATATAATTCCATAATACTATAAGCAGATATATGAAAAATATTTTAGAATGAATTATGTAAATTACATCTTATAATATTATAATGACCTGATTATGTAAATACAAAAATTCATCAAAGCCAAACAAGAGCTAATAAAAGTATATTCACTTAATATAGTAATCATAGAAAGGTATTATAATAACATCTCAGTGCTGAAGTGTAAATTGGTCATCCTAGTTACTAGTATTATATAGTTCCTAGAACATATATGAACAAAACCACATAAGTGCCACCATTCAGAAAAACAAAGATATAACAATATACAGCATGTATTAATGTGAATAGATAGACATAGCCTCTGTTATAAATGGTCATTCAGACCAGGCGGAAAAAGTGCCCCAATCTTTGTAATCCAGTATTGTTCTTTTTTATTCAAAATAGAGTGCCAACCCTGTTGATGGCTACGATCCCCTACAATTTTGTCAATAACCATGAACCTAAATTGTGCATTGGAATGTTTGATGGTGTGTCTATACAAGGCATTAGTTTCCTTCTTATTTCGGATGTCACTCTTATGCTCTGTCATATGTATTCGGAGGGATCTAGATGTTTGGCCCACATAAAATGATTGACACTGACATGTGGCCAAATATATGACTCATTTGGTACTGCAATTAGCAAAAACCCTGGTCTGATACACCCGTTCAGTATTAGCACTTGAAAATTCCTTCAATGTGTAGACCTGGGAACATGAACAACAATGACCACAAGGAAAGGTACCTATGAGTCTATCTCCTGTTAAGGTGGTTTGTTGATAGATAGCTCCTCCTCCTTCCTTGTGTTTGTAGTGGGAAAACATCCCCCCCAAAGTTTTACCCCTTCTGAAAGACATATGACATGTCGTGCCTTATAGTGTTCTTAATTCATCATGTGCCATCAATATATTCCAATTTGAGTTCAAAATATCCCTGACCAGCTGATGGTTCCTGCCATATGTGGTGACAAACCTTATTGTTGAGACCTGATCCTTATTATCCAAATTTTTATATTGCAATAAAGTTTGTCTATCCAGTGAGTTACTCCATTCATTTGCCAAAGAGATATCCCTCATTTTGTATCCTCTGTGTTTAATTCTACAACATAAGTCATTCCTAGCTATGTCAAAATCCCCCCCTGATGAACATATGCATTTCATACACATGAATTGTGATTTAGGTATATTGCGTATGGTGTGGTAAGGGTTCATGCTAGATGCATGTAACAAGGTGTTATATTGAGGGTATTTACGAAAACTTTAGTACTTAAGGTGTGATCCTCATTGCGGTATACAGTAACATCCAAGAAGTTAATAGTGTTATAATCATATGTTACCGTAAACTCGATACCCCATACATTATCATTCAAATACTGAATGAATTCTTGTAAATATGTAATATCTGCCTTCCACACCATCCAACAATCATCTAAGTATCGTCTCCAGATGTCCATTTCAACAATATAAATATTGTGTGATAAGTCATAGATTAAACACTCCTCAAAATAGGCCATAAAAAGGTCAGCATATATAGGAGCAAAGAAAGCCCCCATTGCCGTACCTTGAAGCTGTAAAAAACACTCGCCATGGAAATAAAAGGCATTTTTAGTTAGTACATGTTCCGCCATGCAGATAAGCAGTGTATTGAAACCCGGTGGGTACATTTCACATTTTCCCAACCAGTATTGTAGTGATTGCAGACCAGCCCAATGTGGGATGCTGGTGTATAAAGATTTTACATCAAGTGTGCACATCAACCAGTCCTGTTCCAGTTGGGTATCTGCTATTATCTGAAGAAAGTGTATTGTGTCTTTCAATCTGGCCCTAACCAATGACAATAGTGGCTTGAGATAAAATGTAAGAAAAGCTGAAAGTGGTTCTGGTAATGATCCGATACCAGACACTATAGGCCTACCCGGGGGTTTAGTAATAGACTTATGTATTTTGGGCAAAAGATATAAGATCTGTTTTTGTGGATCTTTGACAGTAAGATGTTTGACAGCGTTAATTGTTATGATACCTTGATCCTCAGCTGTCTGTAAGAAGGAATCAATTTCCTTCTTGTATACCAATGTGGGATCTATAAACATTTGCATGTAACACCTACGGTCTGCCAATTGTCTTTTGCCCTCATATAGATAATCCCCTGTATTCATAACCACAACAGCACCACCCTTATCTGCAGGCAGAATGGCTATATCACGATTTTGCTTAAGTTCTTCTATAGAAGTTTTTTCCATGGCAGAAATGTTTTGGCCTAAAATGTTCGATTCATGATGATGAAAATGTAAATTTTTAATGACTGACTGTTGAAATATGGAGACGTATTTGTTCATGGGTGGTTGAAAATCAGATTTCAAAAATCTAAACTCAGGTGATCTATGGGAGGTGTCACCTGAAAAGAACAATTTAAGATTAAGATTGCGACAAAATGACAATACATCATTTACTATACTATATTCATCACTAAAGAAACCCGGAATAAAACCAAGGCCTTTATTCAACAATATAGTTTGTGCATCTGTTAATGGTACATCAGATAAGTTTAAAACATTATCAAAGTCAACCTGAGCTACATCAACAATGTTCGTATCAAATTCTCCATAGAATTGGTTACTGCGTTTGTGTTTGCGATCCCCTCGTCGCCTTTGTGAGTGTCTAAAGGGGTATTACTATTGGATTTCTTACTCTTTGGTGATTCCCGATGGTAGCCACCATCATTATCCGTGTATGATGATTCATCACCGGAAGTACTGGCAAGGGATGCATCAGTGGATTTTAAAATGGATCTAGGTCTCTTTCTGGATTTTGAACCAAGTGTTTTGTGACTAGTATCATTAAACCTGACCATTTTAGATGTATCAAAAGGACGACCCCTCTGATAGTCAGTGCAGTCTCTGTTGAATTTACGAATTTTGTGATCCTTGGTCAGTTGATCAAAAGATGCCAAATCCTTAGATAATTTTTTAACCAAGGAAGAAAACATGGGCTGAGATTCAAAACGTTTATACTCTTCACAAGAGCTTTTAACCTCTGTTAGACATATATCCACCATTCTTTCATAGTATGCTGTCAAAATTTTTACAAACATCATAGAAGATTGATGAAGAGCCTGGTTCCATTCCTTCGTCAGCCTGTCCTCCGACCTGCTCACTAAGGGCTGCAACCTGACCCTCAAACCTCTAGGAGTAATATCCTTCTGTATATACGCTTTGAATAATCGCAAATGCCATATATTGGCACGAAGATTTCTTAAATCCTTGTTAAATTTGTTAAAGGCTAAGTCACAACCCTCAAAAGGACCATTATTAGAGCCATTTTGGTTATTGCTTGACATAACATTAACACCAAATACACCTAAGTCATGCCTATCAGCACATAACCCATTCAAAATCTGCTCTAAATACATAATCTGTCAATAAACAGACCAGCGGACAATGATGAACTTATTGAATGTGAGATATATAGATGTAAAATATGCAAAAAAAGATAATTCAACAGAGATCACACTGAAAATGGGAAGCCGTAATGCTAAAAAGAAAATGAAAAATCAGCTATATAATATTAGTCACAATAATTCCCAATAATATTATAATCCACTGATGCATCCAACCATGGGTTATAAAAATTCAGGCACCAGGTCTGACATAAATACTATGGTGTATAGTGCACTAATCAGCAGGTAACTGAAGATAATACCAATATATTGGTGTACACACCTAACACAGTAATGTATAAGTCACTTTAGTTCAAAAATAGAGACTCATACTCGATGAATCATACACTGTTACAATATTGATAAAATAGTATCCTGGTTATCATTCACATACAGTTGTGTAAAGGATTTTGATTACAGTATAAATGCATCTACATAGCCATATTTGGTATACAAAAAACAGCCCCTTAAATCCCGATCTACAAATAGGTTCAAGTATATAAATGTGGTTTTCTTAATCATGCAAGTTGTAATGTAGCATGTATTAAATAGGGAAGCTGAAAAAGTATGCCACTAATAACATGATATTCATGCCCCTAGTTAGTTCTGAATCCAAATTGTGTGTTCATATATATCCCTAAGATAATGTGGCCATATAATTGTAGATACAATTTCCCCTTAATGGTTATATAAAGCATAGATAAGAAAACACGTAATGAAACCAGAATGTCAATTGTGCCATAAGATGTTTATCCTATATATATTTTTTTCAACCATACAGATGAGTAATCTGTAATATTGCCCTTGAATCCCTTTATATCCTAAATTTAAATCATAGGTCTCCTATATATTCAATCATGGTGTCCTAGCTTCAATGACAAACTATTCAGTCTATGTTGTATTTATAATAACTAAAAGTAGTTTAAGATGTATATACATATACCCATAAAAGGATATTGTTGTTAAATTAAATTAGAACACATCATAGAAAGCTTACCACCAAATGAGAATGCAAAACCTCACTACTATTTTGGTGTTTTGATATAATTCTTATATAATATAGTGTATCCCCTATAAATGGACGTTTTGTACAAATATTAAACATTCCAATTCAAACGATTCTTAAATTGTCCAAAATCGACTGTACTGTTAAACACACAGCCGAAATATGTCCAACACCAACAAGAATTTAACAAACGTTCCCCTCGACCAGCAGTATAACATTAGTAGAACACCATCCGCATCGGAGTCGTAGCCTTCAATCAAGTAACATGTCCAACACAAACAAGGTTTTGCACACGTTCCCCTCGGTCAGCAGTATTACATCAATAGAACACCATCTGCATTGGAATCGTAGCCCTCAGAAAACCACTCTCAATCTTGAAAAAAGTTCAAATATTCTGATGTGCACTCATTCACCATTAGTTCCGCCCCTTGGTTAGAATCAGTATATTATTTAGAAACAGTTTAAACATATGTCCCCAAAACCAAACAGTAAATCCTCGAGAAATATTAAATTATCGATGCCTTTGATACATTAATGTCCTTGTTGTAAGCTTAAAAAATAAGAAACAGTACCAATGTCTACGTGAAAAAAGAAAAAGTTCTTAGCGTAACGAATGATTCAGCCTAATAGGCCTGATTCCTCCTTAAGCACTGAAACGAAATATAAATCCAAAAAAACCTTGTGAACATGCCGTTTTCCTGGATATCCAAGTACTCAGTTCTCTTCACGTAATAAACCTAACAAAAGACCAGTATCATTGATACCAAATACACGAAAAATGTTGAGCTACCATCAGGAACCACCAGCGAGGCTCAATGATCAGATGCAACTGAATGCTTCGCACGGACGGCTTGCACGGTCAAACCAAGTAGAGCAACCACAAACGACCAGCAAAAGAGATGGTAAACCCAAGTAGTGACAAATACTTTATTAATCAAAGTAACATATTGAAAATATGTCACTAAACCAGACCGGTTTCGGCCTTACAGCCTTTATCAATGGTATACAGAAATAAATTGGTATATAACCAGAACCAGTTCCTCTTCTTTTTTACCAATTTATTTCTGTATACCATTGATAAAGGCTGTAAGGCCGAAACCGGTCTGGTTTAGTGACATATTTTCAATATGTTACTTTGATTAATAAAGTATTTGTCACTACTTGGGTTTACCATCTCTTTTGCTGGTCGTTTGTGGTTGCTCTACTTGGTTTGACCATGCAAGCCGTCCGTGCGAAGCATTCAGTTGCATCTGATCATTGAGCCTCGCTGGTGGTTCCTGATGGTAGCTCAACATTTTTCGTGTATTTGGTATCAATGATACTGGTCTTTTGTTAGGTTTATTACGTGAAGAGAACTGAGTACTTGGATATCCAGGAAAACAGCATGTTCACAAGGTTTTTTTGGATTTATATTTCGTTTCAGAGCTTAAGGAGGAATCAGGCCTATTAGGCTGAATCATTTGTTATGCTAAGAACTTTTTCTTTTTTCACGTAGACATTGGTACTGTTTCTTATTTTTTAAGCTTACAACAAGGACATTAATGTAACAAAGGCATCGATAATTTAATATTTCTCGAGGATTTACTGTTTGGTTTTGGGGACATATGTTTAAACTGTTTCTAAATAATATACTGATTCTAACCAAGGGGCGGAACTAATGGTGAATGAGTGCACATCAGAATATTTGAACTTTTTTCAAGATTGAGAGTGGTTTTCTGAGGGCTATGATTCCAATGCGGATGGTGTTCTATTGATGTAATACTGCTGACCGAGGGGAACGTGTGCAAAACCTTGTTTGTGTTGGACATGTTACTTGATTGAAGGCTACGATGCGGATGGTGTTCTACTAATGTTATACTGCTGGTCGAGGGGAACGTTTGTTAAATTCTTGTTGGTGTTGGACATATTTCGGCTGTGTGTTTAACAGTACAGTCGATTTTGGACAATTTAAGAATCGTTTGAATTGGAATGTTTAATATTTGTACAAAACGTCCATTTATAGGGGATACACATATATATTATATAAGAATTATATCAAAACACCAAAATAGTAGTGAGGTTTTGCATTCTCATTTGGTGGTAAGCTTTCTATGATGTGTTCTAATTTAATTTAACAACAATATCCTTTTATGGGTATATGTATATACATCTTAAACTACTTTTAGTTATTATAAATACAACATAGACTGAATAGTTTGTCATTGAAGCTAGGACACCATGACTGAATATATAGGAGACCTATGATTTAAATTTAGGATATAAAGGGATTCAAGGGCAATATTACAGATTACTCATCTGTATGGTTGAAAAAAATATATATATAGGATAAACATCTTATGGCACAATTGACATTCTGGTTTCATTACGTGTTTTCTTATCTATGCTTTATATAACCATTAAGGGGAAATTGTATCTACAATTATATGGCCACATTATCTTAGGGATATATATGAACACACAATTTGGATTCAGAACTAACTAGGGGCATGAATATCATGTTATTAGTGGCATACTTTTTCAGCTTCCCTATTTAATACATGCTACATTACAACTTGCATGATTAAGAGAACCACATTTATAAACTTGAACCTATTTGTAGATCGGGATTTAAGGGGCTGTTTTTTGTATACCAAATATGGCTATGTAGATGCATTTATACTGTAATCAAAAATCCTTTACACAACTGTATGTGAATGATAACCAGGATACTATTTTATCAATATTGTAACAGTGTATGATTCATCGAGTATGAGTCTCTATTTTTGAACTAAAGTGACTTATACATTACTGTGTTAGGTGTGTACACCAATATATTGGTATTATCTTCAGTTACCTGCTGATTAGTGCACTATACACTATAGTATTTATGTCAGACCTGGTGCCTGAATTTTTATAACCCATGGTTGGATGCATCAGTGGATTATAATATTATTGGGAATTATTGTGACTAATATTATATGGCTGATTTTTCATTTTCTTTTTAGCATTACGGCTTCCCATTTTCAGTGTGATCTCTGTTGAATTATCTTTTTTTGCATATTTTACATCTATATATCTCACATTCAGTAAGTTCATCATTGTCCGCTGGTCTGTTTATTGACAGATTATGTATTTAGAGCAGATTTTGAATGGGTTATGTGCTGATAGGCATGACTTAGGTGTATTTGGTGTTAATGTTATGTCAAGCAATAACCAAAATGGCTCTAATAATGGTCCTTTTGAGGGTTGTGACTTAGCCTTTAACAAATTTAACAAGGATTTAAGGAATCTTCGTGCCAATATATGGCATTTGCGATTATTCAAAGCGTATATACAGAAGGATATTACTCCTAGAGGTTTGAGGGTCAGGTTGCAGCCCTTAGTGAGCAGGTCGGAGGACAGGCTGACGAAGGAATGGAACCAGGCTCTTCATCAATCTTCTATGATGTTTGTAAAAATTTTGACAGCATATTATGAAAGAATGGTGGATATATGTCTAACAGAGGTTAAAAGCTCTTGTGAAGAGTGTAAACGTTTTGAATCTCAGCCCATATTTTCTTCCTTGGTTAAAAAATTATCTAAGGATTTGGCATCTTTGATCAACTGACCAAGGATCGCAAAATTGTAAATTCAACAGAGACTGCACTGACTATCAGAGGGTCGCTTTGATACATCTAAAACGGTCAGGTTTAATGATACCAGTCACAAAACACTTGGTTCAAAATCCAGAAAGAGACCTAGATCCATTTTAAAATCCACTGATGCATCCCTTGCCAGTACTTCCGGTGATGAATCATCATACACGGATAATGATGGTGGCTACCATTGGGAATCACCAAAGAGTAAGAAATCCAATAGTAATACCCCATTAGACACTCACCAAGGTGACGAGGGGATCGCAAACACAAACGCAGTAACCAATTCTATGGAGAATTTGATACGAACATTGTTGACGTAGCTCAGGTTGACTTTGATAATGTTTTAAACTTATCTGATGTACCATTAACAGATGCACAAACTATATTGTTGAATAAAGGCCTTGGTTTTATTCTGTGTTTCTTTAGTGTTGAATATAGTATAGTAAATGATGTATTGTCATTTTGTCGCAATCTTAATCTTAAATTGTTCTTTTCAGGTGACACCTCTCATAGATCATCTGAGTTTAGATTTTTGAAATCTGATTTTCAACCACCCATGAACAAATACGTCTCCATATTTCAACAGTCAGTCATTAAAGATTTACATTTTCATCATCATGAATCGAACATTTTAGGCCAAAACATTTCTGCCATGGAAAAAACTGCTATAGAAGAACTTAAGCAAAATCGTGATATAGCCATTCTGCCTGCAGATAAGGGTGGTGCTGTTGTGGTTATGAATACAGGGGATTATCTATATGAGGGCAAAAGACAATTGGCAGACTGTAGGTGTTACATGCAAATGTTTATAGATCCCACATTGGTATACAAGAAGGAAATAGATTCCTTCTTACAGACAGCTGAGGATCAAGGTATCATAACAATTAATGCTGTCAAACATCTTACTGTCAAAGATCCACAAAAACAGATCTTATATCTTTTGCCCAAAATACATAAGTCTATTACTAAACCCCCGGGTAGGCCTATAGTGTCTGGTATCGGATCATTAACAGAACCACTTTCAGCTTTTCTTACATTTTATCTCAAGCCACTATTGTCATTGGTTAGGGCCAGATTGAAAGACACAAAACACTTTCTTCAGATAATAGCAGATACCCAACTGGAACAGGACTGGTTGATGTGCACACTTGATGTAAAATCTTTATACACCAGCATCCCACATTGGGCTGGTCTGCAATCACTACAATACTGGTTGGAAAAATGTGAAATGTACCCACCGGGTTTCAATACACTGCTTATCTGCATGGCGGAACATGTACTAACTAAAAATGTCTTTTATTTCCATGGCGAGTGTTTTTTACAGCTTCAAGGTACGGCAATGGGGGCTTCCTTTGCTCCTATATATGCTGACCTTTTATGGCCTATTTTGAGGAGTGTTTAATCTATGACTTATCACACAATATTTATATTGTTGAAATGGACATCTGGAGACGATACTTAGATGATTGTTGGATGGTGTGGAAGGCAGATATTACATATTTACAAGAATTCATTCAGTATTTGAATGATAATGTATGGGGTATTGAGTTTACGGTAACATATGATTATAACACTATTAACTTCTTGGATGTTACTGTATACCGCAATGAGGATCACACCTTAAGTACTAAAGTTTTTCGTAAATACCCTCAATATAACACCTTGTTACATGCATCTAGCATGCACCCTTACCACACCATCCGCAATATACCTAAATCACAATTCATGCATAGGAAACACATATGTTCATCAGGGGGGGATTTTGACATAGCTAGGAATGACTTATGTTGTAGATTTAAACACAGAAGATACAAAATGAGGGATATCTCTTTGGCAAATGAATGGAGTAACTCACTGGATAGACAAACTTTATTGCAATATAAAAAGTTGGATAATAAGGATCAGGACTCAACAATAAGGTTTGTCACCACATATGGCAGGAACCATCAGCTGGTCAGGGATATTTTGAACTCAAATTGGAATATATTGATGGCACATGATGAATTAAGAACACTATTAGGCACAACATGTCATATGTCTTTCAGAAGGGGTAAAACTTTGGGGGGGATGTTTTCCCACTACAAACACAAGGAAGGAGGAGGAGCTATCTATCAACAAACCACCTTAACAGGAGATAGACTCATAGGTACCTTTCCTTGTGGTCATTGTTGTTCATGTTCCCAGGTCTACACATTGAAGGAATTTTCAAGTGCTAATACTGAACGGGTGTATCAGACCAGGGTTTTTGCTAATTGCAGTACCACATGGGTCATATATTTGGCCACATGTCAGTGTCAATCATTTTATGTGGGCCAAACATCTAGATCCCTCCGAATACGTATGACAGAGCACAAGAGTGACATCCGAAATAAGAAGGAAACTAATGCCTTGTATAGACACACCATCAAACATTCCAATGCACAATTTAGGTTCATGGTTATTGACAAAATTGTAGGGGATCGTAGCCATCAACAGGGTTGGCACTCTATTTTGAATAAAAAAGAACAATACTGGATTACAAAGATTGGGACACTTTTTCCGCCTGGTCTGAATGACCATTTATAACAGAGGCTATGTCTATCTATTCACATTAATACATGCTGTATATTGTTATATCTTTGTTTTTTCTGAATGGTGGCACTTATGTGGTTTTGTTCATATATGTTCTAGGAACTATATAATACTAGTAACTAGGATGACCAATTTACACTTCAGCACTGAGATGTTATTATAATACCTTTCTATGATTACTATATTAAGTGAATATACTTTTATTAGCTCTTGTTTGGCTTTGATGAATTTTTGTATTTACATAATCAGGTCATTATAATATTATAAGATGTAATTTACATAATTCATTCTAAAATATTTTTCATATATCTGCTTATAGTATTATGGAATTATATCTTTTATATATTTGCCTATAGTATTATTGAATCATTTAATGTATAACTGTTGGTTTCATAATTGTATATGAACTGTTTTTGATTATTTATTTAAAATAAGTTTTTTTGGGCATTTATACATCCCAAACACTAGGTTGGGCTATACCAATAATTCCTGTTCTAATAGGGAGGAGTATAAATATAACCAGAACCAGTTCCTCTTCTTTTTTATCAGTTTATTTCTGTATACCATTGATAAAGGCTGTAAGGCCGAAACCGGTCTGGTTTAGTGACATATTTTCAATATGTTACTTTGATTAATAAAGTATTTATCACTACTTGGGTTTACCATCTCTTTTGCTGGTCATTTGTGGTTGCTCTACTTGGTTTGACCGTGCAAGCCGTCCTTGCGAAGCATTCAGTTGCATCTCATCATATATAAAACATCTCTTAAATTCAAACCATGCCAGCTACAGCTGATGACCTGCTTGCAAGCGAGTACCTTAAAATAGCAGCCAAAAGCATTGCTCATCCTGTATCAATCCTTATAAATAGGTGAGTTCAGAAATCCCACATTCCCTCTCTCTGTAAAAATCACACATTATCTTTCTACATAAAGGAGGAAGTTCAACAGACATCACTAAATTTATACCAATAGTCATCTTAGGTTAATAGGAGAATAGTAGGCTAATTGTCCTAAACGGCTATTTTAAGCTTAACCAATAACTCTAGGTCAGTCAAACCCTGCACTTTGTGTCTATAACGTGAAGATCTTAACTATTATGCTGAGCCCACTCTCTCTGAAATACCTGAAATATGTACTCCGAAACAACTTCTAAACCATCTTCTGAAAGAAGAACTATCTGCCACACAACACTAGTTCCATACCTCCCACAGTTCTTACTACTACTACTGATACTGTCACTAAAGCTAAAGATACTGACAAACTGGTGCCAAAGATGAAACTCAATGCAAAGAAATGCATTTTAGTGCCTTTGGGAAATTGTGCACTGAAGCTAATTACTCCATTGATAAAAGACCCCTATAAACTGACCAGATAGTTAAGGTTCTGGGAACATATATAACAGTAATCTGGCCTTTGGCCAACACATAGTCCAGACAGTGAGAAAATCATTCTGTGTCATCCAACTCATAAACAAAGGTATGGCATCCATGTCCAGGGAAGTTATAGTACCACTATATTCAGTCCTTATCAGACCCATTATTGAGTACAGTGCCCCCTCTGGCATGTACCCAACCAGGCACTTGCAACAGTTGGAATGTCTTCAAAGGTTCCTTATATGGCTATTGCTCTTATGGTCCATGTAACTGCTTGCCTAGCACGTCCTTGTTCCTATGTTCCTCTGTTACAAACACCAGAATTTAAGACCAATATAGGGTCACTAATGACAAAATTATATGAAAATAACAAGACAGAAAAACTAACCTGCACAGTTACATGCAAGAAACAAAGGAATAACTAATAATAGAAACAAAGAAATAACTAATAATATAAAGTACTAATCTATCTGAAAAATAACAAATATTAAAGTGGTCCTATTAGGATATAAAATAACTAATTTATTATATAAAACAATATGAAGATCTAAATTCAAGGCTAAAATAATCAGCTTTAATAAAATTCTAATAAATGTGTGTCATTCTAGGAGATTCAGAATGTGTCTGCATGGATGAAGTGGTCCACAGATTCCCCTGCGTTGCCACATATGACCTATACCTTTTAGCCTTCAGGTTTTGCATACCTGCTAAAATGTTTGCTACCTCCCATAGATCTTCTTTTAGGCAGCTTGATGGGCATACCAGCAAACCACATTCCAGTTCAGTTAGTACCAGAGCAGCATTACTGAATGTTTGGAACCTAGACAACAAAGTCTATGAACTTGAGGCCTTCCACACTCTACGGCCATTGGCACTAGTGTTATTGCTCAGATTGCTGACAAACTCTTCTGACTAAGCATGAATCCGTTTCTCTGGCATTAAAGCTGAAATCAACATACTATGACTAACCAAGTTTGTTGATGATTGCAAACTGGGGTAGTTATGAAATCCCATTCTGATACGCAGATTCTCTAGCAAGGGCTGGAACAGCAAATTAATGCTTGGTGTGTTAATTAAGGGCTTATCCTAATCATCAAAAGTGTAGCATAGTTTACTTTGATAAATCTAGTATCAATACCAATTACCATGTAATGTTCCACTTAAATCTGGCACAGTCATCAGGACCTATAGTTATAAGAGATTGTCCATTGTCTACTATGTGGTGGATAGACAGTCCTTCTGCCTTGCATGGATTATCCAAGGTCCAACCACATTATAGTCCCACTACTTCCTCATTTATTAGTCTCATCATTGAATATAATGCCACCTTTGCCAAACCTATGCTATCACATCAGCATCAATCAATGATGTGACAGATACCTAACCAATTGTACTTCCGGTTACTGGAATAAGCTGCCTTTACATAGCAAGCAAAGTATTGCCCCAGTATCCTTTAAAACCAGTCTAGATGACTAGAGTGGTGGTTTTACATTTTCAACTGACACGTGAGGAAAATCTACTGAATGGAGGACATTGTCAATGTTACTTTCCATCAGGACTGGAAGATGAAGCTTAGCTTCTTGATGGTCTCCTCACTTTTTAGCTTAGTAAGAACCTATGGATCTATATTGACTATATAGGTGTTAGCTTTACAAAACAGTTCAATAATTCTGCATTTATGTAGCTACAGAAGTGTACCTAAACATATTAAGTAATTCACTAGAATGTTACCATGTCATGTTACATGATCAGGTCCATTATCATGAAAAATGCTTTACTGCACACTTAAATATGCTATCTGATAAGCACTGAGGCATGATGGAAAGATGGGTGCACAGTTTTCAGCATAGTTAGGAAACCACGAGTCACCAAACCTATTTGATATTGGTTATAAAGTTAGTATATTATTTGACATCATCGGTTTGCTTACCCATCACTGAGCGTAGATTGGATGAGATTCTACCTTTCTGAGTTCAGCTTGCCAATATTAAACTCTTTGATCACTGGTGTAAGAGTAGTCTAGCTCTAATTACCTTGTTTTGACCCACATTGATTCATATTTATTTGAAATATAAAAATTTGGTGTGGGGTCTTGTTATCATATGGTGTGGAGGGGGACTATTTAAATTTGTTTGATTGGTTTGAGTCCGCAGAGAGTTTCATTTGACAAGCTAGCTCCACTTCCATCAAAAAACGATAGTGTAAGCGAACTCCCACTGCCGTCTATGTTCTTAAGCAACTGCAGTAAATCAGCCAAACAGTTCCCATCATTGCACTGCACTCAGATCCTTAAACTGACTCAAGCTACCTCTCTTTCTCAAATATACCCAACTTATTTAGCTGCATAAAATGATATACAAACCCTGTAATTTAGCTGCACAAAATGATATACAACCCCTTTAGCTTGTCCTCCTGTTAGCTCCGCTCTAAATCGCTACCTACCTAATTGCCTCATTTGGTCCTTTAAAAAATAACTCCTTAACAATTTATAAACACAAAAAGTCCATTGGAGACTCTCTATTCTCAAACACAGTAGCCAAAGACTGGAATAATATCTCGATGGACTAGACTGATATCATGCACTCACTTGTTTAAACACTCACTAAAGCACTTTCTGACCAAATTCTGGCTCTGTACCTGCATCACGCCAGGCTGAAACATCATTCTTTCTTTTCTTCTGGTCATCCTCTCCTCTTTCTCTTCCACTTCTCTGTTACTCTTCATCTGTTTTCCACTCATCTTCCTATCAGTCTACCCATATTCTACACTGTTCACTCTCCCTGCCATCTCTTTTAAATAACAGCTCATCTGCAAATCCTAATCTTAACCCTGTTTTACAAGCATTCAAGCTCTCACACTGTGAAAGTTGTAGAAACACAGCAATATTATCCTGCTAGTCACAGAAAACTGTAAATATTTATAAATGTAAAAATACTCTTGTTTCTTCTGCCACCTCATTTGTAGTATGAAATATTGCAATGTTGTCTCTTCTTTCATCACACTTGTATTACCGATTGTATATTTCTATATATAATTACATCTCCTGTTATTGGAGATTTTCTCTCCATGCCTCCACTGAAAATGGGTTCTATGCCCAGTCAGACTTTCCCAATAAACACATATCAAATAAAATAAATAAACAAAATTGGAACTATAGATGCAGTATGACGCTTGGCCTTATGCGTAACCATTGATAAAGCTTTCTTTTTATTGAGAATTGCCGGATCAACACTGCTCATGTCAGGCTGCAAAGAGCTTTACAAATAATGGACTCTACCATGGTAGCCATTAAAGACTTAAGATCCCCTGTTATTTCCTTGTTTATGTCTGTGCAGTAAATCTGTCTGCATGTATGTGTAAAGGTGAACACATCATAGGATTGCTGAAAGGAGGTACACAGATATACTGGATCGCCTAGGTGAAGTCATTAGGAATTTTTTTATTAATGTGTACATGTGCATGTCTTAAGTCATGATTTAATAAATATGTTTAAAAACAGGAATCAGTTCACATTATAAAGATGTCCAAGCATTTGCTAAGCTTTAGATAGGACAGATGACTATCAATATAGTATAGCCAGAAGATTTATACAGCGGAGATCCTGTATGACAGAGTCAATAAATTAGAAAATGAGAAGTGCATATATAACTGCAAGACTGGATGAGATTGTATCTAATAATTGTTGTTTACTAGACAGCTGCATGGTTCTTTTTTCTAATGTCAAGATTCAAACTAACAGAATCAAACCAGATATGAGTATAACTGAAACTGTTCTGTAACTCTTAGTTAGCCAGTGTTACAGATTTGTTCTCATGGAGAACAGTAGCTTTATCAGTATATTGGACACATCTGACATCCCTACAGTATCCTGCCATGTAATTTATGGTGATGATGAAGAGAAAAGCAAAGAAGCTAATAAATTATTGCGGTATTCGATAATATTGCATATATTAATACGCAGCCAAAGAAGAAATTAACATGGTGTATGTTGAACATTTAAGGGCAGAGTATTTGGGAAAAAAAAACAGTTGTGCAAATACATGATTGTGTAGTAACAAGAAACTAGATCGTAGCATGATATGCACAAATATTTGGCCAGGATTTATTGAGATGTGCTGAATGCTGCAGCGAATTTTGCATCACATAGCTGCAATGCATCACAATGTAAGTTATGCATGAATATCCAAGGTACAAACTGGGCAGATACCTGTGCTACAGTATGGAAAGTAAAATAATGGTTAAAAGTCACATCAATCACAGCAGCATGGAGAAACAAGCAAACTGTAGAGGAAGGTGATGTGCTGGTTATTGTTCCCCCCTTTGATGCATGAGTTAGCACATGGAGGAGCTGTTTGTTAGCAAGCACCACATATTAATAACATACTTCATATTGCAGACACATGCTGGCTGGTGCCCAGACAGCTGGACACTTACTGTTTCCATTAAAGTGGAGGAATGAGGAGTGTAGTACATCTGGAAATGGGGGAACTTATGCCTCACAAGGTTCACGACAGCTGGAATGTGGCCATCCCCTTTCTCTAAAGCTTACTGGGCCCATACTCGTATCGATATTTCTCACTAAACACTATCTACATACTCTCCTCCATGTCCTCCCTACTCCTAAATCAATAATTAATGATTTGCATGTTGTCCTCATCTCTCACCTATTATCTCTATCTATAATCGCACCTCTTAAACGCATCTACATCTTGTACCTCCTTTCCTCTCCTTTCTACCCACCAATAGGAATTTATCTTTTGTAAATTTACTAAATCATAGCCACACTGTTTTTCACTAGTTATATTTTTCAACCTTTATTGTATTCAATTATTTTCTTTTCAGTTGTAAATTTTCTGCTGTTATAATTTCAGTCGTTATTGTAAATTTCTTATCCTAGTTTATCAATGCATGTAAATATTTAATACCCCACCCTGGAGCTTTTTCCCATGGAATCTACTGAAACGAGGTCTCGCATGGCCCAGTCAGACTACCCTAATAAAGAAAAGAAAAGAAAATCAATAAAATAAAATAGCTAAAATAATAAAGTACAGAAGTGGGGGAGGTAGGGCATATTTGTGTGAGAAAAGGTACCATATTTTATATATACCGAGAGAAACACAAATGCAGCCACCAATTGTATCTCACCTGGTATATCACACTATCTGTCAGAGGAAGCAGCCTTTATTATGAACAGTAAAAGGCAGTTTAAAATAATAGCTTCAAAATGGTAGAAATGCCATGCACTGTATATACCATTCATTGTATTATTTTTTGGTCTGTCTGTACCACCACGAAAGATCTTCAGGGTGGTTGTGTGACAGATCATCATATCAGTGCCTGCATTGCTCACTGGTCCTAGAGGATTGTGGTGGCCTCAGCCAGTAGTGCAGCCAGACTGAAACAGGCATTCATCTTCCTAAGTGGAACCATGATTTTGCACTCCTTAGCATGCCGGGCAGTAGAACTGGCATCCAGTGCCATGGATACTCCAAGAAAAAGGTAACCATTTCACAAGGAATAAAATGGTAACTTGTGATTCACCCTGGAAAAGTGATTTCTTAATAAAAAAACAGCACAGCCTAGTGCTTTCCCAAAGCATGACACACATGCATATGCAGGTACTTATGCGAGTCATTGAGTATGGCATATCAATAGTGCACTGTGGAAACTAGCTGCGCTTCATGTCCTGTGTGCTTCACCAAAATGTAGCAGTTCACAGACATGCATGGAATCTATGTTTTTCTGAAATCATACAGCACACATTGGTCTATATCGGTGGCTTTAGTGAAAGTGCTGCAACTTTTAATATCAAACCTCGCATTGAAAGAGAAATGCCACCACCACCAGTGAAGCAGATAAAGTCAAGTTTCTGACATAAAATGAAGCAAAGTTTTTTTTTTTTGAAGAGACATAGTCCTGAGGAGGTACACGGTGTTTTATAACAATGTGATAAGACATATTTCTCAGGTTTATTCTATTAGTGAACCCTTGCATTGGAACAGAATACATGTACTAAATTGTTCCTGCTACTGCCTGCAACTGGTACTTGCGTATATAGGTGTCTATATTATATCCTCGAAAGCTGTAAACAGTGAACACTATTTACAGCGAAAATGCCAAACATCAAATTCACTGTTGTGGAGAGCTGCGCCCCCACTCCCTGCTAATTATATATACCAAGTCTGAGATCACACCACAGTGAGGAAAGGACAAGTTTTCCGATCTTCACTGTAGTGCGGTCTCACTATTTATAGTTCACTGCACGGCATTTTCACTGGAAATAGCATTCACTGTTTACAGCTTTCCAGGATATAATATAGACACATATATAGTGAATACTTAATAAATGAAGCTGCAAATTTACACAGTAGGTATGAGACTGCAGCCTGCTATATCAGGAATGACTATCTGTAGTATCCTTTTTGCCATACACAGAAGTGCTGTATGTGGTTGGTGTGGGGCACTTGCAGTAGGCCTCTTCTTTGTGTAACCCTGGCATCCTAGCCCTATAGCATACTGTCATCTGTGACCCCCTATATGCCCCCCCCCCCCCATCAGTGGTGACTGTGAAAGTTACCCTTCACCTACTTATCTCTATAAACCTTGTGAGGTTGCAGTGTTGGGCTTTCAGCCCCCAAGGACATACACTATTTCCCTATTATAGCCACATGCATATCTGCACAGGTTAGATCAAGTTTACAGGGAATGATTATTACAGGAGTCAGCAGTTTCTATAGCTTGTATAGCTAGTGAAGGGACTACACCATAGAGATTAACCAGTGGGAAGCTCCAGCAATGGTTTCTGGAAGGTCATCTTTGAAGGTGACTTAGAAACTGCAGTATTAATCCTAGACTCATCACCCCTTGAGTGTAACAGCTAGCTCTGTGGTAGCCGTCATTAACTCATAACTCCCTAGCCTTTTAGTAACTGAGACAGTGTTTCTTGCTACTGATCTGCTTGTTCTGATTCAGCTGAATCATCTAATGTAATTTTAACCAGTTCTGTAAGTTTCAGTAGTAAGTTGGCTTAGTTTGCTTTTATTATTGGCAATTGGACTCTAGGTCATTGGAAGTTATAGCTAAGATTTGCACTCACTTCGCATTTTTTTTCTTTTTTCTTTTTTTTTGTTGTTGTTGTTATATATTATTTTAATGATTTTATGATTTTGTTGTTTTTTGTAGTTAATAATGGAATTGGCTAGTATTTGCTCATTTGTTGATGGTTTTGCACCTAATTAAGGTTCTCTTCTTCTTCTGCTGCTGTCTGGTTAATAAAGGTTATGGTTAATATCCACAAAAAATGTGCATAGAACAGCTACTCCAGGTGTACATATGCTCATGTCTTCCCAACCACTTCTATCGGGTATCATCAGAGCACTCACTCCCCATAACATAGCACAACTGTTGCACCTGCAGTGTTATTCTCCCAGTACAAACCACTATTACTAAGTATTCCTATGACAACCCACTGTTTGTAATTGGTAGCCTACCATCTTCAGTAGATATTAGCAGCCTACAGCTATGTCTCTTGTTTTCATAAGTGTCTTCATGTCTACAAGCAGAGGTAGATAGCAGACATTGGACAGCTTCAACCAAGCTGATAACTGCATCTTATTACAGTTATTCAGTGGCCAAGGGCAGTGCCTGTTGGGGACAGGGGTTGTTCACCAACCTCTGTGGGACCACATCTGGGAGACAATGGTCCAAGATATCAGTGCTGTTGGTGGGCAGAATTGTGCCACGAAACAATGTCAAACGTATGTCTCCAACATGCTCCAGCAGGCCCAGAATGAGGCACTAAGAATAGAGGCAGATACATTGGTCATGGGAGGTGATCCACCTCCCACCACAAGCATGAATAAGAAGATGGAGTCTGTGGTGTCCATACATGGAGATGCTGCAGGCATGGAATCATTCCTGGAGGAGTGGACGTAGATTTCGGGACTGATCCTCACATGGCCTCATAGGTAGACTCACAAGGTTAGTAACCACATAAAATGTGCATAGAGGAACTGTGCAGATGTGGAGTGTAAGCAGGTCATAAACCCCCCTGTATATGTTTCATGTGCATATGTCAGGTGTATAACCACACAGGAGAAGTATCAAAGGTATGTGTCTGCTCTGTAAATACATATTCTGTAACACTGTTTGCATGAACACTACACACATCATATGTTGCAGGGCATTCAGAGTCACTTTGTTCTGTTCTGTATTGTGAATTCACTGATCAGATGACTGCTACATAGACACCTTTATAGGCTGGGTCAGGACAATTGATTGATGTTAGCACCTAGCCCAGTTAGATGATGGTGCCGAGTTACAACTCAAGTTGCAGTAATGACACACAAAGCATTGTCTGTCTTCTTTCTGAATTGGATACCAGACATGGTTCAGGGTGTAGGCATGACCTCACTCACACCCGAGCTACAGGATATACTACCTGAACATTCAACAAGCTCATCAGCAGTTGCTCCTGTGCAACTGAGAGTAATCACACTGCTTCCCATGTGTCTGCAGTAGTGCAGAAGTGCACTGCATCAAATGAGAACTCACTTACCTTACAGCTAATTAGCAGGGGTTCCTAGCACCATTATGTGTCACACTTGACCCTGATATGTGGACAGCACCAGGGCTCAGGCAACAGATGTGGGGGCTAACATCCAGGCACAGTTAGTTGTTACCCATGCTGGAATGGAGGTGACTGGTGTGGTGTACAGCTTCCAAAAAGATGTCATCTAGGACTGTCGATGCCTTGATGAGCCAATGTAGTCTAAGGATGATGCCATGCTGGAACTCCTGAGAACTATGAAGGTGCAAATCACTGCCTTAATCATCTCCATATCTGTGTGGAGAATGACAAGAATCAACATCACTATCTTTCCAGTAATGTTGTCCATGGGTGAGGGAGGGTTTGTGAATATAGCAGTCATTTAGGGTGGTCATTACAGAATACATTGTCTGCACCTGCAGGGCTAGGAGTCTCCCACTCCACCTCACCACATCATCTCACATCACGTCACAGGTGGTCATACCTGCCAGAATCTAGGGGAAGGAAACCACTCTATTTGACTCCATACAGGTAGCTGCTCCAGTGATATAGAAGGATGAAGTCCTGAGTATAACCCAGCCAGCCCAGGTTTGATTAGCAGCTTAGGTAACTGATTGATTGTCAGGGGAGGATAAGACTGCCCATCCTGGGGCAGATGGTTATCTGGGCATTCCATGTGCTGAACCCTAATGGAGACTAGACACATCTCTTTGAGGAGGGGGAGGTGGGTGGTGAGCATGGCTGAACTGCCACGGAGGAGGGGCAATACTCCACTTGCCTCCATTAAACTTTTGCTACTTGGATGGTACCAAAAAGACCACATTGGGAGAAGAGATTAACAGGGTAGGACCAAGCATAACCCCCCCCCCCACCAGCTGATTGCAGCAGCCAAGACCCTCAGGACTCCCTTAGGTTTCGTGAACATCCACAGCCGCATTGGAGTAAATCTAGGGGAATGTAGAAGCTGACAAACCCAGAATGGACAAAGAGCACTGGGTAGAAATGCCACAGGATAAAGCTTAGGAGTAAAAACAAATGCTCAAAAATGGATCCCACACAAATACTACACATATCTGTCATGTAAAGTTATGACATCAGGATGGGGCAGTGGCAAAAAAATGAAGCCTTTATTGACTCCCCTTCACACACAAAGGGGCATTTTCTTTAACAATGAGTACCCTGCACCACAAGACCATTATCTCCACTTTTGTTGACATTCTGTCCAGAATGTGTTGACAGGCGTGTGTATTTGTGTATTTTGGCTCCATTGCCTGATGAGGATTGTGGCCCAATCCATGCTCCCTCGCATTTGGTATATGTGGCAATGAGTGGTACATAATGTGATTCAACCATGCACTGTCTAGCATAGCCTTTAACTTGTACTGCATACATTATATTTGTTATTACAATTCATTTTAAGTAATGTTTTGTATGTGTTTTTTTTTTACACATTATGATTATTCCAGTCATGTACTTTGTTTTAACTAGTATATATTAAGCACTGAAAGCTCAGTTTCATTACTTTAGATAACGTCTCATTATTCTACTTCCAAGAGACAAAAGCACTTAATTTTAATATGTTTTTGAGGTATTGCGAGCCAAGCTTTAGTGGAACACTGCATATCTTATAGTTACACTGGTTCAACATTGCTCACTTTTGTTTTTATTTGTTTTACTGTAAGCTAACCACTGCTGGATGAATTGCAACCATTTACTGGCAACAATAACTTTACATTACGTTCACT
Organism: Protopterus annectens; assembly: GCF_019279795.1. NCBI lineage: Eukaryota > Metazoa > Chordata > Ceratodontiformes > Protopteridae > Protopterus > Protopterus annectens. The sequence continues at coordinate 1,637,179,669 of NC_056725.1, read as the reverse complement.
ACTTGTATAGTTTTGTACCGATTTATAGACTATGAATCATATCTTTTAAAACCTGTCCTTTGGTTCAGCCACATAACAGTAAACAAATAAAATTTTGGGACTCGCTAGAGTGAGTCTTGAAATGCAGAGACTGAATGGATGAAAGAAAGGACTTATATATACTAAGCCCAGTATACCATTTCTCTGAATATTCCCTTTTATCTGAGGTATGGTGAATTTGGAGTTGGTATATATAAGTTTGTGCGGTGTAGGGTGCCTTTCCCCCTACATGGGTGTGCTTGCCTCCCCCTGCAAAAAGACATTTTAAGGAGAAGATTGATTTTCAAAATTCAGTCTTCTCCAGGTTTTTGGTGTATTTTTTCTCGGCTTTTCAGCACTTGTCAGTTTGAGTGGTGACATTTCTATAGGGAGCCAGAAATAACATTAGAATTTCCAATAATTCCTCATTGGTACAAGACATTTATGACACTACCATTTATACTGAAAAAAAATAATCAAAATCATCATGGCAACAACTTTAATTTGAAGTTTCCGGAGTTGTTTTGCAGACTGCAAGATCTCTTTAAACATCTGGGCACTGATAAGAGTTGAAGATTTTCTAACAACAATATAAACATCCACAATGCCCTAGGAATGTTTGAAAAAAAAAGTCTTTCAAATCTAAGTCCATAATGTGGGACAGTGGCTATTTTGGGAATGCATTTGGCAGAAGAAAGTACCTAAACTGTTGCTGTCTGATATTTTTCCATATGATGTAACTCTAGGGGTAACTCTTTATTCCCCTGGACCCTTTGTTGGCCGAGGGCTTTACTCGCAGGTCCTGGCCACGTCCAAATTTTTTAAAATGATGTGACTCTAGGAGAGCCCTTATTTACTAATTTATTTATTTATTGACATTTGATTTTTTTTTAAGAAATCATGGGCATTTATGATTAAATGGGGACTTAATTAATGATACTGTTAAACAAATATGAAATTAAGACAGCTAAAATAAAGGAGGCATTGGACAGCCTAAATAAATAATACTGCACACACACCTCTTTTTAACGACACACTGCAGACTTGGATGCAATCATTCAAATTATTAAAATTCACAAAAGTACAATAACAATAGAAAAGTAAAACGTTTAATATATATTCAATTCCATACTTGGATGGAACTTCTTGTCTGATTAAAAATATAAACAAACACAGTATTTATTGGGCAACCGATGAAGAAGGTTGGTTTGCCTACAACTTTTTTAGCTATTGGTAGTTCAGGCAGACAACAACCACAGAGGTTTCCATGACTGTCTGTGAGGACCACACAGCAGCAGCTCTCATGCACAAACAATGAGTTGATCCAATCAGAGGAGTCTAAGAACAATTAAAGAACTGTTACTCATGTGGTGAGGACCTTTTACAACAGCACCAGAGGAAGAGCATGTGGGACAGATAGAGGCAGAAGAAAGCACCAAACCTAGCAAAGACTTATCAAAAATTCTGTGTCCTTTGTTTAACTTAACCAAAAATGTTTAACTGCTGCAATGCTTTTATTCTACACCAAGGATTTTCATTTGTGTCAGCAGTGAGAATGCCAATTTTTGACATTTTAACTATTTCAAGTTGTACATAAAAATTCTACATTTAAAATGCATTCTATATGATGCACAACTTGTTAAAAATATTGAAAATTCAGCTTATGTTAAAAGAGTATGTTGACTCCTCCCACTGCCTGTACTTTACCTACTTTTCACACAATACATACCAAAGAGATCTGCGAGGTGTGTGAATAACCTAATAGTTTCAAATATTGCAACCTGACTGTTAAAAAGGGAAACCATAAGGCTCTTACAATAAGGCAATACTTTAAGAATAAAGAAGGGTAATAAAGAAAGCCTATAAAACTGAAAGGGTGGTTATTCTGTGCCATGCTGATTATCTTAAATCTGTTGAGTGTATGATGAGGTTGCCATATTGGTTAAGGTCTTTGCCTCCCCATCACAAAATACAGAGTTTGATCATGACCTCTGGACAATACCTGTTTGAAGTCTGAATGTTCAACCTGCATATCTGAGGTGTTCTTCTCACCTCCTAATAACATATTAGTGTTTCGACTTCAAATTCCCTCCAAAAATTTGAATGGAAATGACAGTGGTGGCAACTGGGGAAGAGCTGCGTAGACCAACTACTTTAGGCATTAACTGTGCAGTATCATCTAGATAGAAGAACATGGATGATAGACTGCACACCATGTCAGTGACAGACATTTGATGGTGTAAAAATTTGCTCTTGGTGATTTTGCCATTTGGACCAATATCGACAAAAATGGTCATGGGTATTTTTCAGTGATAATTGGGCTGAGGACCCAGCCTACTACAGGGAAGCATGCTAATGGTTTAAGAGGTCTATGTGCCTCTATAATCCAGTGTGCTCCACCATAATACCCAGTGCCCCTGGATAATAAGCTTTTGACTGGCTAATGTCCTGTTATCCAGCCTGTGTTACCAGGGATAGCACTGCAGAGCAAAACCTGGACATAAAACTAGTCAACCTTTCAAACATGAACTAAGGTTTACTACAGTGAATATAAGCTCACTGACAGGATACAGCTTGAAGGTGGATGACATGACAGTAAACTGGATATCCTGTGTATTCTTGATACAAGATGGAAGGGCTATGTAGCAAAGGCACTTGGTTTGGAATCCACAGCCTACTACTCAGGGAAAGGACAATCTAGACATGGTGTGGGAATTGTAGTAAGGGAAAGTCTTGTGGAGACTATGAAGGATGTCATCAGAATTAGTAATAGACTGAGACTCCTGTATAAAGATGAGTCAGTGGTCATAAACTCAACCTATGCCTCACAGCAGGGTTGCAATTGTGATGAAAAGAGTGCATTCAGGAAGTATTTTCAGGACCAACTAACCAAAGCAGTACAACATGAGTTGGTGGTGCAAATAGGAGTCATAAATGCTTTTGCTTGGACAGAAAGAACAGGATATTATGACTGTCAGGGTTCACATAGTTGGGGCAACAAGAATAAAGAAGGTAAGACCATTCTAGACTTCTGTCTGGCAAATGAGATGATGGTGATCAACACAAAGAAAGACAGTCACAAGGTCACATACAAGAATGATCAGCATGCAAATCAGGTAGAGTTCCTCCTTGTAAGGAGAAGGCATTGAAGAAGAATCAGAGATTGCAAAATAAAGTCACTGCAACAAAACAGTTGGCCCACACAGCATAAACCACTAGTGGCCACAATCATCTACAAGCAGTGGTTTCGGGAGGCTCCAAGGTCAACAGAGACTTAGCTGAAGACCTAGAAATTGACAGGAATGAAAGCACAATAATTTGTGGATATACTCAGATTTCTAACTCAGGAAAAAGAAAAAAACAGGCAGAGCTGAAAAGGAATGGCAGTATCTCAAAACATCATATGCAAAGAATAAAGAAAGGATATGTGGTTGAGCCAGGTATGGAAACAAGATATGTCAGGAAAGTTGGTGGTGAAATGCACAACTCCAGGAAATTATCAAAATAAAGAATAAGTGCAGGAAAAAGTGGGAGGTAGAAAAGACTGACCAGACCAAGAAGGAATACTGATTGGCTAACAAAGTGTCTAAGAGGGGAGTTGCAATTGCAAAGAACAAGACATTAGACATGCTCTACCAGTTACTAGAAAGTGACTCAACAGATGGCATACAGAAACTTTATCAGGTTGCAAGGCAAAGATAGAAAGATGAAAAAGACAGTTATTAGATACCATTTATAAGGGATGCTAGCACAACATGCTCACTAGACCAGGGCACCAATGGGATGTATAAGGAGTACTTGCAGCAGATTGTGAATGAAGACAACCCCACAGAAGCTGTACCACTCCATGTAATGAAAGAAGGAAAAATCTAGAAAAAGTAAGAAAAGCACTAAGGAAAACGAAGACTGAAAACAGAGGCCATGCAGATATGATCAGAATCCTGGATGAATTAAGGGAGGAATGATTCCTGAGGGCACTCATAGCAGTGTGCAGAGAAAGCTGTATACCAGATGATTGGGAAACAAGCATCCTACTGCCTGTGTACAAGATCAAGTGGGATATTTACAACTTTGTGCAATATAGTGGTATCAAACTCCTGTCACCCTGCATTAAAGAGCTGGTGATGGAATACACAGAATAGTAAAAAGGAATATGGGATATAGGTTCATAGTTCATAGTTCATAGGTTCATAGTTTAGTACTAAGCTAACTGCCCTTGCGAGCCATTTTAAGCCTAGCCAATTATCCCTTGTGAGACTCAAACCCTGTACCTTGTGTTTGTAAGGCAAACACCTTAACCATTAAGCCACCCTCCCAACCCTTTGTAAGACTGAACACTGTTCATACTTGTGTCATGGGGTCCCTGTACATAGCCTGTACTAATTCTACAAATACTTATGGGACTTTGCACCATCACAAGACTGCCCAAATAAACTTACTTGTTTCTCAACTTACTTGAGATGTTTAGATTCAAATCAGGATGCAGCACAAATAGATCAATGTTTGTAGTGAGGCAAATAGTGAAGAAGACGCTGCAGATGAAGAAAGAGTCCAACTGGGCATTCCAAAGGATTTGGAGAATGTATATGAGACGGTTCCAAGTAAGTTTATTTGGGCAGTCTTGTGATGGTGCAAAGTCCCATAAGTATTTGTAGAATTAGTACAGGCTATGTACAGGGACCCCATGACACAAGTATGAACAGTGTTCAGTCTTACAAAGGGGTTCTTAGTGGGAGTGGGTGTGCATCAGGGTTCAGTTCTGTGTCAACTGCTGTTCATACTAGTGTTAAACTATGTTAGCAAAGAGTTAGGAGGGGAGAGCTCAATAAGGCTGCTGTGTGCAGATCATTTGGCATTACAAGCAGACTCTGAAGAGGAACTTCAGCAAATGATTGAAGAATGGAAAGCAAAACATTAAGCACTTAGGATGAAACCGATTATTGTAGTGGCAGCAAATGTGAAGTCAGAAGAAGCTAAAACATGAGATTGAAAGGAAAATAGTAGAAGAACTTAACAGCTTCAAGTATGTAAGAAAGGTGATTGAGGAGAAGGGAAGTCTGAATGAGGAGGTTAGAGCTAGAATTAGAGGTGCTCCATCCATCTGGCAGAGAGTGTCAAGGTAATGTGTGACAGAAAAAAATGGCAAAGAAGATGAAACGTAAGATGTAAAATACAGTGGTGCAACCAGTACTTGTGTATGATAAAGAAACCTGAGCAGCGAAGGCTAAGCAGGTGAGGAAACTAGAAGTGATGGAGGGCGACTGCCTGAGATGGGTGTAGGGATGCACACAGTAGGACAGAAGAAGACATAGTGACATCAGAGCAGAAGCCAATGTAGCTTTGATTGTAGGGGAAAGTAAAAGAGAACAGAATATGGTGGTCTGGGCACATGTGCAGAAAAACAGAGTATTCATTTGTGAAGAAGATTTAGGAGAGACAGGAAGAAGGCAAGAGGAAAAGAGGACATCCAGCAAGGAGATGTATAGATTGTGTGAGACTTATGACAGTCAGACCTGTCTCTTGAAGAAGGTAGGAGCATAGCACTGACTCAAGAGAGGCGGTAATAGTTCACGCAACACCCCAACTCCATGTAGAAAAATAGAAAAAAGGGGGACTGATGATGATGATGGCATTGAGTGTATTGTAACAAACTAATGGAAACAAAAGTATATTAATATCAAACTTAAAATATGTTCAGCATACACACATTGACAACACCTTAAGTAATTTATTGTGAAATAATGATGTCCCACTTACTTCATTTTTTCAAGTGCCCTCATCTAGAATCTCTGTTTTGTTTGGTAGCCCCAAAATTCATAAAACTGGGGTGATTCCCCCTTTCATTTTATAATGTCACAAGATGAAGTCTTTAGCTCTATACATCAATTAAAATGTCAATTTCTTCTGTCTGGAGTTACTTCTTTTATTAAAGATTACTGTCATATTTCAGAAAGACTGAATTGATCTGTAGGTCAAAATGAGGTAGATTGTGTATTTTATGTAATAAAATATTTATATACATTCATTTTCAGGCTGTGAGGATTAACTTTTGAGAGTATTTTTTTTGACAAAATACTCTAGTAGCTCAACAGTGAAGGCAATATGTTAGTAGAATTAATTTTGACTAACTGACTGTATTATTCATAAAAAATGCTACATACAAATGAGTTGAATAGCTAGCCACTTGGCAGTGTAAACAATGGCTAAAGGTGACTTGGTCACTGACTAATGTTGATGTGACACCCTGAAACCATGTAAAACTGGGAAAAAGAGCATGATGCTGATGACAATGGCAGATGGTAATAGCAAATCTGGCTTTGGCCTGTTAGGAGGAGTGCTAGTGAAACAAAGTGATTAATTTGATAGGTAGGACTTACCCTTTGAGGATTAGCTCAGATTTGATTACTAGAACTTCCGAGTCTGCAAAGACCATTACCAAAGATTCTGTTTTATTTGGTTAGGAGTGTTGTTTCTATCTTCATAGCTGTTATTTGTCCAGCACTAAAAGCCATTACTCAGAACTGGCTGTTAGAATTATATTAGTTAAATTCTAAGCTTAAAGCTTGCTCTAACAAACATTTATAGGTTCATAGGAGATTACTAGGATAGCAGCTCAAGTACCCTTACAATACTAGCAAGTTGTACTCAGATTTTCCCAATTTTCTATCCATAGGGGAAAGAAAACAAGGGTCAGCAACTGGGGTTTTGACAATTTTGACATACTGCATCTCCATAAGGGGCAAAAGTGCCACCACAGGAGTAAATCTGTGATCTCACATCCATTGGTCCAGACTGTGTTTAAAGATGATCTGGGAAGGGCTCTGCTTCACATTAATATGAAGTTTATTCCAGAGGAAGGGCAATCTCTGGGACAAATATCTATTTCTCCAGCATGATCTATTCATGTCAAAGATCAGGTTTAGCTCTTTGGAGTGGGTAACCCTCATGCAGTTAGTTTTGTGAATATGCAATATTTCCATCCGGGCTGGGTCAGAGAATGCCTTGTAGGTCAAGCATAGCTCACCCCTCACTAATTGTCAGGAAAATGAACACAGTGATAGGGCTTTAATTCAGTCTGCATGTTGGGTTGGTTATACCCTGTATGTTTTGTTGAGAAGCCTCTGAGGATACTCCAGCTGTTGCAGGTGCCTGGTAAGGTACATGCCAAAGGGTGCATTGTACTCGATAATTGGTCTGATGAGGGATGAGTACAGTGATACTATAATATCCTTACATCTGGATGTCATGCCCTTACTTATAAGCTGAGCCACACAAAAGGATTTCCTCACCACTATTGACAAATTGTGGTCAAATTTCAGATTACTATTTATCTGAGTACCCAGATCTTTCACCACAGGCTCCACTCCTAGTGTGTTGCTATCAATGTTGCAATTTGCAGTAGCATTTAATTTATCAAATGGCATCATTATTAGGCACTTCTTCACACTAAGTTTGAGGCCACGGCTCTGACACCAATTATTAGTCTGCATCACACCTTCAGACCTTTCTGTAGGATATCAACATTGTTTGAGGAGTCATTGATTTCCCCCAACACATAGTCATCAGCAAACATGGTCAACCAAAGTCCATCCACATTTGCCTTGATATCCAAAACGTATAGTGCAAACAGGAGGGGGGTTCAGCACTGAGCCCTTTGGTACTCCACTGGTGACTGGCCTCTTGCTGCATGTGGATTTCCCCACTCTAACAACATGTGTCCTATCCATAAGCCAGTTAGCTATCAGTCTGGTGACATAGAGTATATGCCTAATTTTGTGAGTATATCTATAATACTTGAGTGGGGTATTGTGTCAAATGCCTTCGCTAGGTCAAGGTAGGTGGTATGCATTGTCTTATCCTCATCTATGGTCTTGGTGACAGTCTCAAAGAAGTCCACCAGATTAAGCAAGCAGAACCTGTCCTTGACAAAGCCAAACTGGGTTGGGTCCAGAGGCTGGAGATTTTCTGTATTGTTGTTAATCAGGTTCCTGATTATCCATTCCACAGCTTTACATATCATGCTAGTCAGACTTATGAGTCAATAGTTTCCTGGGTCAGTTGGTAGTCCCCTCTTGTTCAGAGGGATGACTGTTACTGTCCTCCACTCTGCTGAGACAAAGCCTGTCTGGAGATGGTGGTTAGAGATATGAGTGGGTCTGCTAGGTCATGTTTCAAGTTATTTAATAGACAACCTGGGATTCCATCAAGGCCCATTGATGCCATGCTTCTAGCTTTAGGGAGTACAAAGATGACCAGTTATTTTGTGATAACAGGCAAAGGAATGGTAGAGTGTAACTTATGGGGAGTGACTGGAAGTGATAAGGGGGTGAAAGTTGAGATGAATTTATTGGTCAGCAGCTTTGCTATTTCTTCTGGCTGAGTATAAGTAGTGCCATCTACAGCCAACTCAGCACATTGTTGAGTGTTTCCCTTAAGATTTCAGATATAGCTACAAAAGTACTTTATGGTTATCCTTTGCTTAGGAGGCTATATTAGTCTGATATTTAGCTTTTGAATACCTGACTAGTTCTTTGACTTACTTGTTGAGACTAATGAGGGAAGTTTGTATCTGATGTGCACCCTCTAACTTACTTCTAGACATAAATTTATTCCTTCTGTTATATAGTCATATTTATGCCAGTGGTCCACCAGGATGGCTAGTTTTTCTGGCTAGTCCTTTGTTTATTTCGGTCAGTTAATGCTATTTATGTGTGGTTGTTTAAGTGGTTATACAGTGTATCCTTGTTTACTTCTGCATAGGCCTCTGTGTTTTTGGGGTTAGGGGGAGCTTTAAAATTACCTGTGCTATCACTCAATAGAAGGTAGTTTGCCTTGGAAAAATTCTTTAGGGTTTTAGGGTTTGATAGGAATTCTACTGTTGTAATTATTTTAAAGGAGAATGATTTATGATCCGATTATAACAATGAGAACATTACAGTGGGGGGGGGTTAACATTCCCCCATTTTTGTGTGTACTATGGCAAGGATATTTGTGTCCCTAGTGGGAGTGCAAACTAGCTGTTCCAGAGGATTTGCATTGACAAGGTCCAGGAATCTCTGAGCCTGCATGTTAGTGGTTGTATATGTTTACCAGTGTATGGAGGGGTACTTAAAATCACCTAAGAGTAGTGTGTTGAACTGAGTGGTAAGTGATTCTAGTAACTTCAGGTATGGCGGGTTGTTTTCATGGTTCATGGCTGGGGACCTGTAGCTAGCAACAATATTGTGGAGGATTTTGCCTATGGTCAGCTGGACATGCAGTAGCTAAAGTAAGTCATCCTGCTTAATCAATCTAGCAGTATGATTGTTTTTTACGTAAATGGAAATGCCTCCTCCTTTTTTTTTCTTTCATTTTCAGAGGGTGGTCTGAATGTGTGATAGTCATTGTAGCCTTGCACTAATGGGGTGCTTTCCACAGCCTTGAACCACTTCTCTGTAACTGCAAGGTGTCAGGTTTCTGTCAGTTGAGGACAGCTTATAGGAGGTACAGTTTTTTTTTTTTTTTGTTAAGACTCCAAGCATTGAGCACTAGCACCTTCAGCTTAGCATTAGAATAATTTGTTACATTGGTAGGTCTGTTGGTTTGGCACTGCTTAAAAAAGGCACTATGGGGGCGGTAAATGCCTTGACCAGTATTCAAAAGCCTAGCAGGAACAGGTGGAGACCATCTCTGGCAATGCAGAGTGGTCTGTTGATCAAGTTGTCCCAGGCTGACAAATACTGGATCCCCTTGGAATGACACCAGTAGCTAAGCCAATTATTGAAGTCAGTCATTTTCTGTATGTATTTTGATAGCATTGGTGAGGGTAGAATGCTGCTCATTGTGAGCCTCATACCAGCCGGTGGCACATATTCAGAAAGATGCATCATGTCTTTCTTCATATAGCCTAGACATGGAACCCTGGAATGATTTGTGGAGTTTGTTCATTCATCTCATTGATGATGGTTTTCCACCAGTTTGAATTTGCTTCAACAAATGTGTCTTGATTGAATGATCATTCATTTACCAAGTAGTTAGAGATGACTTAAAAATGTTGAAGTCATGTTAAAGGATTGTCAGTGTTGTTGTTTTGCTGTGTCTTTTTTCCATCGTGTTTTCTGTTTTGTACTGCTGAGATAACTGCTTGTGCTTAATAATGTTTATGGTTATTTTTGTAGCCTGTTTTTAAGACTGGTGTAATCAAGATATTAAGAATTTTTTTTAAGATGAATTTGAAGAAAATAGCTATTCCATTTTCACATCATTAATGTGCTTTTTATATGGTAAAGAAGTTCTAATGAGTTTAATGTTTTTTTTTTTTTTTTTTTTTGCGGAATTTACTCAAGAACCATTTCATTAAAATTTGCATTCAACACACAAAAACAAGCTCTTAATTATTTAGATATGTACATTGGTTTAAACTTCAGTGAATATTTTTCTAGAGTTTATTGTAAATCTACATTTATCAAAATGATTTGCTTGAATCTACATTTTATCTTTTTAGTGTTAAGAATGTTATTAAATCATAGAGAGCTAGGGCTTCTAGACTAACTGCTAGATATCATTTCATTGAAGAAGTTAAAGCATTGAAGAAAATGTTTTTTGAGCGAGTTTATAAAGAAGCATTTGTTTATGTTATTTATTTATTATTTATTTAAACGTGTTTACCAGAGTAGTGCACTGATCTCACTGGACCATTTGCAGGCACAGTCTGAATAGTTTCAAATAAGAAATGAGTATATTTACAAATACAAATATATGCTATAAGACATATAAATGTTTACAGATGCAAAATATGGTGTAACATTTAGTTCAAGAAGAAGTTTACAAGGTCAAAACATGGATTGAAAATGGAATTATGTTTAGCAGTGTTTTTGGATAAGATGTAGCCATAATGACTGAGATAGCTTATGCTACAGGGATAGCACCATACCACTATGGAGAAAGGTATGAAGACATTAGAAGAGGCAAGTGAGAATAAATGCAGGAGAGAATACCATGGAGAGAAGACACAGCAATGCAGAGAGAGGCATGCAGAGGAAGATGAGTAGAAAGGAGAGAGTTGTGAGAGATCCAAAGAAGATGGAAGTAGGATGAATGAGATGCAGTAAGTGAGGGGATGGCAATCTGAAGTAAGAAAGGATGAAATAGGGATAGTGGACTGTGAGAGGGCTGCAGGTTTTGAGTAACATGCATTGTGTGAGTGCAGCTGCCCTTTGGATGAAGAGGTGTTCCTTGAGCTGTTGACTGAAGTCTGGGTTCATTTAGATGTCTCTGACTGAGAGTAGAATAAAGTTCCAAAGTTTAGGTACTAATTTGGGAAATGCATGGTTAGTGCAATGAAGTTTTGTTTTTAGAGTTAGCAGGGTGGATTGAGATTGAGAGTTATTAATAAAGAAGTCACTTTGTGCAGAGTAGACAAGTATAAATCTATTTTAAAATTTGAACTACCTAACAGTTTGGATTATTTACTTTCTGAAAAGTGTGTTGTGCACGCATGTCACAATGAAACCAATTCACAGTACAATCAACAGGAAGATACACACAGGCACAATTATGCTTTCATAGATTCATCTCTAATATGGTATAACCATATTAGTCTTACCTGGCTGTGCAGAGTAACTTGCAGCATTAGGAAACTTGCCAGAATGAAACTATGTTCAGATAAGTCCAGGTGTAAAATGCTAATAATACATGCATCAAAAAAGTATCCATAGCTCTGAATAGGGTAGACATTAAGGCAAATGGAAAGCTTGGGTTTCATTAAAAACAGATATAGTAAACAGACTAGATGAGTAGCATGGTCACTGATATGAAAGAGGACAAGCTTACATTTGTATTTTTTTCTGAATTTGAATAAATTGGTTAAAACAGAACATTAGCTTTTGCATACAGATGAGGAAGCTGCAACATACTAAGTTGTTTTTTGGGATTACATGCAAACCAGGTAACTGGGTAGCTAAAGTTAATAAAAGAAGTGATAACTTATATACACTTAACAAATTACTACAAGTGTATAGACTTCTGATACATCTCTTTCTTATCTAATCTGTAGAAGTATTTAAAAACTGCACATATACCTGAAGCCTTAAAATGTGTTATAAACATAACACAAATATGAAAACAGATCAATATAAATGAACAGAATGATACAGTACGATTGCAGATTAAGCAAAATCAAGTATAGAATTAGAATCAAAAGTCAGAACACTTTGAGGGACATTTCAGCATCAAAGAATGAACTGAGACCTAAGGAAGGTCAGACCAATAGTTAAAATGCCAAAGCCCAGAAGACAAACCAGCACTGGTAGAGTTTTTAATAGGTTTTTTATACCCTAAGTAGACTTCAAAGAATTTTTCATCAGGTGGTTAGCAATTGGAGGAGGGATGGGCAAGAAAGAAGTGTCTGGGAACATATTTTTTGGGAGTGTAATGAGCTGGTCAACTATAGGGATTCCATGCAAACCGCTCTGTCGAAGATGCTGGGTGAATTGATTGGACTGACTGGGGAGATGATTTTTTTTTGAGCTATGATACAGAATCAGAAATGCCTAGACATAGTAAAGGCTTGCTGAGTCTTATTATGAAGTTAGTTCAGTTGGGAGTTTGTTCCATGTTTTACCAACAGAGTTAGAAAACAGACAGTCCCCTGATTTGTTTTTAGATATTAGCGGAACGAAAGGTTGGAAGGTTTTGATAAGGCTTGAGGAGGTTACTGAGTGTAGAGTTATTAGTGGAATGATGTAAGATTTTGTGGATAAAGGTGAGTTGCTGGTAGAGTAGTTGATTTTGTATTTCCAGCCATCCTAGTAGTTTCAGATTTTCACAGTGGTGGGTTCTGAATGAGGTACCTGTGGCAAATCTGGCTATGTTGTTGTAAGAAGTAGCCAGTTTATTTAAATTGCTTTTGGTTAAGTTTGTATATATGGGAGAGGCATAAAGGAGGATTGACATCAGGTGAGTTTGAGCAATAGTAATCTTGGCAGAGGCTGTGAGAAATGGTTTGATTTTATACAGGAAACCACGTTTTCTATTTACAGATTTAGTAGTTAGGTTAATGTTTTCCAGTGAGACCTTTCATTTTGCTTGACTGGTTATCTTGAGCCTCTAGATGATTATAAGATGTTTTACATTTTTATATTAAGAGGTTAACTTTTACTTTTAACTCATGAATATATTTAAGCTTGTCTATGTGCTTTAAATTTTAGTGGCTGTTATTGCTGTGTATATCCATGTTTCATGCAACTTGGTAAAAGTGTTCTCTTGCAATCTTATGTTTTGAAGAAAAAATATATTCTGCTGCTATTAAAATGTTTCCCTGATTTGTGAAATATTCCTGCTTAATATTAGAGCTTTCACAATTTGCACCGTACAGGGCCTTTTCCTCTAGGGGAAAAACTGTTTTAAAATTTTTACTAATATATTTGCTACTTCTCTATTAACATTTAAGTCTGCTTATCCCCTCTAATACCTCACTCTATTGTATTTGCTCCTATTTTGTATCCCATTCTTCTGTCTATAAATTCTTAATAGAATGCTTGTATATTAATGTTTGTGAATATGAATTCACATTGTATTATACTATACATTCATTGAAACTGCGTTATTGTAAATAGTGATTCCTTGGAGTTTCACTCCTCAGGCCTCCACTGATAAAGGGCACCTGTGCCCAGTAAAACTTTCCCTGTAAACAAATGTCAATAAATAAACAGATATATCCTTTTTTTTTAATAGCTTGTACCAGTCCTGTGAACTAGCTAACATCTCTGATTCAGGTGCAAGTTTCCATTCCCTATAGAATATATTTAGACCTTATAGAAGTATATCTTCTGCCTTCAGATGGCAATATTTTTTACTTGTTTTTACATAATTTTATACTTTTACATGTTGTATCTCCTGTACTTTCATATAGGTTCATAGGTTCATAGGTTCATAGGTTCATAGGTTCATAGGTTGGTACTAGACTATCAGCCCTAGGGCCTATACAAGCCTAGCCATAACAACTCCCTGGCTATTTCTTCCCACACTATTTACTTCCCTAGACCCCTGTCTAGCAGGGCAACTGACATGATCCCTGGGGTGTATTTCCTTTCTCCCATCCAATTGTCAAGGTTCCTTTTGAAGAGGGCCAAAGAGGCACTCTGCTTGACATGTGTGGGCAATCTATTCCAGAGTCTGGGGAGTCTCTGGGTCAGGAACCTATCCCTCCAGCATGTTTTGTTTATTGTGATGACAAGGTTTAGATCCCTGGAGCGTGTGGCTTAGAGGGATTGGGATTTCTTTAAGTGTAGTATGTCCAACAGCTCTGGGTTTGACATGGCCTTGTATGTTAAGCAGAGATTGCCTCTGAGTAGACAATATGCGACAGAGTATAGCTGGAGTTTTTTAAGGCGGTCAGCGTAGGGCATCTGCTTTAGGCCTGTGATTCTTTTAGTGATTCTTCAAGTTGCCTTCACGTGCTACCTTGTTTCCTTTCTTTTATGAAAGATAGCTTGGATTAGGTATATGTAAATAATTTAATAAAATAAATAAAATGAACTGGGGATGTCAAATTTAATATTTTATTTTTTTTTATTTGGCTTTAAAACAATAGATAAAGAAATCAGTTATAAAACAAACAAATAACTATTTGCATAGGTCCACAGCTGAGCAATACATCAAAGTTGTACGTATCAAAGATAATTGATATTTTCCAACCAAGTCTTTAAGTTTAAGGCAAGATTTACATGGATGTGCAATAGTAGAAATTATCATCTTTATAGTATGCAATTCAATACTTCAAACAAATTTTGCCATACTAATGGATTCAGCACTACAAGGGGTAACTTTACTTTTCCAATTTTTAGTAATTACTTTTCTGGCTATAGCAAGACTAGAAATGTAATATTTTCTATTGTTTCTGTTAAAATGGGTTTTACTATTTTGCAAATAATAATTTTCTTTGAGGTCCAGATATTCATTGGCTTGTTGCTGTTCCACAATAGTCTTGATGAGAACTTTCTTTTTAATAGGGATTTTGATACCTATGGATTTAATTAAGCAGTGGCCCTCTGTAATCATGTTCTTAATACCACCTAAGGCTTCATCACCAGAACTGTGCTCTACTCTTCCTGATATTCATTTCCCTGTGTTTTGTGAAAAATACAAAATGTGTGATTAGTGATGCAGGAAAGTATTGCATGGCATTACACAATTTTTGTTTAAATCCATCACAACTGGTTATTTAAAGCATATTTCCCACTTCATGTTCAGCTGGTGTACATGTCATGAAATGTAGTTGTATGCCCAGTCTTAAGCTGTGCATGTGTCATAGTGCTGCAGGTATCTACATTACAAATGTAGTCATTATCATAACAGTAATAGCTGTTCCACTGAACTACAGGCCCAGAGGTACATTAAACTCCATATTATACTCCATTCGACAAAGTCCAGAATTACATTAAACTTCATATTATACTCCATTTGACAACGTGTGAATTTAACCCTACCTTACCATCTCTTCCTTCTTGTAGCATTCCTGTCAAGCATTTTAGAGTGGTATAATTTCTCTCTCCCTCTCTCTCTACATCTGTATGAGTCTTCTTTGCATGCTCAGGTTTCCTATATCTTTAGTTACTCTGATCTATACAAATATATACTACCAAGGTTATTAGTAAAATGGTGTAAAAAGAACTACTTCTCCTGACCATGTTAACAAATAGAAAAGATAAGCAGAAAGTTTGAAAATATGAGGGGAGGTTAGGGAATATATGCCATTCATAAAGTTCCAATCTATGCTAGAGAAGCTACTCAGTTGCAGAAAGCAATACTTACATGGTTGTAGACATTATTAGGGACTTGAAATATGCTAAAACGTCCATGGGAAATGCTATCATTTTTCAACCTTTATCTTTAAAGCTTTATTCTGAAATACCTGGAAGTTGAAACTACTGAATGATAGACTCCTAGACTTCCATATGTGAAGGATAGTCTCATGAATGCCTTTAGCTTCATGGAAAGTTGCACACATGGGAGATGTAGAAAGGCAGTGGATACATCACACCTTTCTAAAATGAAAACAAGTAAACAGGTCAAGCAGTATGCACAACAACAGTGCAAGAGATAAGTTGTGTTGCCCATCCAGTCAATATAAAATAGATGAGCCTTTGTAGGTTCTGTTCAAGCAGCTTTATTATGTACAAACACTTCAGGATTGAGGCTTAATCACTTTAACTTAGATAAACTTATAAACAAACTAGCTATTACACTAATACATGCGCACTCCCTGGCTGCACTCTCAAAATGGCCCTGAACCTAGCACATGGTTGCTATTTATATGCATGTGCCAACCTTGAAACTTTCTTAAAGGTACAAAACACAAACACTATTCTACATCCTCACTCTTTGAGAAATCAGTCATGCAATATTGAGGACATTAATTGACATGCAATCAATACAAATAATTCTTTGTCATGCAATTTGTGATGGCCGCACACTGGCCCAGCAATCAACGAGCCTCAATCCTCACCACTAACACCAGAGAGGGTGTCTCAAATAAAAGGAAAGGATAACAAATACACACAGTAAAATACAATTTCCCTTAAGTGCACACAGAGATCTTAGTCAGTCTGGAGCTGGTTGCTCCCTTGCTCCCCAGGTCCCCAATAAGACTCCCCACTGGCACAGCTATAGGGTCCAGATCTCAGCCTAGCTGGCAAGCTAACCTCCAGTAACCTCTCTCTCCAAACAGTGCTTTGCGTTCCTGCCCAAGTTGCTGACAAATACACACACTTTGAGATAAGCATTTATACAACTTCACTGACACTCCTGGGAAAGGCTGACACAGATTCTCTAGCTGTGCCCCTTTACCCAGCCTATACAGTAGTAATTACTGCCACCACCAGCTAATAATTATCAGCTACCCAAAGGCCCTTAAAAGGGTGTCCAATTATTACTGTGCAATATTATTATCCAATTGGTAAGTGTGACTAAACAGTCTAAGGCTTATTAGAGTGGCCTTGTACAATAAACTCTATAAATATGCAATGTATTCTAGAGCTTAACTTGTCTCTACACAAACCAGCCACAGGTAAAAGGTTTTAAAATATTTGATAATAAATAATTAAAGCACATGACAATATTACTACACCACAGTACTATTCAAGAGTTCAGAGACCACACAGAAACTTAAAATAAATCAGTAGTACAGTTCTGACATAACAGAAAAACACTTAGTCTAACTTTCTTCTAATTTCCTAGCTATTACTACAAGAAAACATACTTCTAAAATAACTTACCTACATAGAGCAAGGTAGTGCTGAGTTGAATAGTCATATCAAAATGCTTAACAATCTCTGGTTCTCACTGTTTAAATTGAAACTCCAGTTCTGATAAACATTACATCATCTTTTTCACCCTTCCTGTAGTTCCCAGGCTACACATTAACTACATTTACATTGTTTTACACTTAGAGCAATAAAGGGCATTCCACATGTAAATTCTGGTCATTAACTTTAGCCTTAAAACAATAGCCAGGATGCTTACTCCAGACTCATCGACTCCAAATTCTAACTTCAAAGGAATAGACATAAAGTAATTTTAATTTCAAAAAACATTTGAAATGCTTGGCTTAGTTTTCCTTACAGCAGATGGCAATGTTGCTGGAATCCTGAAGTTCACATTTTACAGTGTTTTCTTTCATTTAAGAAACAAGCCTTTATTTTACATTTATATTTACAAATGCCAGAATTATGTATCAAATTCTATCTGGCTAGGCTGGTAGCCTTCACCCATCTCTACCAGACTTCACATACTCCCCCCCGGAGAACTCAAGCTAGTTTTTCAAGTGACCCTTGAGACATGCCGCTTGAGAGGGTTAGGTCTATCTGAGTATACCTCACCCTATTCCCTGTCATGAGAGCCCATCTGCATTTGGCATTGCTATTCCCACTGTAGTGCTGCATTGACATATCATATGCTTGCAACCCCAGTCTCCATCTTAGCAACTTGGCATTTTCCTGACTGGCTCTGTTTAACCATGTTAGAGGGTTGTGATCTGTCATACCAGTGAATTTTCTTCCATACAGATAAGGTTGACATTTCTACAGTGCCCGCACTATGGCTAGACATTCCTTTTCTACAGCTGCATAGCATTCGTCCCTGGGTTGGAGCTTATGACTGAGATAAATCACTGGGTGCTCTTTCCCCTCTGAAGAAATCTGGCTAAGTACAGCCCCCACCCCATGGTTTGAAGCATCCACCTGCACAACAAATTATTTGCTGTAATCTGGATTGGCTAAAACAGGGGGTCCTCCCAAAGCTTCTTTAAGCTTCTGGAATGCCTGCTCATATGCTGGGGTCCACACTACCTTATCTGGTCTGTTCTTCCTTGTCAGGTCTGTGAGGAGAGCAGCTATGGTACTATAATTGGGGACAAACTTTCTGTAGTACCCTGTGTCCCTAAGAATGCCCTCACATGCTTTTTAGTAACAGGTACAGGCCATGCCTGAATAGCTTCCACTTTGGCAGGTTCTAGCCTTATCTAACCACTCCCCACTCTATGTCCTAGGTAGGATACCTCTGCTATACCCACCTGACATTTGCTCAGCTTAATGGTCAACCCAGCCCTCTGTAGTCTGCCCAACACCTCCCTGACATGCTGAAGGTGCTCTGGCCAGGAATGGCTGTAGATGGCAATATCATCTAGGTAAGCAAGGGCAAACCCTCCTGCTAGGATATTATCTACCAGCCATTGGAAAGTTGCTGGGGCATTCTTCATCCCAAAGGGCATCTTTGTGAATTTGTACAAGCCAAAAGGAGTCACAAAGGCTGACTTCTCTCTAGAACTGGAAGTCAAGGGCACCTGCCAGTAACCCTTGGTAAGATCAATGGTTGTAAGATACTTAGCCTCACCCAGCTGCTCTAGGGCCTCATCTGTCCTAGGCATGGGGTAAGCATCCGACTATGTGTGACTGCTCTAGGGCCTCATCTGTCCTAGGCATGGGGTAAGCATCCGACTATGTGTGACTATTTAATTTCCTGTAATCCACACAGAAACTGGTACTGCCATCTTTTTTGGCACCAGCACCACTGGGGAGGCCCATGGACTGTTGTACTCTTGAATTACCCCTAGTTCCAACATTTTCTGTACCTCCTTTGTCAGAGTCAGTCTGACTCTCTCAGGCACCCTACAAGAGGCCTGCCTAATAGGCCTTTGAGGTCCTGTATCCACCTGGTGCTGCACCAGGTGGGTGCACCCAGGTTTCCCAGTGAACATGTCCCCAAATTCCTGTAACACTGCTTGGATTTCTTGAACCTGAGCAGGGGATAGCTGCTGGAACATTGCTACCCCTTCCACTGAGGTGTCAGCCCGAGCCTCACTGAAGAGATCACTCCCCAGATCTCCCTCAGATTCCTCCTGCAATTCACTGCAAATGCTCAGCACAAGGGCCTCCCTATCATGGTAAGGTTTCATCATGTTAACATGGTACAATTTGTACCCCTGCTGTCTGCCTAGCAGTTCCACCATGTAGGTAACATCACTTACCTTTCTTACTACCTTGTAGGGACCCTCTCAAGCTGCTTGCAGCTTGTTGTGTCTGACAGTAATGAGAACCATTACCTGCTGCCCCACAGCATACTCTCTAGTGCAAGCATTCCTGTCATACCACTCTTTCTTCTGTTGTTGGGCTTCTGCCAGGTTCTCCTGGGCCAAACCCATGAGTTCCTTGAGCCTTGTCCCGAGGTTTAGGATGTATGCCACAACAGACTTCTTGGGAGATTTGCACTCACCTTCCCACTCCTCTTGAAGTAAATCTAGAGGTCCCCTCACCCTATGCCCATTCAGCAACTCAAAGGGTGAAAAACCTGTGGATTCGTGGGGAACCTCTCTGTAAGTAAACAGATGGGGCAAATATTTGTCCCACTCCCTCTTAAAACTGATCTGAAAATGCCCGTAGCATTGAATTGATTGTAGAGTTTAACCTCTCAACAAGACCATTAGTCTAGGGATGGTAGGGGGTGGTCTTCCTGTGTTTCACCCCACAGGACTTCCACAGACAAGCCAGCAGGTATGACATGAAATTGGCACCTCTGTCAAACAGTATTTCTTTTGAAAAACCAACCCTGCAGAAAATCTCTAACAAAGCATTTGCCACCTTCTCTGCCTCAATGGATGACAAAGCCACCACCTTAGGGTATCGTGTAGCATAATCCACTACCACTAGGATATACTTTTTCCCTGTTGAACTTGGGGTACTCAGAGGACCCACAATATCCATAGCTACCATCTGAAGTGGCTCCTCAATCACAGACAAAGGCATCAAAGGAGCTCTCACCTTGTCTCCTGCCTTGCCTACCTTTTGGCACTGCTCACAGGTCCTGCAGTACCCTGTTACATCTCGGTAAATTCCAGGCCAATAGAAGTTTTGCATAATATGCCTTTTTGTACGTTCTATGCCCATATGACCTGCAAAGGGAATATCATGGGCTATGGCTAGAAGTGCCTGATGGTAGGCACTAGACACTACCAACTGCTGTACTCTCTCACCTTCTAGCCCTCCCTCAGGGGTCCACTCTCTCTATAGTAACCCTTTGTCCCTTTTACAGATTCCCCATTTCCTTGAGAATCAAGTGCCTCCCTAGCTACCTGCCTCAGGCCTTGCAATGTAGGATCTGAGAGATGAGCCTGTCTCCACTATCTCTTGTAACCCTTCCCAGCTCCCCTTCCACAGGAAGTCTGGCATCCTCTGACAGTGATGCCTCACTTTCAGCCTGGGTACTACTACTCACTTCTACTTTTCAGTCACTCTGTCCAAGGGACCATCAGTACCCACAAGCAGCTGTGTATCACCTTCAGTCTCACTGCTAATGCATAGCTCCCTCCCTGAAGTAACCACCTCACCAGTCCTGGCTACAAATATGCAGTCTGTCTGCATCTCCCCCAGGCTACCAGACCCACATGCTTGTCTTCAAGCCTGACTGCATGTAACTGCACAAGCACAGGGTACTGCACTATCAAAATCATTCCCTATCAGGACATCTGTAGGTATATCCTCAAACACACCTACTTGTTGGCTTTTTTTCCACCCTCCTAGTCAAGGTGAACCCTAGCCAAAGGTATTTGGTATGGGATCCCTCCTAAAGCTCTGACTGGAGTAGACTGCCCAGGCAAGTAGTGCTCCTCTGTAACCATTGCAGGCTTTACAATGGTTATATCAGAGGCTGTGTCTGTCTTAGCAATGGCCTCTTTGCTATTCACTACAATAGGATATAGCCTCTGATAGTAGTTTGGATTCCCTTGTTGTCCCAAGACAACCTACTATTGGCATTTTGTCTTTCCCACTTACTGGCCCCTCACCTTTAGTTCCCCACCTTGCCTCCATGGACACCTGTATGCCACATGGCCCCACTGGTTGCATTTAAAACATTTCACCCTAGGTCCTGGATGTGTACCTGGACTAGTGGCTTCCTCTGCTACTGGCAGATTCTATTGCGGCAGTCTGTGCTGCCCACCATGTGTTCCTTTAGACCCATGAGCAGTACTGGGGGTCCCCTTCCTGTGCAGGGTTGCCCTGCTTGCCAGGTATAGGTCTCCCTCCTTCCCCAACTCATCTGAAGTAGCACAATGTCTATCAGCTAACCAGATCCTCATGCCCTCAGGCAAAGTGCTAAGGGCTTGTTCCCTCACCAAAAGGTCTGCCAGCCCTTCAGAAGTGGTGACCTGACATCCACTCACCCAGCTATGAAAATAAGTGCTCAGTTCAGCAACATATTCACACACACTTTCATCTGCCTTGCGTCTATGCTCACAAAACTTTTTCCTATATATTTCAGGTGTTAGCTTAAAACATTCTAAAATACATTTTTACAGCAGTAAAATCAAAACAGACAGAGTCAGGCATTTCTGATAAAAAATTACAGCTTTCCCATGGAGTAAGGGGGTCAGGAACCATACCCAGAGCCTTTAGTCAACACTATACTGTTTGCATACCCTCTCAAACATATGAATGAAACTATCAAAATTATCCCCCTCTTTAAATTGCAGAAGTAATTTACTGACCTGTTGTGCTTCTGGGGTCCAGTTACTCCCTTCCCTATTACCTCCATGACTCTGGCAGAAGAGTCAGTATTTCCCTCTCATGCCTCCTCTGATGGTCTTTTTCTTCGGCTTCTATCTCCAAACACCTGCCCTCCAACTCAAGTCTCTTTAGCTCCAGCTGGATTTTTAAGTCCTTCACAGAAAGATTGAGCTGTCCATTCTCTGAGGATATCGTATCTCCACTGCCAGTCTGATTGTCCTCCTGAATGCTGTTTTCTGATGCAGCTGTAACCAAGGCTGCAATCAGGTCTGCCTTAGTCAGGTTTCCATGCACCAGTCCCCTAGCCTGGCTCATCTGCACCAGCTGGCTCCTTGTCAGCTTTCCATATTCCTTTGCTGACATGCTGCCTGCACACCCTGACTAAGCTAACAAAAGAAATAAAACAATTGTGATCTGAACTCTGAGTATTCACTGTGTGTCTGTTTTAGAGTACAAAACACTTTCAGAGATCACTGTACATAAGCTACAGGATTCACTCTACCCACACCACTACAAGCTAATTAGTATTTGCCAACTAATTAGTATGTGATGTGGATATCCACTGCCACCACAAATGTGAAGTGGATCTCACCACTGCAAACCACATTTTGATGGCAGCACCCTGGTCCAGCAATCAAGGAGCCTCAATCCTCACCACTAACATCAGAGAGGGCATCTCATATAAGAGGAAAGGATAACAAATACACACAGTAAAGTACAATTTCCCTTAAGTGCACACAGAGATCACAGTCAGTCTGGGGCTGGTTGCACCCTTGCTCACCAGGTCGCCAATAAGACTACCCACTGGCACAGCTATAGGGTCCACATCTCAGCCTAGCTGGCAAGTTAACCTCCAATACCCTCTCTGTCCAACCAGTGCTTCGCTTCCATGCCCAAGTAGCTGACACATACACACACTTTGAGATAAGTATTTATACAACTTCACAGACACTCCTGGGAAAGGCTGACACAGATTGTCCCTTTACCCAGACTATATGGTAGTAATTACTGCCACTACCATCTAATAATTATCAGCTACCCAAAGGCCCTTAAAAGGGTGTCCAATTATTACTGTGCAATATTATTATCCAGTTAGTGTGACTAAACAGTCTAAAGCTTATTAGAGTGGCCTTGTACAATAAACTCTATAAATATGCAATGTACTCTAGAGCTTAACTTGTCTCTACACAAACCAGCCACAGGTAAAAGGTTTAAAAATATTTAATAATAAATAATTAAAACACATGACAATACTATTACACCACAGTGCTATTCAAGAGTTCAGAGATTACACATAAACTTAAAATAAATCAGTAGTACAGTTCTGACATAACAGAAAAACACTTAGTCTAACTTTCTTATAATTTCCTAGCTATTACTACAAGAAAACATATTTCTAGAATAACTTACTTATATAGAGCAAGGCAGTGCTGAGTTGAATAGTCAGATGAAAATGCTTAACAATCTCTGGTTCTCACTCTTTAAATTGAAAGTCCAGTTCTGATAAACATTACATCATCTTTTTCACCCTTCCTGCAGTTCCCAGGACACATCAACTACATTTACATTCTTTTACACTTAGAGCAATAAAGGATATACCACATGTAAATTCTGGTCATTAACTTTAGCCTTAAAACAATAGGCAGGATGCCTACTCCAGCCTCATTGACTCCAAATTCTAACTTCAAAGGAATAAACATAAAGTAATTTTAATTTCAAAGAACATTTGAAATGTTTGGCTTTGTTTTCCTTATAGCAGATGGCAATGTTGCCACAATCTTGAAGTTCACATTTTACAGTGTTTTCTTTCATTTAAGAAACAAGCTTGTATTTCACATTTATATTCACAAATGCCAGAATTATGTATCAAATTCTATCTGGCTAGGCTGGCAGTCTTCACCCATCTCTTCCAGTCTTCACACAATTATACAGAACTAAATACGTAAAGGCAATTATGTCCAGGTTGCTATGTATTTAACACTAGTTCTAGAAATATGACCAAATCGTATGACATAGAAATTAAAATTAGGTCGAGCAACTGAGACTGTCTCTGCTAAATGTTCAACTTTAGGGACATCAGGAACATCATCAGGAATGGAAGTAGAAGTTAAGACATGTTCTGCAACAGGAACATTGTCTGGATTGCTCTGAAATCTAGAGTGTGTATCACAGGAACAATGCTGTGATATCGATTCTGGTACAGGAAGATGTCTGAGATTTCTCCTATACTCCATACCCTCAGATTCTATGAAGTAGGATCTTGGCTCGGTACATATACCTATTACTTGACCAATTGGGTCGAAACCTTTCTCCATTTCTATCCTTACTGTCTCTCTGTCTTTCAATGGACGAAGAAATCTGATCAATTTAACATAGCTGGACTTGTGGAAAGAGCGCTTTCTGAATAATTGGACTCCAATTGTTTTGTTGCTCTTAGCTTTAGGCTTCAATAAACTGGAACTAATAGGCAATGTTGTTCTGGTTTGCCTAAATAGAAGTCTCTGAGCAGGCGAGTCAAGTATATCATCAGAGGGTATGTTTCTGAGCTTGTGTAAATTCAAAGAGACATCAGTATTATCACGCTTTGACCTCTCAAGTAACTGCTTTGCAGTCTGTACTGCACATTCAGCTAGTCCATTTCACTGTGGATATTCTGGACTACTAGTAATATGTACAAAGTCCCATTCTTTTGCAAATTTCTGAAACAACTTACTAGCAAATTGTGTACCATTGTCAGAAATAACTTTGTGTGAATTATCATGAACTGAGAAATGATGTTTTAACTTGTTGATAACAGCAATGGAAGTTAGATTATGTAGTAAATCAATCTCAAACCCATTTGAATAAGAGACTACCAACACTAAGTATGCTGATTGTTCCACTTGACTATATCAGTGTTTACTGTTGGCCAATTTAGTTCAGGAACTTGACTTAGCTGAAGTGGTTCTTTTTGCAAATGTGGTTTAGTACTACTGAATACTGAACAAGGAGAAAGTACTTTATCAATGACTTTTACTAGAGAAGCCCAACATACTAGTTCTCTCGCCCTTCTTGCGATAGCTTCGGAACCTGGGTAACCACGATGCAAAATCTGGATATATTCATGTTGTAAGGAAGCAGGAACAACACTTTTAGGACATTTGAAAATAATGCCATCTTCCATCAACATCTCATCTCTGTAAGGAAAATAAGTTTACACTTCGGGTAGTACACTAAATTGCTTTGACAGCCATGCAGCATTAATATAGTAGTTGAGCTTTTGCAAAATTGGATCAGTCTTTTTATGATCTCTCAGCTCATCAAGTCTCATGATAGAAAAGTTATGCACTTCCATGACATCAAAGTCAAAATTCTCTACATGAAGCTGTTCCATTGTATATCTGGGTGATCTGGATAAGGTATCTGCCAGATAAAGAAGTTTGCCTTTTGTATAGACCATTTTGAAGTTGTACTTTTGCAATTTGATCATTATTCTTTGTAATCTCACTGGATAAAAATAGGCTTCTTTAGAATAGTAATTAGAGGTCGGTGATCAGTTTCTGTCTGAATAGCTTAACCATAGATATAATCATGAAACTTTGAGCATGCAAATACTATTGCCAAAATTCTTTTTCAATTTGACAATATTGCATTTCAGTTTGGGTAAGAGTTCTAGATGCATAGGCTACTGGTCTCCTTATTTGAAGAATAACTGCACCAAGACCAAATTCTGAAGCACCACAGGAAAGAGTTGCTGGTTTATTGACATCATCGTATCTTAATGTAGGTGGGGTGGCAATTTTCTGTTTAAGGTGATCAAATGCCTTTTGGTGCTGTTCCAAACAAGACCATATAACATTTTTGCATATCAGCTCTCACAAAAATGCTGTCAACTCACTGAATCTGGTATAAACTTGCCTAAATAGTTGACCATACCAAGAAAACATTGTAGATCCTGATCATTATCCAGAGCTGGCATCTCAAGAATGGCTGCTTGCTTGGATGGGTGTGGTCGCAGGCCAGTGCTAGTAAATAAATGACCTACATATCTGAATTTGCACTTCAGAGGACTGAGCTTTAAGTTCAATTCACATGCTCTGTCTAGAACTTTCTTAAGGTTTCTGTAATGCTCTGCTTCACCATTGCCTCCAACCAATAAATTATTTACTATTGTGGCACAGGGATAACCTGAAAATATTTGCTCCATTGCACGCTGAAAGACTTCACTTGCAGAAGTTATTCCAAATGGCATCCTGACGAATCTATAGCTGCTAAATGGTGTACTGAAAGTAGTCAGTAATGAGGATTTGCAATCAAGCATTACTTGCCAAAATTAACTTTTTGCATCCAAGACAAAAAACAGTGGCATTTAGTATTAGGGCTGTGACTTCCTCAACTGTACGATTTGGATGATGCAGTCTCTTTAATGCTTTGTTCAAATTTCTTGGGTCAGCACATATTCTGATTTCATATGAGCCTTTTTTGTGGGCTGCTACCATGGACAACACCCATTCAGTTGGTTCTATAACTGGACAAATTACATCTTGCTGCACCATTTTATCCAACTGAGCTTTAGGTTAGCTATCAGAACTTTTCTTGCTGGTCTGACCACTGGACTGACTTCTGGGTCTAACTTAATAGAATACAGAACTGAAAGTTTGCCCACCTTGTCACTGAAAATATCAGCATACTCTGAGAAAATAGCTTTAGTAAAACTGGAACTAGGATATGTGCTTATATGATGAAGCTCTTAGGTAAAAGAAAGCAAATTCATTCTCAAACTGTCTTTGAGACCCAATAATGACTGCATAGGTCTTTGGGCTACATAGAATAAGAAAGCTGCAACAGTTTCTAGCCAATTAACATGAAAGCACTACTGAGCCTTCAGTCTGAATTTCTTCACCTCCATAAGCAACAAGTTTTGCACAACTAGCCACAGTGAGTTGTTCATTAGTCCTCACCTTAGGAAATGTGTCTGTTGACATAACATTACACTTTGAGCCAGTGTCTGCTTTAAACTCAGTGGTTTTACCACTGATCTAGACAGTACAAAACACTTCATTCTTTGCCAACAAATTTACTGCATTAACCTTTTCACCAGTTACTGATACACCATATGTAGAAATACGTATAAAGTAGAATTGCAGCTCTCTATATGATTAACTTCCTCTTTCAAGTGACCCTTCTTTATAACTGTGTGAGGTTTACTTGGTTTGCACAACTTTTGAAAATGGTTCCATTTTTTACACTTGTGGCATTGCTAACCAAATGCTAAGCATTGTTCTCTTTTAGACTCATGATTGGCACCACAACTGCAACAGTTAATAATCAAGCTGGATTTGGGTTTTGCTAACTCATCCTTGTACTGTACTGAGCATCTCCTTTTCTTAGAAGTTGCTGGAAAACTGTGGGATCACCCAAGAAAACCCACAAGAGTTGCAGGTGCCATGTGCTTAGGCCTGATTCTACTAGCCACACGTTGCATGCTGTATATGTTTGCTCTGGACCCTGCTGAAACCATGCTCTTATCACTTGCAAGCATACTTGTGTGCCTTTCAGTAACTTCATGGATCTGACAAATGTCAATAGCTTTGCTCAGCATTAAATCACTGTCATGAAGCAAAATCTTTCTCACTGCAGCACTATTAATACCACACACAAGCCTGTCCTTTATCAACTCATCTTTTACGTCACCAAACTGACATGTTTCAGCTTTGTTCCTAAGCTGCAAAAGTTTCCCCTGGTTTTTGATCTCTTGTGTAAAACTAATGTAATATTTGTCTGGGGGCTACACATTTCCCTGAACTTCTACTTCAAACACTTAAGGGTTTCCCTTGATTCAGCCTGTACAACAATATGCTGGTTTTCACTACTGGTGCATACACAAATGAACACTCTCTTTTGATGGCCTCTGACCCAGCCAGGTTTAGCAAAATGAATGCCCTGATGTGTGCATCTTTGTCAGAATAAACTGCTTATATAAAAATATTGTACT
>NC_056725.1:1637086640-1637146640 GCF_019279795.1 Protopterus annectens | reverse complement strand
CTGACGGAAACTCAAATTTCCTTGGTTGTCCACTGAAATACATTATCATATTTACAATGTAATATTTACTATAAAATCTATATGGATTACTATAACTATTTTAAAGAGTAAGAAGTAATCTTTCATTTAATCATGTAAGATATCTGAGCATAGACTGCTTACACTGAAAATATAATAAAAAACATATTATGGTAAATGTCTGCCAACAGTTTGTGCAGTTTAATGTAATGTGAACCCTCAGAATAGCACAGACAAACTATATGACGTTCCCTCCACATATATGTTTACTGAATTTTGAACACAGACAAAATCCATAAAAACAGACTGCATTTATAGATACAGAATGCATCTGTAAGTGAATAACCAAATCCCAGCAGAACTGTATTACTTCCTCAGTTTCCCCTGACTCATCCACTGTAAACTCCATAAAAATCATGTTTCTTTGCAGTCTTTCTATCATGGGTCAAGTCTGGAAAATCTAAGATGTCTCACCTGTAATTAATGTACATGCATAGTTAAATGATTATTTCTGTTTCATCAGTCTCTTGCAATGAAATTCTTCTTGATTTAAGATAGCTTTAAAAAGCCGGTGAATGAAACAGTGGAATGCATTAAAGAGAGAGAAAAGTCAGAAGGAATCAATGCACAGATAAAAGTGATAAAATAAAAAAGACGCAGGAAAGAAAAGTAAAATGAAATAAAAGGCAAATTTAAAAGTCATAAATATGACAGCTCTGCCTACGTGAAGAAAAATACTTTAGCTGTGTAACGGGTGCATTAATCTTCCTCATTGACCAGTCTAAGTACAGCTTTACTTATCTTGATTTTTTTCTCTTTTCTTACTGCAGAATTTTTAAAAGGTATGGTGACATGATGTGTCTAGAAACCACTAAGCTCAGTAAAAATTCCTGAATCAGAGAATGAACAGCTCATATCATTTTCGCTATACATCATTTCAGTCTGTGATGCATTTTTAATAAATATGAAAACTGCCATCATTTAAATGCAAGTAAGATTGATGAATTGTTTACAAGAATGTCATTTACATACTGAGGAAGATGCATGAATTGTCATACTCTATTGTGCTCGATAAATTATGATGATATTATCCTAGTTTTCAGGTACAGATGTGTTTGCCATGATTTCTGGCATGAATTCAGCAGACTTTGAAAGTGTGTTTAATGGACACTGATGATAATGCTTTTTTTCTGGCACTTTGTGCCATGCACTGCTTTGTGTAGAAATTGTCAATTACTGGTCATCACACAACCGATGCATAATAAATGGCTTGATTTTACAGCTGCAGAATGTAACAATGTAACCTTAAAGTAATGCAAATGGCATGCCTCTTTGCATTAGTTTAAGGAAAAAATGGAGGGTCATACCAAATGTGTGGGGATGATCTCATCATTTTATTGTCATGAGGTTAATGGGGATGACAAGTTGATGTTTGGGATATGGTGTTTTTGATTATTTATCTTTTTGCATATGCATTCAGGAGGTAAATAGTTAACTGTTCATGGAGACAGCCTTTCAGACAGCCTCAGTTCTACAAAGGATAGTGGCTACCTTAATTTGATTCTAGGTTTGAGCAATTCTTGATGAAATTAATTAGCCAGTTTTCTTTCTTTGTTGTTTTCAAAGCTTGTTCAAGTTTGTATTTGGCTTGTACTACATTTTTTATTGAGGATGGCATGAGATGCCAATGCACTGAATATTGTATCATAAATGATTTGATAATACATGATTGTAATGCTAACCATATATGTGATGAGTACAGAATGGTACATTAAGACAGCAAAAAAGAGCTAAGAGTATTCAGATAAAATCAGGAACAGTGAAACTTCGGGGCTTTTGTTCCTTTTAATACCTGCTCTAAGAACTTCATCAGAAACAAAACCACAGTTCCCACAATACTTGAATAATTTCAATTACAAGTCACATGCCAATTAGTTCTGACAGTGCTAGTTCATATAACAAATATCAATAACAAACTTCTAAGAGCATAAAATAATAATGCATATATTAAATATACATATATATATATATATATATATATATATATATATATATATATTTATATATATATATATATATATATGTGTGTGTGTGTGTGTGTGTGTGTATGTAAAAATCCTAAAGTAACTTAATATGATTTAAATCATTTTGTTAAAAAAATTATGTTTATAATATCATTTAAATATGGTAACTTGCTAGGAGATACATGTATTAGCCATAAGGCTTCTTTAACTTCAAATTTACTATTAAAATCCCCTATTAAGGGGGGGGGGGCAGCGTTAAACTGTCTAAAACATAAAAAGAAAAACATTTAAATTTTGACAAACTAATGCATGTTGAGCCAATGCATTCTTTAAATATTTGCTCTTAACAGCAGTGACATGCTCGTAAATACACTTAGAAAATGTTTTAACTTTTGTGCCCACATAAATGTTGGGGTGAGATTCGCAAAATGCTAAACAAAATTACTCCTTGGTATAACCAGTGTATCTATTCTTAGTACAGATTTCTTCTTTATTATGTTGTATAATAACTGAAGAACCTTCAGAGACGTATCTGCAATATTTACAGTGTTGACAGCGAAATGGCCCTAAACAAGAATGATGCAATGTGTTAGGTACATCTAAGCTAGACCTTCTTTTTTCAAAATGACTTCAAATAGTATGTTCTTTGATATTTAAAACTTAGTTTATTACCTACAACATTAACTAACTCTTTACTACCCAAAATAATTTTCCAGTTCTCATTGATGATGTTTTTTATGATGTTACTATCACTAGAAATCAGTAATAAAAAAGACCTTGTGTATTAGTTGGGTTTAATGTCTCCCTCAACTGCAATAATCTCCTTGTGGCAATAGCCCTATCTTAAAACTGATTTAAACTCAGTGTGTCTTTTCGTAGTCACTTGTTCTATCATAGTGTTCAGAAATGCATTGGTGTAGCCTCTTTCTAAAAATACATTTTTAAAGTAATAAGAAACATAGTCAGATGTCTTGTCTTCACTAATTAATCTACTTAACCTTATAAAATGATCACAGACCACATTTCTTTCCAGAAAGGAAACATGTTGGCTGTCATTGATTAAATAGTTTTTAACAAAAGTAGGCTTCCTTAAAACATTACTATGAAAACATTTTTGATCCATATCAGTCGATAAGAAAACATCTAAAAATGCTACTTAATGACCTTTCCATCCATAAGTAAATGCCAAAAAAAAAAAAAAGACCAAATGTCTCTTCACTACCTTCCCTTAAAAAAAAAAAAAAAAAAAAAAAAAAAGTCATTTATGCAATGTTGGTAAATATGCACCCTTTTAAAAATGGGTGTTAAAAATAAATTATTGCTCCCACCAGCTCATTACCAAATTGGCAAAAAAAGAGGCAACTCTAGCTCTAATAGCAACCCCTTTTTTCTATGCATTATCTTTACCATCAAATACAAAAAATATTGTTCAGTAGCTTATTTAACAAGTAAATAATAGTGTTGATAGAGTTAAAAGAAGTAGTAAATGTATTTAAATAATTTCTAACAAATTCAGTGCTGATATCTTGAGTAAGCATCTAAACTTATGAAAGAGTATTCTTTGTCATCGAATATAAATTTATGTAAAGTGTCTAAAAGAAGCCATGAATCTCAAAAAACTGTGACGTCTCTACTACTGGATTTAATATGGAATCAAGATACAATGAAATAGACTCAGTCTTATAAAAATCTGCAGCTATAATTGGCCTAAGTGGAGGGTGTAGTCAATCTTTGTGTATTGTGGGAATGACAAAAAATATTGCTATTTTGGGAAAACCAACCTTTAAAAAGTTATATGAAGTAAAATCAATGTCCCCTTGATCAACATTATAATTTAGTAATCTATCAATAGTGGCAAAAGTAGAATTAATAAAACTCAACGTTTCCTCCTCATAACAGGAATGATCATTTAATATTTGACTAATAAAACAAAGTAATCCTTAGAATTCATAAGAACAACCTCACTCCTTTTATATGCTTTCATAATTTTTTAATTGTGATAGTCAAATCACTCAAGGCATTTCTCCCTTTGGAAGTGAGGTTATAAAACTTAGATTTACAACAATTTAAGCCTTTTTGTAATTCTTCACCTACATCCTGAAATACCTGCAGAGTACTGTGCAAAGTAGGATTACAAGTACTTTTCTTTTTCAAAAGAGTCACAGTTTAATTCTAAAAATCAAGAAGGTCATGTAGAATGTAACTTGAGTTCAGCTTATGTACATACAATTTTAAATCAACTAAAGTTTTCACAACATTAGCCCTATCAGAGGGTATAAATGACACTTTTTAAAGAATATTTAAATGATGACAGCTAAGAGAAAAGTCATTAAGACTGAACGGTTTAAAATGATCAACTATCTCTTCTTGACTCTCCTGCATCCTTTATCTCTCTCATCCTTTCCACTTGAAAGTGATGTTCTACATGTGTTTTGTCATTGTTCTGAAAAAAGGGGAGGGGGAAAGAACAGGTGCAGATAAAAGACTTTCAAAATTAGCAGTATCAATGCCTCCACATGAGATTTAGAAGGAATGGGAGTACAGTGAATGTCACTATGTGTCACTTTGTTATTATTCTATGAAAAAGCAGTAGAAACATCTTTATAAAGGTCTGCATTCACAGTTGACTTTTTAATGCTTTTAGGTACATAAGCATTTCCCTCTTGATAAGCTGTGGCATCTCTAGATTTGCCATTCCCACCTGAAAATGGTTGCCTCTGTAGTTAACTCCTGCCATTTTTTTTGCCTGTTCAGTACCTCCCAAAAATATATTTTTTTGTTTTATGCTTTATTTTCTGCAGCTGATCATCATTTTCCAGCAGCTCTTTTCTTTGTTTACCTGCCTCTAATAGACCAACCTCATTCTTCACCCAAACTCAACGTGACACCTGTCCAGGGCAGGTGAGGATGTTGAGTATACTGGAGTATCATCATACTGCAGCTAGGGAGTGCACCCTAATTCTTTTCAGTCCATGTCATCCTTGTGAGCTTCACAATTACTGCTTTCAGGAGATGAAAGCATGATTCCCAATGTATGGAACCTCCCAGCCAAGTGGTACAGTGCTTGTAGCATGGTGCTTACCTGTCTCCTAATGCTGTTGTTGCAATAAGCATAGGCTTCATCTGAATACCTCCCTAAAATTTGAACATATTTTTGTCTGAAATGACTGTAAACTGTATTCTTGTCTGTATAACTGAGCTCTTAGTTTCCAGCTCCTTCCAGACATAGGGAAGTTGCTAGAAAACTTTTTTTATCTAAAAAAAAACATCCTGGAGAACTCATACAGCTTAAAATGAGTATCAAAATCTTACCTCTGGCTTGCTGTTGGTGTCAAAGATACTTAAAAATAACCTTTCATCATGTCAACTGTAAGTAGATGCAAGTAACTTCTTCTTCAAAGGCTTCATATGTCCAAGGTATGGAATAAATTTCCAGCACTTTGTAACTGCTTAATTTGTGTAGTCTACTCAAGCCTAAAGGCTCACATAATTTTGGGCAGCAGTGCAACCAGTGAGACCCAGAGCAGTTCCACTGCATGATTACACCTGGATTTAGGATAATCTTTGGTTTGTCTCAGGTAGATGGCTTGACTTTCTTAGGCACACTGGAAAGAAATGAGGCTTGGCAAAAAGCTATTATGTCCTGTGCCATCTTCAAGGGGGTGTTAGGTGAATATTAATGGGAGTTCAATTGGTTGGGGAGGTGAAAGGGTTAAACGGTGGGAGGGTTGATTGAAAGGAAATGAGATAAGGGTGGGAGGAGCTTAAGGGACTGAGATGAGTGTAGCTGGGTAAGTAATCACATTTTGGCGTGAACTTGCTACAGTGCAAGTTTATGTCTGAAGCGACCTTAGGTACTGCTGCAGTGGGCAGGTAAGCCTTGTGGCAGGGAAGAGGTAGGTAAGGTTAGTTAGTCAAAGTTTAGGTAGGTGCTAGTATTTGTTTGTTGTTTACCACAGTGTCCTTGTCTGTGGATTGTTAGATTGCTAGGTGGTCCGTTTTGATGGATTTATGGATAGGGTTTGTGGGGGTGGTTGCCGCAGGCTGAAGATCCTAATGTTAGGCTTTGGTTAGCAACATGGTTGGTTGATGGCTGCAGTAGTAGGGTGGTTAGTAGTAGGTTGGTTTTTCATTACATCTGGTTCAGCTACCCCCCACCCCATTTTATTTATTTAATGGTCCATTTCCTTAAGTTTCCCTATTGACATTTGTGATGCTGTGTGCAGTGGGGTGAATTGGGTGTGTGGTTCTTTGGTTTTGAAGGACGTTTGTGTGACCGGCTGGTATCTCTTACCCTCTGGTAGCTGGGCTGTGCTTACTGGACTCTCAGGCTCTTTGACGCATTTGTTGTGTTCGTGGGCTTTCAGACACTGGGTGGAGGGCTTCAGAAGTGAAGGCCATCATCGTGGAGC
Source organism: Protopterus annectens (assembly GCF_019279795.1). Lineage (NCBI taxonomy): Eukaryota > Metazoa > Chordata > Ceratodontiformes > Protopteridae > Protopterus > Protopterus annectens. Next base: position 1,637,140,186 of record NC_056725.1, on the reverse strand, counting down.
AAATGGGCTGCCTTTCTGGGCTGCTGAGTGGTTCCTGCTTCCTGGAGTGTTCTGGGTGGTGAGGTGGGTGCATCGACGTGCCAGCAGTTGTATCAGTAGGTTACAAAAAAAATCCATCCGGGTTTCTTTTGGTGGAGTTTGGCGACTGGAGGGAGCCGCAGTGGTCATTTTGCGGGCTGGTTGGCTTTTCTTGCCTGATAAGACTTTTTGTAGCAGGAATAGCAACAACATAGCAGGGACAGGGGAGGACTGCTTATTAATAGCTACTTTACAGCTGTTCTGTGCACTGGGGCCCAGAAGCAATGTGCAATTTAAGTTCTGCTTCTTGGCACTGACCATTGTCAAGCACTAGAGTGCCTGAAAAAGTTCGATTGAAAGCTGCCACTCTTTCGGTATTTCGGTGATCATCTGGCCAGGCATCAGATGTTTTCATGGTTCCACAAGTGCCTTTCTTGACGTATCTATGGAATTTTTGTATGACAAGATATGGAGTTGAGTGTTTTGCTTGCATGTGTTGATGGACTAAGTTTGTTGATGCCGAGTAGGTCTGTAGAGGGGAAAGAAGAAACAAAACTTAAAAGTACAAAATGCTGTGTCTTTACAGCTAAGTGCAAGGTACATTTTGCTTTGTGGGGTGAGTGTGGAATGTGGGTTGTGGGCTGCATGTGTGGTGGAGTGGGCATGGAGTTGTTTCTGTGGGGGGGAGCTCACGGGTCTTGTGAGTGAACTGTGTTTCAGCGGCATGGCCGAGTAACTGTTGTGGATCATGCTTCCTTGTGGTGCAGTATGGGTCTACTGCCTGTAAGTTTTACTGATATGTTGGGGCTAGTTCCATTGACCATTTGCTAGAGTGTGCTTTATTGCCACCACATGTGCAGTGTAGCATTCTTGTGTTGGGGAAAGTTGGAGGAAATGTTTGTGGGTTGGAAGGCACAGGAAAGCATGGGAAACAGTTGCAAGGTTTTCTGCTATCTTCAGAAATATAGACTAAATAACAAGATGGCCATTTCACGGGGTGCGAGTCGGGTGGGGGAGGAGTTTGCCAATGACAAATCCATTGGAACGTAATAATTGTACAAGGCCATGTGCTTTTAGCACATTTTTCTTTTAACCTATTCCTAATAGTGTATTGTAGTGGTTAAAAATAAAGCTTTCCCTATAGTGTTTAATATTCTAGCTCTCATACCATTGCAGATATTACTGATGTGGTATAACATAAAATGTTATTGATTCTTTTAAATTCAGGAGCTTGTAAGCATTGTATCTTGTACATTACGCTGGGTGACACAAATTAGGATATTTCCTGTTATGCATTAGTGTCACATCTTAGATATTAGCTTGGGTATTAGAACTGGAAATATTTTTAATTAGAATTTAGACTGTGGTAGAATGTGCTCAACATGCTGGGGATAGCCCTTTCCTCAGCTATTGGTGATAACAATGAAATTATGACAATTTAGTTGTTGCCCTGATAAGTAATCAGTGTTTGTGGGTGGATTGAGCAGTTACTTTTGCAGGGATGATTCCCCCCCCAAAAAGGGGGCATGGGTTTCCTTTCACGGACTTTAGGGTGATAGTGTGAGCTCTGCGTGGAGTTGTGGGGGAGTTGTCTGAGCAACTTTAACTTGTGTCCTTCACATTAAGATATGTATTCCAATAAAAATAAATAAATAATGTGTCAGTAAGCTGAGGAAGGGTCATGTCTCTCGGTTTTCCAGGGTTTAGAGGTGGGGGTTTGATCTGGAGTTTTGGATCAGGTTTTGTGCTTGTAATCTTTCTTTGCTGAAAGTTTCAAAGTTTAATCTATTAAGAGCAGGTTTCCAGTGGTGGCTAGTGACTTCAAATCAAAGGTCGGGGGGCTGCAGAAGACAGTTGAATGGGTGGGGACAATGGGAAGGGGTGTGACCAACTAGAAAGGGGTGGAACTATGCTAAACACCGCAAAAACTGTGACTTTAATTAAAACAGCTGCCCTGGCTGCCAAACCATCATTATGAGAGTCCAATCAAGACAAAATGAAGTATAGAAGAAAAAAAAATATTTCAATGCATTGGCTACATGACTGCTTACTTCATATAATTATGGAAACAAAAAGGTTGTGAGGCATGAACAAATAAATTACTTTTTAAATACATTACTGGAATGCCAGTCAAAATCAAGTATAAAAAAACAAGCAGCACTCAACTCAAACCACTTCTCCTTGCACTGTAGTTCTAATTATAATTTATATTCACCTTTATAAAAGTACCAAGTAACATACTGAAAGTAGCAATCTCTGTGATACCCCCACTTGTAAAAATGTTTCTTATGCAAAAAAAGACCTGCTGTCTAACAACAACTATTTACATGTTTCATGGGAAAAACATGATCAAAGTAAAAAATGAACAGCAAACAAGAAACACGCTCAAGATAAATTGCTTAAAGGATTACTGCACAGGTTATGGACCACACATGATAGATTGTCATTTTGTTTAGTTTACATGTAAAGCCTGCAAAGATGACTGCAAGTCTCCAACAAATGTAATGAGGTTCTGAAAATACTGTAATCCTGTCCTTTATTACAAACACTATCATATGCATTTCAATACCCAAGGCTTATACGCTATCTAGTTACATAAATAGTCTCTGCATGGCAACAAGAAAAAGGCTTTCAATGTTGGCAATTCTTTAACAGTATGCTTATTAAAGCTTACTTGCATCTTATAATCTCAGACAAGCTTACATGTTGGTCATTAAAGCATTGATAGTTAAACACATACCTGCAACAACATGCATTTTCTGAATAAGAAGAAGCATAAATCAACAGTATAAAAATATGACAGAAAACGAGAGCATTTTGCAAAATCAAGGACAGATGAAAAGCCACTGTAGTACTTGTGCTTAACTTGGATGGGGGGATACTCTGCACACCTACACTGCATAACTGTTCCTTGCCTTGCTTGGACACATCCAGAGTCACTACATGAGGGAGTGGGGTACAAGTATGTCACAATTTGAAATGTCTCTGTCTGACAGTGATGGACCTGACACATTTGTCATATCTCTCAACCTCAGAGCAAGAAATCTGGACCATAAATAGAAGTGGGACAAAGGCCCACAAATAAGGACAATTTTAAATATTGCTCTTATAAACTTAGAAAGATAATAGAATAGTATGTCTTGCATTATGGCACAAAATACACTGAACCCACGGACATTGCCAACATCCTGGCAGACAGGTTCAGTGTACTTTACCGCCCCCCCAAAAGGGCCAGTGTCTATCCCAGAAGAATGCAGTCCCCCAGACATCACAGACACACAGGTGAAAGCAGCCTCTCCAAAGTAAAAAACACAGCATCAATGGGATCGGATGGTATCCCGGGCTGTCTCTTACACGAGCTCCAAAATGAACTAAACCCTCACATAAATTCACTGTTCCAACTCAGTCTTACCACAGGTTATGTACCCAAAGAATGGAGTACATCAGCAGTGATCCTGCTCCACAAAGGTGGCGCCAAAATGGATCCCAGGAACTATCGCCCTATAAGCCTGACTAGCCTGGTCTGCAAGGCTATGGAGCGCATCATCATGGATCTCATAAACAAAGACATTGGGAACCTCCAAACACTGGGCCCTACCCAATTCAGCTTTGTTAAATTCAGATCCTGCCTCTTAAACCTAGTTGACTTCTTCAAAATAGTTACCAAAGTCATAGATGAGGGAAAGGTAGTCCACACAGCCTACCTGGACCTCGAAAAGACCTTTGACACAATACCCCACTCTGGCATCATAAATAAGCTTACCAGTTTAAATATTAACCCACATGTCACAAGATGGGTTGCAAACTGGCTCAGGGATAGAACTCACATGGTCAGAGTCGCTGGTGCCATGTCCGACTCTTAACCAGATACAAGTGCCGTCCCACAGGGCTCCGTCCTGGGACCCCTCTTGTTCGGTATATACTTCTCTGAGGTACAGGCAAACACAGGAGGACTGTGGCTTAACAAGTTCGCAGATGATTGCACACTGGGACCATAATCGATGCACCGGCTGACACAAGCATCCTCCAGAAGGGCCTTACGGAGACGGATACCTGGTGTCAGAACCATGGCCTCAAGCTAAATGCCAAAAAGTGCATAGTCATCCCCTTTGGGAAAAACAAAGTGCCCACAAACTACCACATAGGAGGTAATCCACTAAGTATGGAAGACGTAATTAGGGATCTGGGGACCCAAGTTTTTAGTAACCTCTCCTTTGACAATCACATTGCCAAAGTGGTTAGAAAAACCTTCTATAAAGCTCACCTAATCACAAAAGGGTTCACATCTAGATCAAGAGAGGTCATTGCGCCCCTCTACTCATCGCTCATCAGGCCCATAATTGAGTACAATGCTCCATTTGGGATGTACCTTACCCGACACCTGCAACAGCTGGAGAGACCTCAAAAATACCTCACCAAGAGGATTGTGGGCCTCAAACAGATGCCCTATGCAGCTCGACTAAAGAAACTCCAGCTCTACTCAGTTGCTTACCGCCTACTCAGAGGTGATCTCTGCCTGACGTACAAGGCCATGTCTAACCCGGAATTGTTGGACATGCTCCACCTCAAGAAAACCAAATCCATTAGAGCTACACGCTCCAGGGATTCAAACCTTAGCACGACAATAAATAGGACATGCTGGAGGGATAGATTCATATCCCAAAGGCTTCCCTCGCTCTGGAATAGAATCCCAGTCCATGTTAGGCAGAGCCCCTCACTGACCCTCTTCAAGAGAAATCTTGATGAGTGGATGGGAAATCGTAAATTTACTCCTGGGATCACTTCTATGGCCCTGCTGGACAGAGGCTCAGGAATATAGTCTAAAAGGGAGGCGAAAGCCAGCACATTCTGGCTAGGTTTATAAATGTCCTAGGACAGATAGCCTAGCACCTACCTATGAACCTATTAGTATGAATTTTCTGAATGGTATGAAATCTGAAACTCAAATGTCTGTCACTATTTTCTAACTTCAGTCTTTAATGATTTGCCAGTAATTTGCCAAAAAAACACAATTTTATGAAAAACGGACCAAAAATACGATGCAAAAATATAAAATAGCCACACAATACAGCTGGGAACCTGTCAAAGAAGGGACACTTTTATAATATTGGTACTGTTAACTTGAGCAGCTGACAAAATCAGACAATCTACATGCATTTATGTAATTAAAAGTAATCTACAACTCTGATCATTACAATTACTTATTAATTGTAAACCCACAATGATTTCTTCCAAATTTGCCATTTTGCAGAGGGATTATTCGGGGGAGAGCAACACTTTGAGCCAAAATCGGGGACAGTTGAGAGTTTTGGATATACCTAATTCTATAAAGTGATTTATTTGCGCGTACCTCTCATCCTCAACACAGGAAATCTGGTTAAGGCAAAATATATTGAAGGAACATGCAAACAGTACGAAAAATTGCCCTTGTATAAACTTAGACAGTTGATAGAGCAATGGTCTTGCTTTAGCATGCATTTTTTCTGAAGAGTATGAAGTCTGAAACTCAATGTCTGTCATTATTTAGTGACTTCATTCCTAAATGATTTGCCAGAAAATCACAACTTTTATGAGGAACAAACCAAAAATAAGAAGCAAAAATCTATTCATTCTGCAAAAATCTGGACAGTTAAGAGGTATAGTTCAGCCGGGCCTACCCCCCTCACAAAATCATGGTTGAATGGGGCCTCCCCCTGCAGCTATTCTAATGTCCTATTACACTGTAATGTGCATACTGCTTTACTTCTACGATGATTTGGATTTCATTTAAACGTCTTATTTTACATTTTACAACACAAAGAATAATAGACACCAGCTGAACAAAGCAATGAATTCTCACAATGAAAATAGACTTAGCATTAAAACTACTCTGCCCTTGAAACTCACATTCATTGAAACATCATTGAAACCCACATTCAAAGAAAATACATCTGGCCAGTGGCAGATAAAGATTACCTGTAGGCTGTTTTCAAATCATAGGCTCCTTGCACGGGAAACATATGTGTGTTCTTTGATACACCTTCCTGATTGTATTAAATTATATTCCTTGTATAATACAGTACAGCTGTTAGACGGTGTTTTAAATGTATTATTTTGAACACTTTTCCAGTAAACAGTGAAACAAAATGCATGCACCAATAATGACAAAACTGCCCAGTTCAGAACATTTCCATCATAAAAGTCTACTCAACCTTCTACAATCCACCAATAGCAGTAAATATGCACACTCTCTGCAGAAGTAAAAGTCATCTAAATAATTCCACATTAAAGAGATCTGTAACTAATAAAATGTTTGGTGCTAGCAAACAATTTTATATTTCATTGTTTCATCTACAAATAAAGTGCCTGTTGCAGTTGAGGAATAAATTGCCTATGTTATATTAAAAAAATGATAAGCTAGTAATATTGCAATTGGGAATGGGAGGGCAAACTGATAACACATTCATTGTTGCAAGGTATCTCTGCCAAAGAGGACATTCTAAGGACTGCAGCATCCACCCCCTTTTAAAGTACAACACAGTACACTATCACCAATGCATCTATATACTGTGTGAGTAGAACCCACAGCCTTCTGCATCAAAAGCAAGTACACTACCTGTTGTGCTATTAACAATACAAGCAGACTCACCATAAGCAGTATTAAACTTTTCTTCAAGCTCTCAGCTCCTTGTAAAATCACATACATTAAAATCAGTGGTTTGAAGAAATACATGCTCACCTGCACCCACACAACACCACAGCTTTGAATACACTATCTTGCACTGGTTTGTAGTAATAATTATGGTGTTAAGGAATGCTGATGCCTTTTTATCTAATTTGATCATTCTACAGCAGAGCAGTTATAGGTCCTATTAGGAGCAGTTGGCCTCAGACACCTACCTCAATTTAAAGTAAAACAAAATGAGTGACTGGCCATCTCCAGTGAGCGATAAACTGATTGAAGTGTGGTGAATAAGGGATATAGCCAAAGATAAGAGCAATGCTGTGTAACCTCCTCTCAGTCGCTGTACAAACACGTCACAAGCGAAGGAAGCCCCCCCCAAAAAAAGCAAACACACAAGTTGTTTCAGCATAGCAACGGTACTAGCACCTGTCAGTAGTAGCAAATGAAGCTACTGTGCATACTAGCTAGCCTGTACTACTGATTTGTTTCTCACTCTCTTTTGGGAAGAGAGCAAGAACCAATCAGTAGCCATCCAGCTGTTTGCGTCATGTACGTGACTGCAGATGTGGCAGTCCAATCTCCTCCCACTTCACTGTGCAGTTAAACCACACAGACTTTTGGGCATCACACTGATGCCTATTCTGGACTGATTTTACTACAGTCCAGAGATGCAGAGTTAGAGTCAGGAAATAAAAAAAAAAAAAAAAAAAAAAAACGGAATTCGACAAGCATGCGCAGTTTGAGTTCTGGGACTTTGAGAGTCAATCGGACTTGCTTACAGCAGCCAGTATTAAATATTTTTATAAACATTTTTTTTATTTTAGTAAACATGTTCTTTTTCTTTCTTCCACAGTTGGGGGGAGGGGGCTGCAGTCATGCAGTCTGAGGGCACAAGCCTCCACTGCAGGTTTCTGATTTTGGAGCTGCCCATGGGAAAATAACGGAGCAATAAATACATTTCTTTAAAAGCTGAAAATCATCTGCAAAGTGAATAACTACCTCAAAAAATAACTTCTATAGAGCCATAGCTTAAAAATTCTTATGTTAAAAAGGAAGTATGCCTTGTCAGTAGTTTTTTTTTTTTTTTTTTTTTTTTTTTTTAAGTGAATTTATCCCTTGTTGCTTCCAATTGCTGGCTCTAAGCAATCAGCTGACCCATTCACTCAACACAGAGTGACAAGTGGCCAGAGTGGCTATTATACATTGCCTCCACATATTAAGTGCTCCTGTCACACCAAAGTCTACTAAAGCCCTCCCATTATAGGTACATCTTCCCACACAGGTACTTTATTCAGTCCTCCATCATGACATGTTTTTTCACTGACAAGGATTCAACAGTAGATTTATTCCCTGTGTCTAAAAAGATTGCTATGGTCTGTATTACTATAAGGGCTGTCGGATACATTTGATCAGTACTTCAGGTCAATAAGGGTTGTTCTCATCTACGTTTCAGTAGGTTTTGAAGTACAAGATGAGGGTGAGTTTTCTGTTTAGCAGTAGCACTTGCAATTGAGTGATAGGTTTATATGAGGGTGTAGGCAGGTCAGGTATAATTAATTATTTAGTTTAGTAGTGTTGTGGTGCTGTTAAGGCATATAAGCTTATTATACATTGCTTGCCGGAGTTTTCTTACTTTGTTTTAGATTTATAAATGTTAATTTTCAAAGTATTATGGGAACAGCCCTGGCACTATCCACATCCATTGTCAAGGTATTGTAAATTAAGTTGAATGTGTTTTTTAGGTAGGAAGTCCTTCATTTTAGCTGTTATGCTTTTGGGGAGATTTCTAATAAAAGTTCTAGCAGTTTTATCAAGGTACATTTGTTTTGGATGGTAAAGCAATTACTGTAGTGTTTTGTAGTTCTTAACAATATTACAGTTTATTATCCTACCAATGACAAGTATTTAGCTGTAAAAGCAGACTGCTCTTCGGGTCACAATAGAAAGTTGTAATGCGGGTGCTTTGTCCGAGGTTGAGAGGTATTTTGTGGGTTTCTCATACCAAAGTTAATTGTCAGTTTGGTTTCTCCATTGTTCCTGGCTTTGTACATATTTCTTGTTCAGAACAAATTAAAGGTATAAAAATGTAAATGCAGTACAGCAATAAAATAAATACATTATGGCATTCTTTCCCACTGAAGCATGAAAGGTTTGCACGGGCTGATTCAGAATTGTATGATTACCCTGGAAGTTTGTGCCATATGGTTTAATTGAATGCCTGCAGTTTTGAAGGTTGGTACTATGAATGCAGTAAACACATGACAGCCTTGAAATTGGTATATTTCTATAGCTGGGTGCCATAGCACTCTGAGTAATATTATATTTAATTTTCATCCTGGCATTTGTGTTTAGGTAAGAATATTGTCAGAGTCACATCTCATTCTCAGAATGGTGGTTTCTCACAAATCACTGGCAAATCTTTGAGGACTGAAGTTCAAATAATGACAGACATTTGAGTTTCACACTTCATACATTGATGTGATCCCCAGGGTGAATTTGCTATCTCCAATCCAATTATCAAGGTTCCTTTGAAGAGGGCCAAAGAGGCTTGACATGTATGGGCAGTCTATTCCAGGATATGGGGAGTCTCTGGGTTAGGAACCTATCCCTCCAGCATGGTTTTTTCATGTTGATGACAAGGTTTAGATCCTTGGAGCATGTGGCTCTGATACTTTTAATATATTCCACTGGTAGTTAAATTTATCTTGGGGTATTTGATAGGTTCATAGGAAGCATTGCTCCAGTTTTAGCTGCTTTGTTATAGATTGGAGTGTCGGTGGTACATTCCTTCCCAGGTTGGCAGGATAGGTTGTCCTTGAAGATGTCTTGGAATGTGTTATGTATTTTGGATGTTTTACATGTCTTTTCTTTCTTGCAGATGGAGTCTTGGAATTCTGTGGCTGTAGTTTAGAATAGGTGGGTATACGGTGCAGCCTTCTTGTCCATATTTGAAGGTTTACTTTTGTCTTTTTCTTTGTAGATGATAGTGTGCTGAGTTCCACTGGTGAGATACAGTGATTTCGCAGATGATCATGCTTTGGTGTCGAATAAGCAGTGGGGTCATTGGGAGAGTAATCAGAAATGTATAGGTTAAAAGACAAGCACAGTGATTCGGAAGAAGAAGAAAGAAGCACGCCCAACTTTTGGTTTACTCTAGAATAAGTAGTATGTTTTATGACCTCGTTTGATTGTCATAGTGAGAATAGTTTTGCTGCATGTTTAAATCTGAATGCATGTTTCAATGGAAGTCCTGGTCACTTGGGTGGGCACATTGAGGTTACAGATGGAGTGCTGAGTGAGTAACAGTCAATGCCCTGAAGGAAATGGACTTGAAAGGTAATGGTTTTTGTTTTGTGGAGGTTTTGATTGCTGGAGAGGCTATAGGGTAGTAGGTAATGTTATTCAATGGTCATTAAGGAACATTACAGTTGGGGTAGTGATGATTTCTGGCAGATGTAGGTCATGTTTATTTGGCCAGTCTGAGTAGGTTATTTTGGTAGGGTTAATAGTTGATTTAGTTTAATTTCTACATGCGGGATGGGGTTGGCATGTTATTAATCTTGTGTGGACCAGGTGGCATAGGGCATTTTTCATTCAGGTATAATCTGGTTTTGACCTGTGGTATAGGGCAATTTCAGTTTGGTATATTGTTGGTGGCATTCAAGGGTATTGATAGAATAAAGAGGGGTCAGACTGCTAAAGCCATTATGAGGTTTAGGTGCCTTACTTTTCACATGGGTAGTTGGTGTTGGCAAGGCCATTGTTACATGGCATTTTGAAGTTTCTCAGGTTCTGCATGTCATTGGGCAAGTAAAAGGAATTGTTTGGGAAGAGTGATATGCAATTGCGTTAATTTGGTGGTTGGGGTTGAGTATTTTTGCTCCAGTGGCATGTGATGCTTTGGTAAGCATTAGGTAATTGCCAGGGGCTGGTAATGTCCTGGTAATTATTGTACACCGAATGATGTTTGGCCTTATCCCCTAAGGGTGGCTAGCTGATGGAAGTTGGTGATGAGGGGGAACAGCCTGGGCAGGCTGGTGGTGGAGAAGAGGGACAGGCTTGCCCTCTTCTGTTCCCCCTCTGGTGTCTGGTGGTACATTTCAAGGAGTTTTGTTGAACAGATAAGCAAGCAGAGGTAAGGATGCTGCTTATTTGGTTTGAAGGTAATTCAGTGTATGGTTTATGAAGCTTCATAAGTAAAGTACGTGAGCAAAGGTATGGATGCTGCTTACTGGGTCGGATGACCAGGTACGCTGTCCTGATTATTGTTATAAGGATGTTTATAAGTAAAGTAAGTGAGTGAAGGTATGGATGCTGTTTACTGGACAGGATGAGCAGGTACGATGTCCTGATTAACATTGCAAAGATGTTTATCCTGTGTTTAGAATCAACTATACTATGTCCAGTTGTATTTAACAAATTTGGTAATCAAAGTTATGTTATGGAAGTTTTAATAAAAGTTGTAAAATAACATTCGGTGTGTTGTGTTTATTGAAGGGGACTGGGACAAATGAGGCTTGGCAACAAGCCAAGTTGTCCTGGGACATCTTCAAGGGGGTGTTAGGTGGATATTAATGAGCGTTCAATGGGTTGGGACGGTGAAAGGGTTAAATGGTGGGAGGGTTGATTGGAAGGAAATGAGATCAGGGTGGGAGGTGCTTAAGGGATTTAAATGAGTGTAGCTGGGTAAGTAATCACATTTTGGCGTGAACTTGCTACCCTCCCACCCTCCCTTTTTTGTTGGCGGATTGGTGGGATCGTGGCTATTTGATTCCGGTAGGCAGAGAAGAGGGATAGGCTTGCCCTCTCCTTTTCCCCCTCTGGTGTCTGGTGGTGCATTTCAAGGAGTTTTGTTGAATAGATAAGCAAGCGGAAGTAAGGATGCTGCTTATTTTGTTTGAAGGTAATTCAGTGAATGGTTTAGTAAGTGAGCAAAGGTGTGGATGCTGCTTACTGGGTCAGATGACCAGGTACGCTGTCCTGATTAATATTTGGTATGGATACTGCTTACTAGACAGGATGAGCAGGTATGCTGTCCTTATTAACATTACAAGGAGGTTTATAAGTAAAGTAAGTGAGCAAAGGTATGGGTGCTGCTTACTGGGCAGGATGAGCAGGTATGCCGTCCTTATTACCATTGCAAAGATGTCTATGCTGTGTTTAGAAATGACTACACTATGTCCAGTTGTATTTAACAAATTTGGTAATCAAAGTTATGTTATGGAAGTTTTAATAAAGGTTGTAAAGTTGTCAAATGTCATTCGGTGTGTTGTATTTATTGAAGGGGACCAGGACAACCTATTTTGTTGGACATTATGTTCTTGTGTCTGTATGGTGTTTCTGCATTTGGCTACATCCTGGATTAACAGTGAACATGTCTCCAAACTGCTGTAGTACTGCTGAGATTTACTGAACTTGGATAGGAAGTTGCTGCTGTGAAAGTTCCATCTTATTTACTGAAGTGTCAGAGCAAGACTTACATCAAGAAGTACTACTACAAGATCTCACACTGATTCCTCTTCTCATCTACCTCAAATACTAAAAAAGGTCTCTCTGTCTTGATAGAGCTTCATTGTGTCAAGATTTTGCAGTTTGTGTTCTGTCACATGTCTGGCAGTCCCATAACATAATTAAAATCACTTAGTTTTCTCACAATTTATATAATTATTTTAATTATTTGCATTTGTTTACCAAGTAGTTGAGCTGGTTTTTGGACTTTTTTCTGTTATGACTTCGGACGTAAGAAACAAACACAGTAAACAATTTATATGAAATTACAAACACTTGAGTATTAAATTATTTAGCATTTGTGAAACAAGAACCAATCAAAGTACAAAATAAATTAAAACCAAAATAATACATATTTACTTCAAGAGCACAAGTCAGTCTTAATTGTTTTCAAAATAGAATAGCAATAGTTTACTGAGACTGAAATGTACTCAAGTATCAGACCCGTATAAATACAGTGCAGGGAAAGGTTCATTCATTGCTGCAGATGACAGAGCTGAAACCTTAATGCTTATTATACAAAATATTTACACTTCTTTGCAATACATCACAAGGATTTCCATCATGTTTGTATGATGGTTAGTTATTGGTTAGTATCCTCCTGAAGCTTCCTGTAGCATATCTTGTCATACCTGAATATGCACTATTACTTATTGTCTTATTGTATATTCAGATATTCTCAGTTACTAGCTGTCTGGTCCCACCTATCCATTTGCTACTGTTGTTGCTTTGCATGGAGCTTCTCCGCCAACACAAGGAGTCCCATAATCCTAGTCCATACAGAAATCTGAGATTTATTCCACAACAAACTCACTAAAGGAATCATGTTCACCTTCCTACTCATCCATAATTACATCTTGGCTCATCATTACTTTGTAACCATGAAGTTATTCAAACAGGAAAATCTTGGACTCTGGGGAAACATTACTGTAGGTAATCAAAATCTGGAGCAGTTACTTGCCCTTCTCTTGCTCAAACTGTCCTGTAAATGCTCTCAACAGTTTCTCAGGAGTAGAGTTAATGTTCTCTACCAGGCAATTTGTTCATTGTAGGGGTATACCTTAACTGCATTATTTTTATTTTTTTTTTTTTTATTTAATATTTGTTAACCGGGAAAGTCTGACTTGGACTGAAGCCAATTTTCAGCGGAGGCCCGGGGAAAAGTGTTTCAGATGCATGTCGTTGTAACATGGGAGGAAACTGGAGCAGCTGATGGAAACTCACTGGAATGCAGGGAGGACATGCAGACTCCATGCAGAAGGCACCCCAGCCAAGAACCTCTTTCTGTGAGGCAACAATGCAACTGCTGCACCACTGCACCTGACCATTACAATATAATGATGCCACAAACAAGATATCTGGTATGACATGCAAATGGTTCTTATCAGTTCATAGGTTGTTACTTGGATAATAACCACTAGGGTCCTTACAAACCCAGCCATGTAACCCCAAACCATTTGGATCCTGAGTATCATGGACAGCTAAAGGATTTGTTGGGATGGGTGTTACTTAGAGTAATAGTTTTCTTACTGATGGACCCTGCCCATAAGGGACATGGGGGCAGACCGGGGGGGGGGGGGGGGGTAAATTTGCAATTTCCCATCCAATTGTGAAGGTTTCATTTGAATAGGGTCAGGGATGAGCTATGTTTTACATGGACGTGGAGCCTATTCCATAGCACACTGATCCTTTGGGACAGATATCTGTCTCTCCAGCACATTCTGTTAATGTCACAACTGAAGTTTACCCTGTTTTGAGTGTTTCTGATGTTGTTTATTTTGTGCATGTGCAAAGGTTCCATCAGGGATGGGTCTGAGGAAGCCCTGTAAGTCAGGCAAAATTACCCTCTAAGCAGCCTATAAGGTACTGAATAACAGTGACAAAGCCTATAGGCAATCAGTGTAAGACAGAGTATTCATGCCCTGAATTCTCCTGGTAAGAAACATTTGTCAATATTCCATCCATTGCAAGTGTCCAGTTAGGTACATGCTAAAGGGTGCATTGGACTAAATGATAGGTCTGATAAGGGCTGAGTAGAGTGGTACTATAACTTCCTTGAGCCTGGATCCCATGCCTTTATCTATAAGTTGGGTAACATAGAATGATTTTCTTACTATCTTATCTATGTGTTGGTCAAAGGCCTGATTGCAGTCAAAATTTGTTCCCAGATTCCTTACAACTGGGTCAGCTCTTACTGGTGTTGTATTGATGGAGTAATTAACTTTTGTTGACAGTTTCCCAAAGGGAACTGTAATGCATTTTTTTGGCAATGGGTTTTAAGCCATGGCTTTGGCACTAATCATTTGTCTGTGTTAAACCCTCTTGCAAAATGTTGGTGTCTTAGGGAAAATGTATAATAATAGCTCTCAATTTACAGTCATCTGCAAACTTGGTGGGCCAGAGTTCTTGAACATTAGCCTTGATTTCTGAGAAGTGGATGTCAAACAGGAACAGGCCCAGCACAGAGCCCTGGAGTACTCTGCTGGTGTCTAGTCTCTTGGTTGAGGTGGTCTTACCCATCCTGACTTCTTGCATCCTGTCTGTGAGACAGCCAGCAAACCAGTGAGTTATGTAGGGATTTAAGCCTAGCTGAGAGAGCTTGTTAGCAATGCTTGAGAGAGGTATTTTATCAGATGTCTTGGCCAGATCAAGATATATAGTATGTACTGTGTTACCCTCATCCATTGCCTTGGTGACCCTCTCAAAAAACTCTATCTAGTTAAATAGGATGACCTTCCCTTAACAAAGACAAATTGGGATGGGTCCAGTATCTGTAGGTTGACAATGTCCTTGTTTATCATTTCCATGAGATTTGGCTCCATATTTTTCATATTAAGCTTGTTAGACTGATGGTTCTGCAGTTCCTGGGTCAACTGATGGTGCACCCTTGTGGAGGGGAATGACTGTTGCAGTCCTTAATTTACTTAGAATGTAGCCTGTTTTGAGGCTGTAGTTGAAAAGTGCATGAAGTGGTCTTAAAAGGTCATGTTTTATACTGTACAGAAGCTACAAACAAAACCACGTAGTTCCAACTGTACTATCAAACACACAATAACTACTGTGGATACCACGAATGACACTGCACGAATAATGGCTCAAAAATTGCATCGTATAGGCATATCAGGGACAATTCGGAGTGTGCTATGTTTAAGTTTGCACTGTTGGAAGTTTTGTATCCACACAACAGGGGGGGTAATATAAAAGCATTGTTAAGTGAAAAAGAAGTGAGATGGCAAATTTTGTTGAATGCCACTACCATGCCTGGTATCAATGATAATATACCTGTAAAACCTATCACTGAAGCTAGGATGTGAGAGATGTATACATGTTTTCATACAGGTGCTTACATATTCATGAAGGGGAAATTATGTCATTAATTGTGTCATTACAAATTCAAATACTAGATTGATATTGGTTGTATGTATGTATATAATCCTTTAGTTCATTAATGAAAGTGTTCTGATGAAGTCTATTTTTTAGATGAAAGCGCTTAACCAATGTTTTAATAAATACTGTACAGAAGGCAATAGGAGACCTATAGTGATAGTGTTCTTGGCTTTACCGAGTGTTGCCAACACCGCATTGTGGGGGACCTTATCTATGATCACTTGCACATGGACAAGCTCCATGGTATTGTCCTGTTTAATCAACCTTGAGGTATGATTGTTGCTAATGTAGATTGAGACACCTCGACTATTGGCCCCTGTCTGTGCCATTGTTGGTCTAAATTTGTGGAAGGCACTGTAGCATTTCACTTCTGAAGTACTTTCATTGGCTTTAAACCAAGTCTTGGTCATGGTACAGATGTCTACATTCTCCAGAGTGAGGAGTGCTTGAAGGATGCAGATCTTCTTTAGGCTCATTTTTAGGGCAAATCCATCTTACTGCACATTTCTAGTAGAGTACTGGCCAGCTTATGAGTCTCGGTAGAGGAAAGAGCCACAACCTCAGGTAGTAAGTAGCACAGTGTACCATCATCATGACATACTTTTCACCTGTGTTTCTTGCAGTACTAAGAATCTATACAGTACTGATGGCTACCCTTAGAAATATGTCATGATTAACAGGTAACGGCACCAAAACTATCACTACTTTGTCTTCAGCCATGACAACCTTTTGGCACAGCTCAGATATTTGCAGTACCGTCTCAGGTCTTTTGCAATGCTTCCTAACACACATTTTCAACAAGTCTTGTTTTTGTATGGTTAATGTCCATATGGCCTGAACAAGGCTATGGCCAAACATATCAGGTGGAATTTCATTGGACATGTCAACTTCTGTACCGCTTAGTCTTTATCTGCACTTCAGCAGTACATTCAAAGTATAATCATGCTTTGCCACAGGATGCAGAATCCTCCTACCTTTTGGAATCAGAACCCTCCTTTGCTGATTCCCTTAAGTCTGATGAGGAGGTGTCTGACAGCTGTGCCTATGTCAGTGTTTTCTTTCAGATCCTCTACATTTCTCATTCTAAAGACTATTGGTACCTTTTGACACTTATGGCTCAGATTCAGGCTTGCTGATACTAGTTTTTCCTAAAATAGTCTTATAAGCCTCATTTGTTGGACATGGGGATATTGGCTGGATCACACCCTCCTGCATGCTTCTCTCTCTCTCTCTCTCTCTCTCTCTCTCTCTCTCTCTCTCTCTCTCTCTCTCACTCTCTCTCCCTCTCTCCCCCTCTCTCTCTCTCTCCCTCTCTCTCTCTCTCTCTCTCCCTTTCTCTTGTGTCTGCCTGTTGTGGATTGTTGAGTAAGTACTGACCATGCCATTGAATATGCAATTATAATGAATACAAGTATGTAATTTATGCTCCAAATGGTTTATGACTTCTGAATAGGATTTATGTATTGTTAGCATCAGTAAGGGTCTGCATTCCAAAATAAAGTTAGTGAAGTAAGTATTTGTCCTCTTAAACATGTTTAGGCTCCATAGTTCACTTATGACTTGTTGTCATGACTCTTCATATTTCTAATTGTACAACTCTTTATTTTATTGTATGTAATTCCACGTGTATTTTTTAATGCTCAGTTATAGAAATAACTTTATTTTCCTTTGCTCATTGAGAAGAAAAGGGTCAGGTGACTAGCCCATTTACCTAACCATCAAATAGTAAATTAATAAATAAACAAATGATGATCCTTTTAAGCAATGCATTGCTAACAATATTCATGTTTGATATGGTATTCCTCTTAGCAATATTTTTCCCCACCACAAGCAAGAGGTAGAGATCTTTATGGTAGTTTGGAACAGCAGCTGTTGTCTTAAGTCAGCCCCATTGTACTGTGATACAACAGCTGTTGGCTGCCTCATGAGGCTTTTATCCCTCACCTTTTCATTGTGGACATGTTGGCAATACATACTACACTTGTTTATGTCAGAAACATATAATCCCAGGACCTTGGTTTGTATTAGAACCCATGATTTCTAATTTGTCTAAAGAATTTGTTGATTTTTTTTTACACTGCCTACCATGAGTTCAGTTAAACACATGTGTAGTGCTAGGTAAAGTACCTCTTGTGCATGTTGTGCCTTACTAACTATACAGAGGTCTCATTTTCTGCCCATTTTCTTAGCGTTGCTGCACTTCTGGTCTGTCAGTCACATTCTCACATTCTCACATTCTCACTGCCTACTTGCTCTGCTTATCGTAAGGTTTCCAGCATTTCAGAAGTAGCAATTTGACATCCACTCATCCACCTAATAAGGTAAGGGCATAGCTCTGCAATGAAATCAATGATATTACCATTTGTTTTTTCCTATGTTTTCTAAACATTTTACTATAATCTTCAAGAGTTAAATGGAAGCATCCATATAGACATATTTTACCTTTATTACAATTGAAATGATAACCACTTCCACTTAACTTGATATGGCATGCATTGCCTTGCCACTGGGCTGATGGGTTCAAAAACATACTAACTGCCCAAGACTGATTGGTTGGTTATGGCATACATGTTGTTTAACTGAATACAACTACCAAATTTATCCCTGTGGAGAAAACTATAACAAATTCCTGCCACATCTCCACTGTCAGTACCACTGACTAACCTATATATGGAAGAGAAAACAACAGAAAGAAAAACATACAACACAGCAGCATGCGTGCAAGTTAAAATACAAGGGCAATTTCATATTGCAGTAATACACCTATTCCACTACCAGGAGAGCTTAGCTCTCCTGAGGCAGTCCTCCTCTGGCAATGTAAACAAAAGTAAAAGGAACTTAAAACACCAATCATCGTGAGGAAATGAAGATTAGAATACAGAATCCAGATCCAGCAAGAGGCCAGTTACTAGTGGTGTGCCACAGGGCTCAGTTCTTAGACCTTTCTTGTTTGGAATACACTTCTCTGAAGTCAAGGCTTATGTAGAAGGCTTTTGGCTGACCAAGTTTCCTGATGACTGCAAGTTGGGGCCAATCACTGAATCCCTCATGTAGCTATCCTTCAGAATGGTGTGATTCAGAAAATGATTGGTGCCAGAGCCATGGCCTAAAACTAAATGAAAAAAAATGCATAACCATACCCTTTGGGAAGTCAAATACCTCTGCAAATTACAACATTAATAGCACACTCCCGAGAGTGGACTCAGAGGTGAGACATCTAGGTACACAGATAGACAGTAGCCTGAACTTTGACTGCCATGTATCTACAGTGATAATGAAGTCCTTCTGTGTGGCACAGCTTATAAGTAAAGGCATGGCATCCAGATCCAAGGAAGTTATAGTACCACTGTACTTGGCCCTCATCAGACCAATAATTGAATACAATGCACCATTTGGTACATACTTGACCAGGCACTTGGGACAGCTAGAGCAGCCTCAGAGGATCCTTCAAAAAATAATAAAGGGTATAAACAATATGCCCTATGAAAATCAACTAAAAGACTTATCCCTTTAGTCTGTCTCCTACAACCTATCAGGGGGTGAGCAATGCCTAACCTAAAAGGCGCTCACAAATCCAGCCCTGATGGAATTGTTACATATCCACAAGACAAATTGCATAAGGAGCACCTGATCTAAGGATTGAAACCTGGGCTGTGATATAAGCAAAACATGCTGGGAAGACAGATATGTGTCTCAGAGATCACCTCTTTTCTGAACAGGCTTCCTATTCACGTAAAGTAGAGGCCTTCCCAGACCTTATTTAAACACAGTTTGTATCACTAGATGGGTAATCATAAATTCAGTCCTGGGGTGATGCTCATGTCCCTTATGGACAGAGGCAGTCTGTTGAATACTCAAAGGCATGGGCACAAACCTAAGCCATCTTCTAGTCCATAGGGTTTGAAAACTGGGTAAAATTCAGGTAATAATGGCTAGGCTTGTAAGGGCTCTTGAGCTGTTAGCCTAGTAATCTTCTACGAAGCTATGAAAAAGCAAACACACAATATAAAGATAATATTACTAATATAAAGTGTTTGCAGTGCATTGTTGGCACACCATTCCTAACTTGTGCCTCCCATTGCTGAAGCACACCAGGGTGATATCATACCACATTATTATCCCTACACTTCTTACTAGAATGGATAATGCCAATTGCATCATTCATCATTCTGGCAAGGTGGTACCAGGCATCCATCTTATATAAAGGGTCATCATAATGGCCCAACATTTGCTCCTCAAAGTCCTTGTTGAGGAGATATAAGAAAAATCACGGCCTCTCTGCTTTTATCAGGCAGTATCCCTGCTGGATCCAGTACCTAATGAGGCCATTACCATTCAGCAAGTCCACTGGAGGAGCAAAATGTTAACCCCATATATATGGTCATATATTAGGAAGGTACCTCTCTTACATCATAGGGCAGCAACTGCGCACAGGAGAATGTATCCCTAGCATAGAGTAACAACACTGTAAGCTTAACAGGCTCTGTATGTGAGCATAATGTCATGTGATCCATTAGCATTGGGACACGTAGGAACCAGAAGACTAGTGCTGCTTGGGTGACATAATGCAATGCATTAAGGTAGCATTTCAGAGGCAGTCATATTAATTCCCTCAAGAGAATAACCAACATGCTATGAGATCAATTTGTGCACAATATAAGACATGGCTACCATACTGCAGGAGACCATATTACATCAATCAAGTCAACAACAGGGTATTTATAGCACTCAAAGACTTTAAATCACCAAGAGTTACAATTGCCAGAATTGCCTGTATGCTAACACTCATGTATACTACTAGAACCTTCTAAAATGACCTAGATTGGGCAACCCATTACAGAATGGTCCACTTATCTTTTATGCACCTTACTATATACAATTCTAAATGAAGGCACTGCCCATTCCCCCGAAAAGAAAACACCTAGTCAGGGAACAATCTTACTCCCTAAAGAATTCCCTGAAAAATGTAATATTAATCAAACATCCTCTGTTTAAAACAGTTATTTGTATACAAGCCTAATGAACAGGCCCAGATCTCTGGAGCAAACTACCAACTGAAACAAGGCATTAAGATATTCTTACCAAAATTATGAAGTCCTTTCTGAGCAATTTTTCAAAGAAGTTGCTTGCAAATGCTTTAGGGATAACAGATCAACTCTATAAAAGGCTTAAAATTCTAAAAATTCCTACCGTTCCTTAACTGTTTTCCTTTGCTGTTTAAATCTAATAACTCCTGTGTTCTTTTCCAGTAGCATAGCTAAGATGGGGCAAGAAAAGCAACTCCCCCAGGCACAAAGTGTTGGGGGTGCAATCAGCTGATCCCAATCTTTCTTTAATGCATTACTAACTTTTAAAGGCCAATATTATATCTGTGGTCAACCCTGAGTGGTGTAGCGCTCTGTGTGTGGTGTTAACTGTAGCAACTGCTTCCTATATTTGCTCCAGTTTGAAAGTAGAAAGTAAAAAGTAAAAGAAAATCTTTTTTTTTTTAAATTAAATTCTGAGTTATGTAGAATTCTTTGCAGGCAGGGTGCAAACTATGGTGACTGTTTGCTACATTTGTACCAAGCAGTTGGCTACAGTTTAAAAAGAAGAAATTATTTATTTCTTTTAAACTAAAATTTGTGCAGGCAGGGTATAACCTGTAGCATCTGTTTGCGACATTTTTAACAAGTAGTTTACTACAGTATATAAAAAGATTTTTTTTAAAACAAAAACATGAGTGCTACAACATTCCATGCAAATAAAGTATAAACTGTAGTAACTGTTGTCATACATTTTTAGCAAGCAGTTTGCTATAGTCTAAAAAGATTTTTTTAACTAAAACATGAGCACTGTAGTGCTCCATCCAGGCAGGGTAAGAACTGGTTTTACATTTGTAGCAAATAGTTTGCTACAGTTTAAAAGATTTTTTAAATAAAATATGTTGAAGAAGGATTGTGGCATGGCACAGAAACAGTACCTGAATGCTGGGCAGAAGGGAAGAGAAGATGTGTCATGCATTTGGACACCTGGTTGGTGTGCCAGTAGAAGGAACGTCTGTTTTTTTTTTCTTTGCTCTTCAATGGAAGAGCTGGGGAGGGCATACGTCTTACTTTAATAAGCTGATGACTTACAAAGTAACAATTGTCTTATTACAGTGAAGTGCTTTTTCATTGCTCCTCACTTGAAGAGCTGAGGGGATGGAGTTCTGATTCATAGTACTGACCCAGGGCACTAGTTGAACCAGCTATGCTTCTGTTCTTTTCTTAGCTTTTACTTAATTCCATTTGAGTCTCCCCCAAAAACTTCAGTCTTAAACCTTTAAGAAACAATTCCACATATCCAAGTTGTACTGCAACTCATGTACACTCATAAAACTTAAGGTACACCTGCTACTTTATTAGAAATGTGTAACACTGGTATCACTTTCTACCTTATAAAAAGTGTATTACAACTGTATATGATTTCCTAAAGTTTTGCAGCTATATAAACCTATTACTCCATTACATCTGAAGTGAATAGCTTAAGTTTCATGCAGTACTTATTGCCACTGAGCCAGTACCATGGCTAAAAAGGACCAGTCTACCTATCCTGTTACCAAATAAGAAACTGAAACAAACAAATAAATAAATGAGTGAATAAATAAGTAATCAAAGTACACAGATTGCTTTTTGCTGCCAAATATGAAAGTGGTATATGACTCCATCTTAGTGCATTGCCTTGCTGTACCTTGAACATGATGTGGCATTCAGTGCACTGCATGCTTTTGCAAAGCAGCTCATTGTGCACTCATGCTCAGTGCACTGCCTATCTTTGACAACAGCTTATTGCCCATGCACTGACAGGCATGCAATGCTACCTAGGATTTCTATATTCACCATTACAGCAGTCTAGAATTCTGCTGCCTTACGTCTGGTGCTCACAGTAGACAATGCTTATGAATCCAGCCACTTACTTATAACTAATAATAAGACATTGTATAGCATGGCCGTTTGCTGTTGAAAACGTTTTTTTTTTTTTTTTTTTTTGCACAGCTACAACTAAGCTACTAAATTACTACTATCCATGCCTTCATCCATTTTTTTTTTAAATCATTTGCCCTACTGAAAAGTGAATTAGTGATAAGCTGGGAAGAGTAGATCAGACTAACCAACCAAATACAACAGTCTCCACCTCATCTTGTTGGATGCCCAAACATTTTCCAGCTGAGCTGACAGAAATAATTCCTTTGATGTATTCTATGTTTACCTTAGGCTCTTTTCCAAGTGGGCTGTGTCTGGTAAACCTCCTGTGGGGTGCACACAGGTAGCATTCTCACAACATATCTGGACCACCTCTACAGAGCCTTATCGATATTAAAAATACTGTTTTCTAAACCCCTCCCATCCAAAATTACCAAGCTCTTCACTCATTCACAAATAGTAGATTCAGACAGCATTTCTTCATGCTTTACCCATGATCTCATCATTTTGTTAGCTACCCACATTTTATAAATATAGCTGATGATGGTTACATACACTGAGCAACAAACTATGAGTTTCATCCCATGAGTTTCCTCTCATTTCACCTCTGCAAATAGCCTAGTACAACACATACAATACTGCCATCACTGCACCCATCTCGTTCAATCATCTGATCTCCTATACCTTTATTCTTGACTAGCACCCCAACATATTTAAGCCCTTCCACCTTAGGTACCTGCTTCTCCCTCACATGCAGATGGAAATGCACGACTATGCCATGAGCTCTCACTTGGAAATGCTGATTTGGCTGGTAATTTAAACTCTACGTCAAAGTGAATAAAATCACATTACTCTAGATTATTCTATTTTCACCTTCTATGCCTTGTATTTCTTCAGATGAATGATAGTAGTTATTTCCTGTCTTTACCTATCACGTCTCCTTAGAGTTATACCTCAGTTTTCCTTTTCTTCATTTTATATTACTGGCGCCTTTCTAGTAACAATAATGCTCCTTTAATTAATATAACTATACCGTGTTTATATATACTGTGGTGGTGGTGCTGCAGTAGCGTTGACGCCTCACAGTAAGACATTGTCCTGTTTGATTCTCAGCTAGAGTGTCTTCTGTGTGGAGACATGCGTGAATGGGCATACCTTCATTGAAGATTGTGCATCAGGGCTGGCAACTCGGCATGTAAAAATCTACTGCCAATCATTAGCGGACCAGAGTTCCCCTGTGGTGACCCCTAACCGGGAAAAGCTGAAACACACAACATACTGTGTTTATATACAAAATTCCAGTTAGGATTGTATTACAAAATTACTTCTCGTTAGTTTTAGTATCTGGACTTTGTTCCATAGAGAAGGAAATGATGATTATTGAAATATTTATAATGGAAAAAGAATCATGAGTATACTTGCCATGTATAGCCATAGAATTGTTTTCTCAATAAACCAGCATTTAATTGAAGATATCCTCTCAGTTCATTGTGACTTTGCATGATGTTACATTTTAATGTCAGACATTTACTAATGCATTATTTTAACTTAAATTTAATCAAATTAAATATTTACTATACAAGTTCTTTTTGTACTTTTAATTTCTAAAACATAATTTCAGTTATATGTTACTTTTATATTATTTGAAGACTAGGCGTAATGTGCCTTGAACTTCATTTATAGGTAGCTATCCAGGATATAGCATGTACAGATCAGAAAATAAGTCATCCTCCACTTCCCTTCCCTATCTCAAGAAGAGAAAATCAATGTAATTTTTTATAGCATTTAAATAAGGTCAAAAATTGTAATGGACCTTTATCTGAATGTCTATATGACATTAAACAATTTCATATAGGGGCTTCTCTAAGAATATCATTGCTCGTGTATTTTGGTAACCTTTATGACTAATGTATCACCAATGTTTGATTAATAAGAGACCTGAAAGTGGGTTTATACAGTGCTTTCTGAATTCATAGATTCCACTTCCCTTTATACAGTCTATTACTCAACATGGAAGCCATACTCCTCTAACCGATAAATTTCCTAGCTCCAGTCTGTATGACTATTCGATAATAATAACATCTAGCTGTTAATCAAGCAAGTCTAGAGGGCAAACAATCCTTTTCCAGGAGAAACCGAAGAGCAAGGTCTGGTTGGGTGACTTGCTCAAGTTTACAGAAAAGGTAATCAAGCACTGAGGGAATCAAACCCTGCACCTTCAGGAACTACAGCACACAGCTTTAACCCTCTGTGCCAACTGACAGCCATTTGCCTTTTCTATTGTAAAGTAAAGCATAGTTTAGCTTTATTTCCATAAGTAACTTAGCAGTCATGCTCATAACTGTGCCCATGGCAGAAGTCATTACAGGGTTTTAGACAATGAACTTGTTTTCATAGCTGGCAGTATTGCATTGCCAAGAGTCCTGAAGTATGCCAGTAGTAGGGCAAGAATGCAATGTGTGAGATACCAAAACTAAAGATCCATAATTTCATTATACTTTTTTGTTTACTAGTGGTGATAGTGTAACTTGTCACAAGGCATTACTTTTAAGAGCAATGCAGCAGTTGTGCCCTACCACAACAATTTTTGAATACGAGACTTGTAGTTAAGTATGGATTATAACAGTGTTCAAAACCAGTGTCATGTTTCTTATTTTGTATGCAGTGCCTTTTTTGTATGCTTTGGAATGTGGCATTACTAAGCCATCTCCATTTGTTTGTACTAAAGATGAAATCAGGATATGATGTGTTATTCTTTAGAGAAAACATTTTCTTCTCTCATGTATTATTTAATGCTATATAGAATTTGTATCAAATAATAACTAAAATTCTACAATGTAAATTTGGTGCATATGTACCCTACACATTTTGCACCGTTTTATTATTGCTAAGGAACCTTAAGAAGGTGATTTTATTTTTAAATGTATTGCTTCACTGAAGAAAGCTGATCATTCTTCCTCGCTGTTTCACCTATGAAAATTAAAATTTAAATTCTGCAAGTTATTGCAAGTGGCCTTTGCTTCTGTTGTATGTGCAAGGTAAGACAGTATCACGAATGCACACATACCCAAAAGCTATTTTCTGTAAAACAGTATTATTTTTTTACAACCATGGTAAATAATTATGTACTTGACCTTTGCATGCCTCACTGGAGCAAGTCTGGGTTTAGATCCTGCTGTCACAATGTCCTTAGGTTTAACCTGCAGTATTCTGTCTTGCTAGCATTGCTATATAGCTTTCATCATTGCTGCCACATTAAGTTTATTGAAAAATAACAATATATTGAGAATTTTGTCTTAAACAATACCCTACTCCTGCTTGTTACAACTTGCCCCACTTTGCAGATCATTTCATATTTGAGCCATCTTTTTTCTCGTAAGATTTCTGGTTTACATCAGTTAGTGTCTAACCCAGACATAGAAATCTGCATTATCGTCTTGAATTTTGGACACAGCTATGACCAATTTTATTCATGACCTTGTTCTTTTTGTATCACTTTCATTCTAGTGCATTTTCTTCATATATATATATATATATATATATATATATATATATATATATATATATATATATAAATTTTTTTTTAATTTTTATTTGAGAAATACCTTTATTTAAAAAAAAAGAGACAAAGATACTTGAGAATTTCATCCATCTATTTTGCTAAAATTGTACCTGACTGTTATTTTGTTGAGAGCACTCACTTTAGCTGCTGTAATTTTATCTTTTATTCCACACAATGTTTACATAAAGAATGTCTCATAATTCCTAAATCAGCATGCCATGGTACTCTTTATACACTGGAAGCTATTTAATACAGAAACTCTGTTTAGCAATGTTGAAGCTTCCAGTAACCACATTTGCTTCACAATTATGTGGTAGTACCTTACTTTTAAATGATTGTCATGCACCAGGTCTTACTGTAGTGGGTAACGTCATGTCTTTAAACTGTATTATACTTGTGAAAGAAATGTGTCAGTGCTACAAAATGGCTATCACAAACTACAAAATCCATTTTTTCAGCACCGGGCATTGTGAGCAACACTAAACATTTTATATGTCTACTAGACGATGCACTAGTATGACTCAAAACATCACTGTCCCACAGTAGGGAGTAGTCTCTAAGATGTAATCAGTGTAATGACTAGGGTTCCAGAGGACATCACAGGATTAACCATAGTCCTATGAACTTCTGTGTAATAAAATTATCAGGCAGGGCCGGTAGCACAAAAGGATAAAATCCTGACTGCACACAAGATATCCTTTGTTCGATTAGCAGCATAGACATCAGCAATGAAAAGGTAGAGGAAGATGGGACTGAGAGGATGATACCAGCTTATCTATCTTGGCTGGCAGTCGTAGCTTGGCTTGCTGCACTGGTGACACCTGCAAAAGAGCAAATGTATCACCAGCTGCAAGTAGGCTGTCATTGCCACTCTGTAAGGTGGTGTGCCACATAATCATAGCAACAAGGGTTGCACATGAGCAGAAGCTTGTATGCAACTTTCAAAGACAGCTATGGTGGAGCTCACCAGCTGCAGTGCAGTTGAGGTTAGGACAGCTTAGCTGATGTGATTTGTAGACTCTCCCAATCCACAAGACCTGGATCTCACCTCCACGGGGGAACAAATATTCTGGTGGACTCTCACACCATTGAAGGAATGAATGGGTCAGTTGGTGTGTAGGTCTTCTTTGCATTTAAATGATTATCATCCATCAGCTAATGGAGGAATGAATGGGTGAGTTAGGTGGAGGAGTGGAAGCCATTGGCCCAATCTTGCAGACAGCAAAAAAATTAACAAATAAATAGACAGATGGATACAATCAGCAGATATTCCTGTATTTCTTCAAATTCTTAAACATCTGGTTAGATACTAATATAACCTTCTAACAGAATGTATTGTTGATCAAAAACAAAATTTATGTAGAGCATTCCCTATTAAGAAAGATCTGCAACCAACCTTCTGCTGAAGGAGCAACTGTTACTGGCAAGGGTGTCCTGCTACCTTAAATTGTCTAAGACTTACCCATAATTCTTCAATAAAAAAAAAGTTAGACCTTCATGTTTTTGTTGACAAAGCATGCGATTTTATCACAGTTGCTCTCAAAATGCTGCACCACTGCATCACTTTTATTAAAGATAATTGGCTGCATATCAAAGAAGAGGCTGAATCCTCTCAAGATGTGCTCATTTTCAAATTGTAATTCCTTCAGCACTGTCCTTCTGTTACTGTTGCACTTTCCTTTAGATTATGCCATATAACGTAGTGTTCATTTACTTATAATGGAGTAGATAACCTAGTTTACCCTATAAATAATATACTCTTTTCATCCCTAACATCCAGTGTATGGAATCCACTCTCTCCAGATTTTAAACACAACAAAAATGTCTGCCTGCCTAAGCACAGACTGCTACTGTACCTGAATCAATGAATTGGCTGTGCTTGTATTTTTAATGCTTATACATGTACTTCCTCAGTTCTCAGACCCCTTATCTTTAGGTCTGATTTTCTTTCCAAGTCTCAAGTCAACAACAACACTTCTTCCCTGCCATGCATCTCATGTTTTCCTGCACTGAGAGCCAAGCCACCTGTGGAAAGGGATGAACAACTCTTAACTCATTTGTATACTATTTATTATCTAGCCTTTACCACTCAGCCCAGGTTCACCTCTCATATTACTTTCTTTATTTCTACATGTTTGTACTCTACCAACTATCTATCGATATTAATAGTCCATATCCATTCCATATTTTGCTCCCTTTATCTGTTACTCTGCCTTTTTTTCCCATAGCACTAACCCTCTAACCTCCTTGTGAGTACAGAACTGACTTACCTCCTTTCTTTTCCTTACTCCACCTGTCTGCTACTCCTGCTCATCAACTTGTACTTCTAATATACAGAGATATTACCTTAGAGAGCTATATAACGGTATATTATTGACAATATACTTACTTTATTCTTAGAATTATTACTAGCACATTAGAAGTAGTAGAATAATTCTTGCAAGGCTTTGAAACTCTCTGTTGTTTAGGCTAATTCTTTATTGTATATTTAGTAACTTCTGCCTAATCCCTGTAGTGCAACCATCCAGACTCTCACATACACACACACACACACACACACACACACACACACACACACACACACACACACGCACACACACACACAGTCCCACTCCATGGCTCTGCTGTAGTTACCTGCATCACAAGTACTACCATAGGAGTGAATTGGTGACCATTGTCTTTTGACTGTGGTCACTTGTTCTTCCTGGAGTAAAATTTTACTTGGCTGAATGATTCTCTGAGTGAATTGGCTGAGTAATTCAGAACCATGAACATATCTGGAGGACAGCGCATGGCTCAAAAGCTTTAGCCACTTCCCTGGACTTCTGCATTAATATACAGTTTTACCCATGAAACCTCTGTCTTTGCTAAGATCCCAGTCAGGGGAAAAATCTCAATGGTATAAGGGTATCAGAATCAGAAAGGATTAGCATAATGTGAAAACCTTCTGAAATAAAGATTCAGCATTGCACTAATCCATTCTGAGTCAAAGAGGTCTCTCCATTTTATGTACTACTGGAATGTTTAAGTAATATTGAAACAGTCTATATACCATTGCATTAATTATATTTGTATTGAATTTGTTTTTGTCTAAAAAAAGATAGCAATGTCCATTACCATTTATTATATCTTTTTGCTGTATTAACTTGCCTTCAGCTATATTTATTTATTGATTGACTGATTGATTTGCAACTGCTTACTGGGATAAACTAACTGGGCAGCAAAGCCCCTCTTCAGTGGAGGCCCAGGAAGAAAAAGCTCCAATACAATAATAACAAAGAATTGCAAAAAAAAAAAAAAACAATATATTAGCAAAGTTGCAATAATACTGCAGAGATACTATACAAACAGATATAAAAATCTACAAAAATAGTTTAAAATTTATGGAAGTATATAAATAGCATCACAGTATGATATAGTCATGAGATACTCTGTCTTGCAATGAAGCAGTTATAGAGAATATAAAGTTTGGTAAGAGGAGAAAATTGTAAAAGAGATTTCAGTATACATAAGATACTGTGAGTAGACATTGCCATAAGTGAAGGAAGAGGAAAAAAAAAACAGATTATTTGTGTAGAAAAATAGAAGGTTTGAGGAAAGGGTGAGTGAGTAGTATAGAATTACAGTGAGTATAGTATGTGAGACAAATACAGATTGTGTGATAAGGTGAGGAAGAAAGTGTATAGATATCTACTGTATGGGGATAGTAGATAGGAAGTGAAGGAGGAAATGGCAAATGTTGTCTCAGTACGAAGGATTATACTTGCCTTTATTAGTACTTGTTAGCCAGGAGGGCCTTGTCTCAATAGTCCTCTTGGATTAGCTCATTTGCATGATTGTCAAACAATTATAAAATAAGTAAGCTAATTAAATATACTCACATGACATGTATACATGTCTTTAAAGCTCTAGATTATAGAAATAATTTCTCATGTCCTGTCTTTGTAAAAAAACTTAACTTTGCATCAAATCATATTCCCATTCAGATGTACTAAAACTCTTAAACAACCCCAAAATTAGTTAACAAAGATTGTCTCAGTAAAAAAAAAATGCTATCATTGTTTGTACTGTTTATTTTCCATTTTTATGGTCTGTTAAAGAGGTGCATTGTCCATATGGCAAACGTAGTGCATACGCAAAGAGGAAAAGGCACAGAAGTATGACAATATGATCAATAGAACAAAGGGCAGAAACCATTACAAAATAAAATAAGATGAAGCAAGTACAACACAAAAGGACAACTACACAAAATAAATGTTAAGGAGTCATAACTGTGCACAAAAGGAGCAATGCATCTCAACCACTGTAAAAGAGCACCTTTCTGGGACACATACAAGCAAATGTAATGTTAACACCATCTACAGGCTCCTACATCAGATCAAACAACATGTTTTCTATATTCAGACATAATAGACATAATGTAAGAGCTCTTCTTTCACATCCAGACATAGTTTTCCCCACTGATGGCATGCCAGAAACTGCAGTGTGTTGGGCAATCCTATCTCACTGAGATGAGAGTAATGAAGGAGACAGTGTGGTAGACAGGAAGCATAGCACTACAACTGTCTTATAGAAGTTCATTCACAGCTCTGGATGAATCTGGCTAATCTACTGAAATGACTACATGGCAGATAAAAGAGAAATGTATGAATATTAATATTAAATATCCTGGGGACTGTGACACTGAAGTCCATAGAAAAAGGAAGCAACTATATATAAGAAGTCATATAATAAGGAGAATGAAACAGTAGTGAAATACTAAAATTAGAGATGCAATGTTGCTTAGTACTGTGGATAGGGTGGAAAAGAGCAAATATCTTGGACATTTGGAAAAAGCTGTATGATCACAAATGACATAATTCCCCAAATAACCCCACATCAAATGCTACTGCATACTATTCTGAACATTCCTCCTCTTTTAGACAGCTGTGTTGCAGCGTCCATTCTCAACATGTATAAGCACCAATGTACATTTAAAAGGAAACCTATATGCTAGGATTTTTATATCAGCAAAACTTACAAGATAAATAAGCTTCTAGCAAACTATAGTAAATTTCCCCTCAGCCAGTATAAAAGAATCAAAGTGTGGCGAGCAAAAGTTTAAAGTATACAGATAGAAAGCACAAACAACTTAAAGTTGGCACCACCATTAATAACCATAGGTCTTCTTTAGCTTTATTACAAAACATGAAAGTAGCATACATTACAGCACGGAGCTTATATTTAACAGTACCTTCTACTCTGACTATGAAATCATTGTTAATGTAATCACTAACAAATTTAGTTTGAATTTATTTCTGCCTTCTCATCCCACTATTCTCCACATAGTTCCAGTCCAACCAGCCCAAAATCACTTTAAATCAGGCTATTTCGTAAACTAAGAACTCATGATTGTGGGTCCTAATAACATCCCTAGTTGTCGGCTGAGAAGTGCTAAGCAGCACTAATTCCAGCACCTCTTTAACCTCTTCAACCTATGCCTCTCCATAAGTTATGTCCCAGGTGCTACCCCAGGTTATGTACTGCAGAACTATTATCATGACACCTCTAAAACAAGGGCAGCCACAAAACTGACCCTTGTAGTTAGAAATATGTTAGCCTCACAGTATTATCTATAAAGCAAGGGACCATATAGCTGTTGAACTAATTAACAACAGTGTAGGAGATCAATCTATTTGATCACAATCAGTATGGACTTGTAAATATCAGAACGGGTCCATATTAGATAATCGAACTTTCAAAAGTTCAACTGTCATAGGGTCAGCACCATATGATCGAACTTTTAAAAGTTCGAACATCTAATAAAAAAAAATAAACTGCAAGCCACCCTGCAATCCCCACACCCCCGCTCTTTAAATATACCAACTACGAGATTGCACTGCAGTGCAGAAAAGGGAAATCTTCCCATTCTGCACTGTACAGAAATCTCCATTAAAATGTTTGAACTTTCATAAATTCGAACATATGGTGTCAACCATATGA
Source organism: Protopterus annectens (assembly GCF_019279795.1). Classification (NCBI taxonomy): domain Eukaryota; kingdom Metazoa; phylum Chordata; order Ceratodontiformes; family Protopteridae; genus Protopterus; species Protopterus annectens. The sequence continues at coordinate 1,637,108,121 of NC_056725.1, read as the reverse complement.
CACTCGAACTTTTGAAAGTTTGATTATCTAATATAGACCCTGTCAAAACATATATAATCAACCTAATTAATATTTGTACAGGGTCGCTGTGATGATGTGAGGTGTTGCCATCTGTGCCAGGGAGAATAAGGCAGTGTATGTGTAACATGCCACCATAGTTAGCTGGAATTTTGTAAATAATTTTGTGTCATTTGACTGGCACACTGATTTGTACAAATGCATGCGTTAAAATGCATCAACAGTATTATTATAACTGATTAAATGTATCTGTTTAAACAAAGAACTCTGGAAGGGAAGAGTAGAAGTTTTTGAAATTGTTCTATAATTTTGAAATACTGCAACAGATCTTAGGAAAGCTCTGAATGTGTATAGTACCAGAGTGAGGTGATCAAATGTGATGTCATTCTATAACCAGCACTGAGAGGATGGAACTTTCCCAGCAGCTTGTTATGTTTTCTTTATAACCTGGTATAAAAATACATGACAGTCAGTTGAGTTAGTTCAGTTGTTGCTCAGTTCAGTCTGTTAGAAGCTCATCACCTTGCTGTAGAAGTAAGCATCTCAACATCTAATCTTGGCTTCCTGTATTAAATAAGTTAGCTAGAGAACAGTTATTCTTTAGACAGTCTGGAAATACAGTGAGATCAGTTGAGTATTATTTGTCAGCATCTGTTTGAATCTGTCCAACGGTGTTATTTATGTTTCTCCTGTGATTAAAATTCTGGTGTTTATTGTACTTAGATGTTTAGTATTCTCATGTTTTCTCTTTTATTATTTATTATTAAATATTTTTATACCTTTCATTGTGGCTGGTCTTTTAAAGAATACTTTTAACATTTGAGAGACTTGTGCTTATTTTAGTGATGCCTTGGCCACTCTGAAAAGCCTGGCTGCTTTCATTGCACTCTACCATTTATGTTAGTATTCACTTTACTCAGTATAATTGGATACCCTTGTAAGAGCCTGAGAGTGGTTGACTGGTGGCAGCATAGTTACCTTATAGTCTGGGCAGAAGATGTGTGTGTGTGTGTGTGTGTGTGTGTGTGTGTGTGTGTGTGTGTGTGTGTGTGTGTGTGTTTGTGTCTTACTGAGCTTGATGGTCAACCCTGACCTTTGCAGTCTGTCCTGGACCTTCTTGACATGCTGAGGCTTCATCATGTTAACATACTATAGTATGTGCCCCTACCTCTTGCCATGTAATTAACATTAGTGACCTGTCTTACCACTTTAAAGGGTCCATCCCAATCTGCCTGCAGCTTATTGTGTCTGACAGGAATAAGCACCATAACCTGTTGTCCCAAAGCATAGTCTTTGATTTGAACATTCTTGCCATACCAGACCTTTTTCTGCTGTTGGACTCCTGGCAGGTTCTCTTGGGACAAGCCCCTGAGCTCCCTAAGCATTGTCCTTAGGTTTAGGACATATGCCACAACAGACTTCTTTTGGGATTCACACTCACTGTCCCTCTCATCATGAATCATATCTAAAAACACCCTCACTCTGTGCTCATACAACAACTGAAAGGGGTGAAAAACCTGTGGATTCCTGGGGTACCTCTCTGTATGCAAACCATAGATGGAGCAAATATTTGTCCTACTCTCTCCTAAGCTGGTCTGCAAATGCCCATAGCATGGTCTTTAGTGTAGAGTTTAACCTCTCCACAAGAAATATTAGTCTGGGAGTGGTAGGGGGTGATCTTTAGGTGCTTCACCTCACAGTGCTTCTACAGACAAGCCAGCAGGCCTGACATGAAATTGGTATCTCTGTCAGTCAGTATTTCTCTTGGGAAATCTACCCTGCTGAAAATCTCTAAAAAAATTTGCCACCTTCTCTGCCTCGATAGAGGAGAGAGCCACTGCCTCAGGGTATCTAGTGGCATAATCTACTACCACCAGGGGATACTCCTTCCCTGAGGAACTTGGGGTACTCAGAGAGCCCACAATATCCATAGCTACTCTCTCAAATGGCTCCTCAAGCACAGGTGAAGGCATCAACAGCGTTTTGACCTTGTCCCCTGCTTTGCTAACTTTTGGCACTGCTCACTGGTATTGCAGTACCCTGTTACATCCTTTGCAACCCAAGGCCAATAAAGGTTCTGCATAATATGTCTCTTGGTACATTTTATGCCCATATGACCTGCAAAAGGAATGTCATGGGCTATTGCTAGAAGTGCCAGATGGTAGGATCTAGGCACTAGCAACTGCTATATTACCTCACCATCTAGACCTCCCTCAGGGGTACAATCTCTAAACATTAACCCTTTGTTCCAGTATACAGACTCCCCTTTTCCTTGAGAATAAGGTGTCTCCTTAGCTACCTCCCTCAAGCCTCATAAAGTAGGATTTGAAAGCTGAGCCTGTCTCAACTCTATCGTTGTAACCATTCCCAGCTCCCCTCTCACAGGAAGCTTAGTACCTTCTAACAGCTCTTGGTCAGCATTATAATGTTTATATACTCTTTCAAATATATGAATAAAACTATCAAAGTTATCCTCCTCTGCAAATTGTGGTAGAAATTTACTGATGTTTATTGCTAATGGGGTCAGGTTATTCCCTTTCCCATTACCTCCATGACCCTGATGAAGAGTTAACATCTCCCTCTCATGTTGTTGCTGCTCTTTTTTTCTTCAGCCTCCAATCACCGCAGTCTCTCATTTTCTTTGATCTCCAAATGCAACAGTCTCTCTTTGGTCTCCAAATGTCTAACTTCATGCAGATGTGGCTTCTCCTTTTCTTCAGCTTCCAAACTCTTGGCCTCCAGTTCATGCTGCTTGTCCTTTTCTATGGTGTCATGTTGATGCTGATTCTCCTTTCCTTTTGTTTAAGCTCCAAATGCCACAGTTTCTCTTTGGTCTCCAAACCTTTGACCTGCAGTTCAAGTCTCTTTAACTCCAGATGGATTTGTAAGTCATCTGAGGAAAAGGTGAACTGTACTGTTTCTGAAGACTGTACATCCCCAACACCAAACTGGTTGTCTTCCTGGTCACTGCTCTATGCTGCAGCTGTGATTAAGGCTGAAATAATTTCTTCTTTAGTCTGGTTAGCATGCACCAGTCCCTTGGCATCGTACACCTTGGCCAACTGATTCTTTGTCAGCTTACCATAACCCTCTGCTGACATCTTTGCCTGCTTTCCCTGACTAAACTAAACTAACAAAAATAAATAAAACTGTTGTAAAAATGAACCTCTGAATGTTTACCTTGTGGCTGTCGAGAGTAGATGCACACACCTTCAGTGACAACTGCCCACAGGCTACTAAAGTTCAATTAATATCCCACCAGACCCCACCAATATATGATGGCCTCTCTTTTCCCTGGGCCAGTAATAGGGGGGCCTCAGTCCTCACACTGACACTGGTGAGAGATGGTCACTAAAAGCAGGAATGGATTTGCACAGCATTTTATTTATTTATTTATTTATTTCCAGTTTGATTATTTTCAAATGCAGCAAGCACAATTTCCCCCAAGAGCACACAGGGAACATGCTCCAAACCTGGGATTGGATTCTCCTTCTCTCCAGATTTGAAACAAGACTCACTTTGGAGCACTGTGTTCCATTTCCAAGTTCCAAGCTGACATACCCACATCTGAGTATTTGGTTTTCACACACACACGCACACACGCACACACGCACATGCACACACACACACACACACACACACACACACACACACACACACACACACACACACACACACACACACAAACACACTCACACACTCCTGGGAAAGGTTGGCACAGATTTACTAACTGTACCCCTTCTGCCCAGGCTATAAGGTAACTATGCTGCCACCAGCCAGCCACTGTCACGCTCTTACAAGGGTATTCAATTATACTGAGTAAAATTAATACTAACATAAATGGTATAGTGTATCCATAGTAGCCAGGCTCTTTGGAGTGGCAATGCATCACTAAAATAAGCACAAGTACTCTCAAGATGTTAAAAGTATTCTCTAAAAGACCAGCCACAATGAAAGGTATAAAAATATTTAATAATAGATTATAAAATAGAAAACATGAGAATACTAAATATCTAAGTACAATAAGCACCAAAGTTTCAGTCACAGGAGACATAAAATAACATATTTGGACACATTCAAGCAGATGCAGAAAAACAATACTCAACTAATCTGACAATATTTCCTGACTGTCTAAAGATAAAACAGTTCCCTAGCTGACATCAAAGTGAGATTAGATGCTAAGATGCTTACTTCCACAAGGCAAGGTGATGAGCTTCTAACAGACTGAACTGGACAACAATTGAACTAACTCAACTGACTGTCATAGATTTTTATATCAGGTTCCATCGAAATCAAAACTAATCAAGCTGCTGGGAGAATTCCATCCTCTCAGTGCTGCTTATAGAATGGCATCACAGTTGATCACCTAACTCTGATACAATACACATTCAGAGCTTTGCTAAGATCTGTTGCAGTATTTGAAAATTATAGAACAATTTCAAAAACTTCTACTCTTCCCTACTAGAATTTTTTTGTTTAAATATATAAATTTAATCAAGTATAATAACACTGTTGATACATTTTTAACACAGTCATCTGTACAAGTCAGTGTGACAGTCAAATGGCACAAAATTATTTACAGAACTCCAGCCAACTATGCTGGCACATGTTACCCTATTCTCCCTGGCACATATGGCAACACCTGACATTGTACCAGTCACAAACACTATGAAGGTGGTTCAGTCTGTCCATACTGCTTTAGTTTGATCTAGCCAAGGTCCTTGATATCATACTCATTGCAACTATTCTTGATAAACTTACTCAGCTCAGCATTATTCCCCAATGTGGTCAACTGGCTAGTTAACTGACTTACTGATCCAACTTGGTGACACTTCCTCTGGTCACATATATGTCACAGTCAATGTCCCAAAAGGATCTAACCAATATTATTAGTTTCAGAAATCCAGTATCCTCTCCTTATATCATGTTACCAATAGCCTCCTCAAATTGGACACATTCATCAGAGATCCAGGAACGTATGCTGATAATTAACTGCCTTTGATGGATATAGCTCACCTATGATTACAAAAACATTTTGCTGTGCAGAATGTATCCTTCACGGAATCTGATTTAGGTCCTACGAAGTCAGAGTTCCACTTTATGCATCCTTTGCTTGACCTAACATTGAATAGAATACTCTGAGTGGCATGTACCTTTCCTGTTACTCTGCTTGTGTGGAGTCATTTTGTCTTTCAGAGCTATGAAAAATCCTGTACTTCTCAATCTCCTTCACTTCTATAGCATCAGTGTAAGCCTAGCACCTGCTCTATAGACCTAAATCTTCAGTGCTGTCTGCCTTAACAATACTGAATGGCATGACAGGTACTTAACTGAATACACCGTCCTTTGCAAATGACTTCTCTTGTACAGTGAATAGAAAACTTCCCTAGCAACATTAAAAAAAAAAATCAGCAATCAATAGGGAGGCCATAAATTCAAGCCAGTGTCTGTGGAAATATTCTGCTTACTTGGGGGAAATAAAAGACTCCTATTGCTGATAGGTGATGTAGAAAAAATTCTTTAAAGTCATTATGGCCATAGTCATAGAACTGACCATTAGACCTTTGAGTCTATGTAGGATCTGTATCTATCCAGCCTAGGGAAAATGTCTGGATAGCAATGGAATTTAAAAAATGCACACATGAAATTCCTGGACTCGAACAGCATTTTAGTAAGCAGCAAGAAAAGTAGCTCTGTTGTATCTGCCTACACAGGGAAACAATAAAGTTATGGTTGTCTGCTTCACAAGTTCTAGCTGCTGGCTCAAACCACAGGCCTGAGTTTAGGAGTTTTGTTATCCTGGGTCATTTAGTTCAATATAAAACTGAATTGATTTGTCTTTAACAACTAAGGGAAGGTAGCCAAAATGCTATTTTATAATATAAAAACATATGACCAATCCATACTTCTCAACCTCTTAGTTCAAGAAATCTGGACAAAGCCTGACAAAATGGGGGAGAAAGGCCCAAATATAAGGACACATTTTAAATATTGCTCGTACAGGCTTAGAAAGTTGCTAGAATTACAGGATTTGTGTTAGCATGCATTTTTCTGGAGGATATGAAGTCTGAAACTCAAATACATGTCATTATTTAGTGAGTTTAATCCTTAGATCATCCCAGAGATTTGTCAAAAAAATACAATTTTTATGAGGAACAATCCAACAATATGATGCAAAAATCTGGACATTCTGCAAAAAACTGTACAGTTGAGAGGTATGGACCAATCAATTGGTGGGCTGCAGTAAACGTTGAAATTAAAGTCTCCCCATAAAAGGGTCAGATATTAAAATATTAAAAAACTGCATATGACAATGAAATCAGTTAAAAACATTGTGGAATAGTTTAATACTCACTCCTCCTAAAAAATTATGCTGGCGGACAAAAGAAGTAGAAAGCCATGGGTGTTGCCATCTGTTCAGAAAGAACAAAGCTTGTAGGCATCGTATTAAATATGTAGATGGCATCAGTATGATTTTTTTCATCCATTGATAAGCACAAATTGAGACACAGAGTCTACACTTCTTTGGTAAAGATTAAGCAATAAGTACTTTGAAGTTTGTTATCATAATTATAAGCAAGGTATAATAACTTCAATAACAGATTAGAAAGCATGACTTACATTTACAAGAGATATTCAAGTTGTTGTGCATGATCCAGACATCATAAATGATCACTGAGTAACTGATGCTGCTTTTGCAACAAACAAAAAAAAAATATGTGCACATGCTCCCACCTTGATAAACACATGAGTAAATGTGTTCTGTAATTCCTTTGCATACTCCTGGTGTTATGTCTCTTGCATTTTAGTTACGCAGTGGACCTAGGATAAGGAAAATTCTGGAACAATATCAGAGGAAATGAAAAAGGTATTACATGGTGCAGAAGAATCTGTGATGACATGTATTCATTGTCTTATATAATAAATACTTAATACTATTTAATATGATATACTTATACCTCATACTTGGGTTTGGATAATACTAGAGCGGCTTGATCAGAGGGCAAAACTAAAGTTTCTAACTTATATAAGCCTCTCATTTGTTCAAGTCCTGGCTCATTTATCCAGAGCTGCTCTTTCTTTGGTGACAATGCCAGAGACTTTGAGAGATTTTTCTAACGTCTAAAGCCATCCTTGGCACGGCAAACAAAATTAAGTATCATTTTGCACTTTAATTATTTTCATTATACTGTAAAAGCTTACTGTGCTATTTATTGTTTTTTTGCACTTCTTTAAAGTTGCATTTTCAAACTGCTATAAGGGCTGCTGCTCTGCACAGAAATATATTGGCATCCTGAGACAGTGTAAAAAATGCCTTATGTACACTAACAACCACTTAAATCTCAAACAGGCAAATACAGCATGTGAGAGATGTAGTTACACACTGACACCGGAGGCTAGACTTTCACATACAGATGCAAAAAAGCAACAAACAGGTTGTCAGTGACTCACATACATCACTCACTGCACCCACAAAGGACCTCACACATAGACCCATATATGCGGAGGTGCTCACATGTAACGTACCCATATCTCAAAGATCTCTCAAGAGCAATCTTCAGAAATGCTGCATGCACACAAATAGGGCAATTTCCATCACAACCCATACAGCCACATCTCACTGTGTCTCAGCTACCAATCCTGTAAGGCGAAATACTCCACAACCCAATGTTCTGCTCATAGGAAACTCCATTGTGAGACACACTGCTGTCCCTCTTACCAGGCTAGATAAGCAGAAGGTTACAGTTAGTTGCTTATCAGAGGCCAATATCTGTCAGATCATGCAAGCATTTACCCCAAAATACCAGTCATAGTCCATGTGGGCATGAATGACCAGAGATGCACCTCAATGGACTATATGAAGAGAGACATGACTGAGCTCTCAGAATAGGTGTCACAGGCAGGTATGAACCTATCATTGAGCAGCATTCAACAATCTTCAAGAGTGTTGCCACAATACCAGCAGAAAATAATCGACGTTAACATTTGGCTTAGCTACTAGTGTCATTCTAAAGCAGTCCAATACTTTTCAACCTGGGAGTACATGGTTGACAGGTCACTCTGATTTGCCAGGGATGGTCTTCACCTGTCACCTCTAGGCTTTCGGATATTGGTTAAAACATTATAGACCCCTCTAGTGCCTTTTTTTAGGCATCACCAAACAGATAAACCTTCCAACATAACAAAAAGCTACTCAGGTCAAGCTAAAGGTGTTACTGTTCAATGTTAGAAGTCTCAACAAGAAACCTTGGAGAATGCTGATGTCTATGCAGTTAATGAAACATGATTCAGAGACATGGAAAGCACTCGGGCAGTGCATGGCTGTAACACCTTTCATATATTCCGACCACCCACTGAAAATGAAAGAGCAGAAGGTGGAGGTATATCTGTCTACATAAGAATAAGCACACCTCAAGGCTGGTCAAACAATCTGACATGCTCAAGCTACTCCATGTCCAACTAACCATGGGAAAAGTCCATTACCATATTCTTGCTAGCTACAGGTCCCCACCATGAACCAGGAAACCTATACATCATATCTGAAATTACTAGACTCATTCACCATCCAGCCCAAAACCATACTTATGGTTGATTTTAACTACCTCTCCATTAATTGGGAGGCATACGTGACCTCTAACATGCAGGCCCAGAGATTTTTTTAACTTTATAAATTCAAATGCCCTGGAGCAACAAGTCTGCACTCCCACTATGGGAACAAAGATCCTAGATCTGGTACTCACAAATATGGAAGAGTGCTGTACCCCCTCTCCAGTGTAATGTCCTCACTGTTAAGATCAGATCACAAATCAGCGTCCCTTGAAATAAACATGCTGCACCCTCAGCTAACCCCCAAAACTTTAAAAACTTCTGTAAGGTATATTACCCCCTATTAAGGGATGGCATAGCTAGTTTCCAAGCTCCTCCAAATCCAGAAAACAAAAGAAACCTATGTAGTAGCGGTACAAAAAAGCCCTGTATGACCATATAAATAACTGCAGAGAAATGGCAGTAAAATGCCAAAATTAACCCAGGTCAAACCAAAAAACAAGTCAACCTGTTGCACCTCTATTATTAATAGGTTGTACAACAAAAGAAACAGCATCCTGTAAGAAGTAAGTGATAATGTGCACAACAGAGCAAAAAGTCCATCATTAGTCTAAACAAGTGAATCGGGGAACTAGTCAAGTGTCTGAAAGCAGACTTTGAGGTAAAAATAGCCTCCAAAGCTAGGAATAACCATAAGGCATTTTTCAGTTATGACAGCAGTCTTAAAGGAAACATACAACAATGTGTAGAATTAGTTGCAGATGGCATCACATATACTCAACTGGAAGATATAGCAAGTCTGATAAATTCAGTTCAAAATTCACTTCCCTATCACCACCAGTTTTCCCTCAAGAAATATCCTCCACCACTCCACTGCCAATTATCACCAAAGAACAGATCACCACTGCACTCTCTAAAGCTAAAAACACAGCTTCAATGGGGCCTGACAATATACCAGGTTGCCATAAATCATATATTATCAATTCCGTTAGGATCTCTATTTAACCACAGCCTCTGGATTGGCTTTGCCCCGATAGAATGGAGGACAACAACAGTCATCCCTCTACATAAAGGGGGAACATCTACTGACCTGGCAAATTATACACCCATAGGTTTGACTAGTTTTATATGTAAGACCATGGAAAAAATAATCATGGACTTGAGAAATAATTACATAGGAAACCTCCAAACACTGGACCTGATTCAATTCATCTTTATCAAGGGTAGGTCATGCCTACTTAATCTGGTGGATTTCTTTGAGAAAATCACTCAGTTCATGGATGAGGGTAGAACAAGTACATGCCACCTACCTCAACCTGGCCAAGGCATTTGCCACAATTCGCCATTCAGGAATTATAAATAAACTCAAAAAACTGGGCATAAATCTCTACGTCACCAAATGTATAGCCCACTGGCTCAAGAACAGGACACATGGATAAAGTGGGTGAATTCAGATCCAGCAAGAGGCCAGTTACTAATGGTGTGCCACAGGACTCAGTGCTGGGCCACTTCTGTTCAGAATATACTTTTCTAAAGTCAAGGCTAACATGGAAAGCCTCTGGATGACAAAATTTGCTGACAACTGCAAGCTGGGGACAAACTTTGAATACCATAACAATGTCAATATATTTAAGGAGTTTCTAGATTAGAAAGATGATTTGTGCTAGTAACATGGCTTAAAATCAAATGTGAAAAAATGCATTATCATACCCTTTGGGAAGTCAAATACCCCCTGCAAATTACAACATCAAAAGCACACCACTAAGAGTAGACTCAGAAGTGAGAGATTTAGGTAGATAGTTAGTAGCCTGAGCTTTGACCACCACATATCCACAGTGGGGAGGAAATCTTTCTATGTAGCACAGCTTATAAGTAAAGGCATAGCATCCAGATTCAAAGAAATTTTAGTCCCACTATACTCGACCATTATTAGACTGATAATAGTATGGGATGCACCATTTGGCATCTACTTGACTAGGCACTTACAGCAGCTGGAATAACCTCAAGAGGTTCCTCACAAAGAAAATACAGGGTGTAAACAACATGTCCTATCTGGGTAGACTAAAACCCTATCCCATTTCTCTGTTTCCTACCAACTATTAAGGGGTGACCTATGGCTGACCAAGAAGACACTCAGAAATGCAGCCCTGATGGAGCTGCTACATAAAAACAAGTCAAAAGGTACAAGGGTCATTGGATCTCAGGATCCAAACTTAGTCAGTGACTCAAACAATACATGCTGCAGGTACAGATATGTGTCTCAGAGATTGCTTCTTTCTTTGGAACAGGCTTCCTATTCACATTAAGCAGAGCTGTTCCCTGGCCTTCTTCAAATACAAATTGGATCAATGAATGAGGAATCACAACTTCACGCCTGGGGTAGCAACTTTGTCCCTTTGGACAGGAGCAATCTGTAAGATACTCAAGGCATAGGCACAAATCCATGACATGCTCTTGCTTGTAGTGGCCATATATCGAGTAAAATTGGGTTATATTGGCCAGGCTTGTAAGGGCTCTTAATTCATTAGCCTAGTAATCTCTTATGAACCTATGAGCCTATGAAGTGATCAAAGAAAGCCATCCATGAGTAAATTATTCATTATCTACACCTAAACAAGTGTTATTGCAGCTATGCAATGTTATTACTTAAAAAAGACATTTATTATCTTTTCTGAATAATGTTATTACATCACAGAGCTTCCTTTCTTTTCCATCTACTTTTATGTACTAGGGCATTCTGGGACAGATTACAGATATACTGTGGAAAAGTACATGTGAAAACACATACCACAAAGAATACTGCTGCATTTACAGAATTATATCTTAAAATTAAGTTAAAAGCAAAGAGCTCAGATGCATAAAACAGATATGTTGACTCTTTCATAAATACATGAAAAGCAAGAAGAACTACTTGAAGATAAACTGGAAGCAAAGTGGGCAATATCATAATTACAGGTCACAAAAAACTAATAAAAGAGTTTTGAGAAATGTACTGAGGGAGACCCAGAAATTAATATGCCTAAAAATATCATCATGATAGGTTGACAAGGATAAAAATATTGTTCAGAAAGAAATCCAGCATTATGTTTTATTGAAAGATGAGCTTTGTTTAATTCAGAACTTATTGCTTAAATCCAATATGCTAACAATATCAAGTCAGTTGAGAAACAATATTGTGGAAAGAAAACACAAGTCTTTATTGGCACCAGTCAAATCTTAAGAAAACAAGCTTAATATAATATATTTAGGAATTAGGCTGGGAGATTGAGGGACAAATGACCACAAACATTTAAGGTCAGAAACTGCATCCTAGTGAGAAATGGCATCTACAGTAGAGATAGCCACAAGAAGGAAAGATCAGCTGAGGACAAAAGCACCAATACCTGCAATATCCGGATACTTCTCATAAATTTCTGCTGAGAAGAACAAGGACTCAGCAATGAAGTGCAATTCACTTCTTGGGGCACAGATGGGTGTAGCGCTGTGAAATAGATTCTCATGTGCTGAGATGGGGGTTGTCATAATGAGTAAGGCATTTACCTTACAGACACAAGGTACAGGGCTTGATTACCACCTTTGAAAGGTAAATTGGCTAGTCTTAAAATGGTACACAAAATCAGCTAGCCTAGGACTTGCCTATAAATCTATGCAGCTCCTTAACTCCAGCTGTGCTAGTCACAAAATGGAAAGTCACCCATTCACAGAATGTATGCGTTCTGTATGTATGTATATCATTCAGTGCATACTATGATACATGGCACTGTCTGCATTTGCACCAGTCCCTTGTGTGACTATTGGTCCCTGTAGTCAGGACAAGTCCCTGGAAGTTATGATGATGGCCTGACATATATCACCCATTGATAGCTGCTCCTATAATGCTATATGGTACTTCAACATGTCATTTTTTTGAGTGCTGCAACTGTTTCAGCAGCCATAATTTTTTCTCATGGAGATACCACCACAACCACAGCAACTCATGACAATGTGCCCACTGACAAACACCCAATCAGATTCTTTTTTTTTTTTTTTTTTTTAGGAATGTCTTTGCAGATAGAACAAGTCGTTCATTACTGTGGTGTGTGGGTAATGGTAATCACAACAATAATTCAAATGAAACCTTGATGAATTGTTCCTTTTCCAGGAAGACCACAGAGTAAGACCATTTCAGGTTAATTACAGTGCAAGACAGTATTTACCTGATCTGTGATGACTACTGTTCAATATTTTCTTTGTCATGAACTTAATTAACTAAAACTATGATCTGAGGTATAATTAGTTCATTCAAATCAATATTTTCTAGAAGTGTCATTTCAAATTTCATGCCTGACAATAGTTCTCAGTATGCTAATATTGAGGTCAGAGTTTTTTTTTTATGTGAATTTCAGCATGTTATGTCTGTCCACTATTCACAGTCAAATGAATCATACAAGGTGTGTAGCATTTGTTTAAAACATTTCACAGGAGAAGCAATGACTGTCATAACTTACTGGAACATAAACATATTACATTGGATGCTGCTCAGTTATTAGCAGATTAAAGATTAAAAGTAATGATTCCTGTGAATTCATTTCATTGATTATATTCAAAACCATGTTCAAGAGAGACTGAGACAGAAACCATCAAGACAATGGGACAGATTTCAAAAGACGTGGTCTCAATATAAGTGACTTACTCCAAAATAAGCCTGCCGTGATTTCAAAAGACTTGCTCTCGATATAAATAATTTACCTCGGTGTAATGCTATCTATAAACAGGCTTACACCAGCAACCAGATTCCAAAAGACTTGCACTCAGCATAAGTAAATTTACTTCAATATAATACACCGGGGTAACTGACTTACATTGAGATCAACCCCGTTTTGAAATGGGCTCAAAAGCTTGGATTCATAGACAGTCATTGCATAGTGCAAAACTAAACAGCAGATATGTGAGAGATATAAATGTATAATGCACTGTCATCTTTGCTTTGAGCTACCTGTGGAAACATCTCCTGAATGTTTATGGGTGTACAGTCCTCATCTAAGAGTCCTAGCCAAAGACTCTGTTATTACAGATAAGCTGGAACACTTTTTGATTTGAAGGAATGATTTAAAGTGAGAATTTAGCAGATAAATAACCTAAGCAGTGGTATTAGGAATAATCAAGGTCAGAGAGCAAAATGATAAAAAGAGATAGTGGACATATTTTCAAAATGACTAATAAGTTTGAAAGTGGCTATGAGATAAATAATGGTATGTGTGTGTGTGTGTGGGGGGGGGGGGGCTGTCTGTGCCCAACATTAAGAGGTTTAAGATGGGATTTTGAAGCACCCATCTCTGTGCAGTGACAGTTTATGAACTAATGATCATTAAAGCAACTGTGTTGAAATAATGCTGATGAAATAATCAGTTTTCTTTTGTCCTCAAAAAGATTCAACCTAATAACCCATCACCATTTCTTATATATAATCAATATTAAGATAACAGAGATATAATGCAATCTAACATAAATAGATATACTCAGAAATAGATATAGTTTCATAATGGAGATGTCTACCTCAAAACATATGTGTATTTTGTTGTTTAGAAAAAGGAGGCTGTACTATGAGAATGTTTTTTCCTTAACTTTCTGCTGTCTCAATAGAAATTTGAATAGTGTTCAGTGTATCATCCTTTGTCTATTTCCATTGCATCATATTTGGTGAATCCAAATGTCACACACTCCAACTGCTCTGTTCTTAATCTATTTTAGGAACCGCAAGTAAATCATTACCCTGCATACCTATTGCATGCTTGATTCATCTCCTCACAATTTCGGGAATACTGTGGACTGGGTCACAAGAAGTGTATAGCCATAAATCATCCCAGGTGACAAAGTAAACGACCACTGAACAGAATTTATATAAAACAAACTTCATGCATTCTTTCAGTCATTTGGTCCACTTAAGCATGGCCTACCTGTCTGTACTAGTGAAGCATTAGGATCTTCTACTGCTACAGAATGGATTCTCAATAAACACACCAGCAATATCATGGCAACTGATATCCTCTATTACTTTATAAGTAAGTAAATAATCAGTAACTTTCCAATTGTGAGATATCTTCTTTCAGCATAATAGCAAAGAATTTTCTGGGGGTTATAGTGCTAAATTGTTTTCTACTTGTAGCTTTGTAAAACATGTAGTGTACCTTGACTGGTCCTCTTTACTAAAAGTTTCTCTCCTGTTTTCTTTCCCTGAAACAGTCTATTTTTAATAATTTTACATAACTGTGAAGCAGTCTCTTAAACTAGCAATGACTTTTAAGCATTCTAATAATCTGCTCCTCTCCTACAGCTAAATGTAAAGACCCATATCTTATCATGAGTCACTGTCAATATTAATGCTGCCATGTTTCAGAGGGTCAGCTCTGGAAATTAAATATTGTATTCTGACTGCTAAAAAATATAAAAGACCCTGACACCTTCCCATACCCTAATCTTTAAAATAAGCAGAGAGACAAAATCTTTAACTAGTACATTAAAGCCAATACCCTTAACCCCCTTCCCACTTACGCTACAAGATCTCATTTCCACCTCAGCCTTATCATTATTTTCTTTAAAAGCTATAAACCAGACACATTTAAAGACATTGAATCAAAAAAAGAGAAAACAGACTGTGGAAAAACAAAAAAGGCAAAGGACAAAGGGCACTCCAACAAGTTCCAGTAATTGGAACTTGTTGGACTGGCCTTTGTCTTTTTTGTTTTTCCACAGTTAAAGACATTGATGAGTACTATTAACCATTAAGACCTCTCCTACTGCTGACAGATTCTCCCAACATTTCCGAATCTTGCAGTTTACCTCATTAGCAACCATCCAAAAATGGCTATTAAATCAAAATCTGAAAGAGAAAACTGTACATTGTTTATAAGGAAGCAACTGCCTCAGACTTTCCATCTTTTCCAAACACAGTTGAACAATATGTCATGGTGATTATAGACAGTGCCATGGTGACACGGCGGTAGCATTGTTACCTCACAGCAAGAGGTTCTCCCGTTCGATTATCTGCTGGGCTTGGGAGTGCCTTCTGTGTGGAGTCTGCATGTCCTCCCCGTGGTTGGGTAGCGTTTGAAAGACATGCGTGCATAAATGGGCATGCCTTTGTTGAAGGTTGAGTGTCGAGCTGGCACCTCAGTGTTTCATAAAAATCTACTGCCAATCATTAGCAGACCGGAGTTCCACTGTGGTGACCCCTTTCCGGGAAATGCCGAAAGACAAACAACAACAACAACCTTTCTAGGTCTAATAACCAAAACAACATGCCATGCATTCCAAGAACTGTTCCGCTACTGAGTACAGAAAGCTATTCTGATAGACATGGGGCATATATTCTAACCAAGACTACTCGCAGATGCTCCTCTGATCAGTATTGCAATCCACTGGTAAAGTAAACATGATCAATGGAAGGTTATAGTAGGAACAGCTTTTCTCCCTGTCAAGTGTAGAATAATTTCACAAAGACTCCAAGAATACAAAGGAGCTTAGCGTAACTTGCCTTCATTTCACAAGCTATCTACAAGGCAGGATACAATCAGTGATATGGAAAAAAGATTGTCATCAAGCTGATGAATACTTCAGTAAGATTAAACAAAGGCCATTTACTTTATTTCATTAGGATAATGTTTTAAAGGAGTTTCATAGTGCATTGTGCACATGATAACATCTTGCTTTGCTTTTTGCACCAGGGTGAAAAAGACCATGTTTCTTAGTACCTAGATCTTCCTAAATATCCTTCAAACACTGGTCAGTACTTGTAGCATGGATAAAGGACTGAAGTTGTTTTCATCACCTTGATGTAAATTCTTGCTTTGAATTTATAGTGTATATAACTGTAAAGCAAACTTTTCCAAGACAAATCAACTATCAATTATCTCCTGATTCCTAAATTGAGGAGGAACATTTCAAATGCTGCAGTATTACCCAATCAATTACACAGCCACCTTATACTAATGAATGTGACCAAACATACTTCTGACAAACTTCCTATAGACTTTCAAAAAATTGGCATCTACTTCTCTGAGGTTCCAGCCAACACAAAGGGACTCTGGCTGACCAAGTTCGCAGATGATTGCAAACTAGGAGCCATTATTGATTCTCCAACTGATGTAGACATTCTACAAAAAGGCCTCACTGACACCATTGACTGGTGCCAGAACCATGGCCTTAAGCTCAATACCAAAAAGTGCATTGTCATTCCCTTTGGGAAAAATTCGGGGTCCCATGAACTACCACATAAGCGGTAGTCCACAAAACACCGAAGGTGTGATAAGAGACCTGGGGACACAGGTTGACAGCAACTTCTCTTTTGATAACCATATTGTCACTATAGTCAGAAAATCCTTCTATGTGGTGCATCTGATTACAAGAGGTTTCTCATCCAGGAAGAAAGAGGTCATAATCCCTCTCTACTCGTCCCTCATTAGATCTATTGTAGAATGAAATGCCCCATTTGGTATGTACCTCACTAAACACCTATAACAACTGGAAAGGCCACAAAAATACCTCACTAAGAGGATCTTAGGCCTTAGACATATACCCTATATGGACAGACTCAAAAAACTCCAGCTATACTCTGTCTCTTATCACCTACTTAGAGGTGATCTCTGCTTGACCTACAAAGCCATGTCTGACCCAGAGCTGCTAGATATGCTACATCTAAAGAAATCCCAATCCATCCATGCCACATGATCCAGGGACCTTAACCTCATTACCACAATAAACAGAACATGCTGGAGGGACAGGATCTTAACCCAGATACTTCCCATACTCTGGAACAAACTTCCCATTCATGTCAAGCAGAGCACTTCACTAGCTCTGTTTAAGAGAAATCTTGATGAGTGGGTGGGCAATAGGAAGTTCACCCCAGGGATCACTTCAGTGGTCTTGCTTGATAGGGGTACTGGGAACTAACTTTGGGTGGCATGATGCCGAGGAATCTTCTTGGGCTAGGCTTATATAGGCTCCAGGGCCATTAGCCTAGTACACACCTATGAACCTATGATGCTTTTGCCATTGAATCACAATATCACACTCACTACACTTTGGAAATTTAGGCCAAGTTGTCTATTCCAGTCTAATTACTATTCCTCTTATTTTCACCCATAAAACTATGTGCAAAAATCTTGTTATTTCAATACCATCACTATAAACCAGTGCATCCTACCTTGACAGTGGTAATCCTTCATGTGCTACTGTGAAATATGTTGATCCATTCCATAGAAGGGATGGTGAAGCTTGTTAAATAAGTCTTTATTCTATGGAATTTTGAATCCAATTACATCTAAGGATGTATTTCCCAATGATTCCCATCTTTAGATGCGCACCATATTTTTATTTAAAAACAAGTACAGAATGTCATTACTGAATTAATAAACCATACCACTCGCCTGCATTTTACAATTGCTGCTACAAAAACTTCACCTTATAGCAGTTAAAAAATAGCACCGTTTTTACTGTTCATCTATATATGGTCTTTTATTCAAGAGCACAGCCTTAACATATTTCATTATTTTTTATTGATCTAACTATCTATGCCAATTAACCTCTGTGTTGCCATATTCCATCATTCCTGGGCCACATTTTTTTAAATGTTATTCTTCCCTCATTCATATTTGCTTCGTATTTCTATCACACTTAGAAACTTCACTGTTATCCCACCTTTAACATGAACATCCTATCAGTACTCTAAACAGCTACTTTATTTTTACCAGAAAATGGTATGTTAATGGCCACATGTGGCTTGTAGCTGCCAGTGAATTTCTGTATAGATGTAGTACCACAGATGGTTACAACTCATCTTAGCTATACAATGTAAAACAGCATTTAGTAGTTTGACTTATTGACCTTGCCTTTAAGTACTGTGTAGATGAAAACAGACATCCATAGTTATTTTATCTGTAGTTATCACATGTACTTGCACACGCACACACACACACACACACACACACACACACACACACACACACACACACACACACACACACACGTACACCTTGGAGTTAGTATATATAATTAGCAGGGGATGTGGGGGGTTTAGGGGTGCTTGCCTCCCTGCAAAAAGTAGAGAAAATTAGTTAATGTGGTTTAACTGTTTTCCGTTTCGGCAAAGTGCCGTTTTGGAGAAGTGTAAATTCGGAGTTATGGTCTCGGCAAAATGGGATTCAGAGAACTGTACTTTTGGCAATGTGAATGTGATCCATATATATTTATATATTTATATATAAGGTGAGAGCAGAAATAAGGGTTTATCCATGAAAAAGAAAGAATAAAGAGAAGAAAGCAAAAGTTGACAGACAGATTGATGCAGACAATAGTACAAGTGATGAAGAGGAGACAGAAACAGATGCAGACATAGAAAAGCCAATGCATAGAGTTGGAATGCAGCAAATGGTGGGAGTAACTCAGCCATGCAAGAGAGACAGAGGGTAAAAGAACTGCAGAGTAGAAAGGTGTTATATAAAGAGTGCAGGAGGGGTGAAAAATGCATCTGATGCATCACAGGGAGAATCAGTCCATAAAAAGGACATTATCAAATGCGAGCTCAGAAAGAAAGAGGAACACCATCTCATGAATGCAGCAGGAAAGGGTGCAGGTTAACTACCATGGCACTTAAGGCAGAGGAGAAGAAATGTTATTGCAGTGATACAGTGTTGTTGCTCTTCAAGCAAATCAGGAGAATATGTGAGACTGAAGAAATGAATGAAGAAATGCAGTAGGAGGAAGAGGTTATAACCATGGAAAATCTGAATCTTCCAGAAGCAGGCTGCGCAACTCTAGGCTACAAGCTAGGGAGAAAGCATGAGTTATCTAAAAGTCCTGTACAATCTGGGTTCAATCATCTGGTGTGGGACTGCAGAAGAAAGGACAGAATTCTGGTTACAGTCCTAAGCAAGGTGTAACGTATCATAGATGACCAGCTGAAGATGCCATTAGTCAGTAGAGCTCATGACACTTTTTATTTTAAAGTAGACAACAGAAGAATAAGAACACTAAGAACACAAAGAGAAAGCAAATCATTTGGGAATAATCAACTGGGGAGGGGGTGATAGTGTGAGTTAGAGTATAAGGGACAAAATGGTGGCGCAAACAAGCTAAGAGAATGGATCATGGATGCAGATTTTGGGGATATTTACAAGATTCTGAAGAAAATTCAAAAAAGGAAGTCAATGTCATTACACAGGATGATGAAAGCTGTCATTAGATGAAACAGGTGGTATACCTAGAGTGGGTGGGAAGGGTTGTAGGGCTTAGAGAAGAAACAGTTCAAGAGATAAGTAAAAGGGTAACAAAGTAGGTGAAGGCATCCATGTCATAAAAGGGAACAAAGTTGGTAGAATAGGTCAATATGGGGAAACAAATGCTTCTTTAGATATACAGAAGTAAAAAAGAAGAAAAAAAACAGATTGGCCTAAAAAAAGGGGATAACATTATTGTAAACAAAGAAGACATATCAGCACAAAATGAATATTTCATTTCACTTCTACAAAAGAAAGCTAGGAAAAGATACCATCCTGATAGGGAGATAGCACAAAGTGAGAATAGCAGGGGAGAAACACCAGGACAGAAATGGAGAAAGTTTTGAGGGAAATGCCTTCCATAAAGGAGAACAAAGCACAGTGACCTCATGTTTCTCTTTAGTCAACTACCAGATCCACTGACTAAAGTTTACATTAGGTCATTCTCTCCTGCAGCATTACCTGAGTACTGGAAGACAGCATATGTAGTGGTCTTGTGCAAATGGGAAGCAGGAGATATTCAAGGAATTACAATTGCAATGGTAGAGAAAGTCTTGGCCAGAATCCTGAATAAAAAAGTCAGTTACCATCATAAAGAGCAATAAACTTCAAGACAACGGCAAGAATTGATTCAATGCTAGAAGAAGCTATGAGACAAATCTAATCCATTTTTATCACTGGTTTACAGGAAACATTGACAAGAGAGTACAGATAAATTTGCTCTAGGGTTTTTAACCCTGCCCTGCAAAACAGAATGCTCAGAAAATACAAAGTAGTCTGTGGTAGGATCGAGGGTTAGGAAATGGCTTGCTGCACTGTTAAATGATAGGCACAGTGGATCACAGTGTGAAGTAACAATGCCACAAATAAGTAGTTACCCATGTGAGTTGTCACTGGACCTGTTACTCTTGAATGTGCTCATATAAAACATATTTGAGGTAGGAAAGAGCAAGAGCATTGTCTTTGCTGATAACGTTAGAGACAGCAATGCTAGATAGGAAGACATTTCTGGGAAGGGCTTAGAAAAGCTAATTAAGCAGGCTGAAAGGTACCAGTTGAGATTCACTGCAGCAAGGGCAAATTCCTGTACATGAGCCCCAGGAAGCCTAATGTGATGCGCTAATTGAAGGAAGTGGAAAGAATGGCACAAACAGAAGGAACAGGATATGATGATATTGATCACGATTGTTTTGAACCACCGGGATCAGAGTTAGATGGCAACAGCAGAGGCCAACAGAAAGTCAAGGTGTAGTCTCAGGAAGTTGTATTTGCATTCAGACTGGCCCATGATCAGGCTATACCTTAAGTTATGTATGCAATTTTGGAAACATTTCAAGGAGAGGGATATCAGCCTATTGGAAAGAGACCAGAGGAAAGTCTTTGAAAGTATAGCATCAATAACATGGGATAAGACCATAGACTAGAGGAGCTAAAGTGATAGCTACCTGGCACAGGGAGAGAGAAGCATGTCATTGTAAGATACACATCATGTTAAGAGTATAAAGAAATGAGCAGGTTGTCATGAACTGGAAGGAGAGATGAAACAGGAGATATTGCAGGAAGCAGTAAAGACTAAGTATTCCATGGATCTGAGGAAGGAATTCTACATTGAGAATGGCTCTAGACCCATGGGATGAATAATAAGAATGGGTGGGGAAGATGGA
>NC_056725.1:1636889140-1637081640 GCF_019279795.1 Protopterus annectens | reverse complement strand
CAAGAAATAAAATGTAGAAATGAACCACCTAGCAGTTTATAATGGACTATGTTATTTGGCCAGATCATTGAAATATTTCCAGTCAAAAACAAACATCAGATTGTGTTGAACTGTTATTCATGATGTCTACAGGAAGACTATTTCACATTGCCTAAGGATTTTTAAAGAGGGTATGTGCCCAAACAGCAAGACATCATTTAGCTTTTTGATGGCATGCTACCTTCTTTTTTTTAACTAAATGCAGAGCTAAAAGATAAATCTGAGCTTTTGCTGTATAGGAGGGACATGATGGCAGCTTATCCAATTGAAAGTCATACTTCCAGAAGAAATGGATCTCTCTCAGTCATTGGGTGTTACTTCACTTTTAGTAAAGAGACAAACTGCTTACTGATGGATTTAGATTTAAGTGTTTATTTAGAGCAGCATTGCATTACGAATGACACCAACACCTATTACTGGTTAGGCACCTCTGAACTTTGCAGTTAATGTATTTCTACAAATAAATTTCCTCAAGTCATAGTTAAGAAGCCTAGTGGGAAGGCACATCAGCTTCAGCTGGACAAGAACCTCACATGAATTACTTTAATTTAATTTAATTATTTTAATGTGAATAACTGAGACCCAGGGATCAAGCCAAAAGTCCAAATGTTTAAATAGTTGTACTTGATAAGCATGCATTTCAGATGGCCTTGTTTAATTAAATCAGAGATGTTAAAAAATCCCTGATGGGTATGAAATAGTAGACATTGATCATTTGCAGCAGTGATGCAAATATTGGGTGATATATACTCCCTGTTGCTGCATAAGTTCCAGCAAAGTTGATTGAAAGCTGTAATGATGGAATTGAAAATGTGATGTTTTTTTCCATTTGAATAGCATTTTATTTTTCAGTATTGAGTCCTGAACTACTAGAGCCTGTACTTCTGGTAGGCTGCTGATAGAAATGTATGGGTACATGAATGAACTCCATTTACAACCTTGCATCACCTAGTAGTACATATTTCAAGCTAAAATATGTCATTTATGTTATATGGGTGCTAATATTAGATTTTTTCTTACAGTTTCTTACAGTTTTCTGTCATTGCCCTCATTGTGATATGCCCTCTTTGTCAGAAGCATGTCATACCTCTGTCATAGTTGACGTAATCCACTGTTGTAGACTTCAACCCAAAAATCAAGTACGTTCTCAACAATGCATTACAAAAAGTAAAGCAGCCATCTTCATGCTGAAAAGATTCAAGCCACTTCTACACTTTGCTTGATTATATCAGATTGTGCGCAATGTGGTTACATTAACGACACAAGGGAAATTAAAATTAAAACTGTAGGCCAGATAAAAACACATAAAAAGTTCTCCTGCTATTCAAAAGGAGTTGTTTACATTGCTATATACACCTCTTGTGATGGAGTCTACGTTGGGAAAACCATCAGGGCATTAAGGAAGCATATCTATCAACATATTTATGACATTAAGAACAAGAAAGAAACTAATGCACTTTATAGGCACATTGCAAGACATCCTATGCATTCATTTAGATTTCATGTAGTTGAACAAGTTGATTTGGGCCCCCGGTGGTGGGGGGGCATCTGATGCTTTTTTAGAATTTAAAGAACTGCAGTGGCAGATAAAAACAATGCCTGCACAGTACCTGGTCTGAACGACAGATTTTCTATAACTCCTTTTTTAAAACTAAAATCTCTATTCTATATGTAAGAATAGTTATGGCATTTTATTATTATTGGTTTCACAACTTAATGTCATGTACATATTTTTTTTAGATTTTTAAGTAGAATAACTGCATTTTGTGTGTGTACCCTATTTGTTTATCAGTCTAATACATGGATATGCATTCCTTTAAGTGTACATTATCTGCCTTAATTTTGTATGCTGTAGGTAAAGGAAATGAAGTAATTTTTGGCTAGCAAATGAGAGGAGAGGTCGGCTATTTAAATTGTGTATTTGTTGATCATTTTATTCTGAGGAAGTCTTGTACTGACAAGACGAAAGCGCTAAATTAAACTGTTTTGGATTATTGCTTTTGCTGTTCCTGTTGGTTCCTACCTTTTGGTTTAGTGTTTGTTCAGTTTAAAGTATCACAATAAATTTAAACTATCACTAGTATGCAATAGTGTGAAATAAATTTGAATATTTACTCTTTTTTGATAATATACAGGCAGGCAACTACATAGTAAGTTAGCTGTGTTGTGCATGAAAGTAACTTGCATTTTTTGCTTAGATTAAAATATAGCATTAAGGGATATTATGCATTTGTGTGAAATAAATGGAAATATTTACACCTCCTTTTTTATATGCTGGCAAGGAACCAGATACTGGTGGAGCTAGAGGCACACTGAATGAAATTACGCTTTTCATTTGGTCAGTTTAAAGTCTGGCATTAAGAACTAGTGTATGTTCATGTGAAATACACTGAAACATCTATTGTCTCTTTTTTGAGAGGAGATAAGCTGTAATTTGGATTAAATCAACTAGCCATCTTCATTATCTCAGTTTTAAAGTCTGACATTAAGGCTAGTGTGTATTTGTGTGAAATAAACTGATATATTTACTGTGTCACCTTTTTATTGTCCTGGCATGCAATCATATGGAGAGCTATCTGTGCTGTCAATTAAAGTAAGTTACCATCTTCATTTGCTCATTTCAAAGTATGACATTAAGGGCTAGTGTTCATTTGTGTGAAATAAACTGGAATATTTCTCTCTTTCCTCTTTATTTATATTATGGCAGGCAACCACATGAGGAATGGTAGCAATACTGGATGAAAGTAACTTGCCCTCTTCATCTGTTCAATGTGAAGTCTGTCAGTAAGGGCTAGTGTACATTTGAGTGAAATAAATGTGGATATGTAGTCAACTGACAATTTATTTTGTGAAACAAATTTGAAACTGTCCCTGGTTTCATGGAATGTCATTGTCTTTGACTAATATATTTGGCCAGCAAACTACCATAATGCTTGCTCAGCTTACAGTCTGACTTTACAGGACTAGTGTGCATTTGCATGAAATAAGCTGAAGTATTTATTTCCTATGTGTTGTCTGTGTGAAACAAGGTTGACATTGTTCCTAATTTTGTAAAATGTCCCTGACTATGCCATATACAATTTGTGGGCTTCTGACAAAACATTGAGGGCTGCAGTCATAAATAGGAGATGGGGCTTGCTGTGGATGAAAATAATTTACCCGCTTGTCATTTTGTCAGCTTGCATTCCAGCTTTACATTATTAGTATGCATTTCCATGAAATTAACACTGAGTGCTGTTCATGTGAAAGTGTGAATTGGACCCTGATTTTGCAGAATATCTCTGACTTTTCCTCATTTTGATCTATTCATTATAAAATGTTTGGTTTTCTGGCAAAACAGTTAAGACTCCAGCCATTAAATAAAGACAGACATTTGAGTTACAGATTTCATATCCTTGCGAAGAATGCATGCTGAAGGAAATATTTTACTATAGCAACTTTATGAGTGCATAAGAGCAGTGTTTAAAATCTTTCACTGATTTGGGGCCTTTTCCCATTATTACCTTTTATTCTCTGTTTCTTGTGTTAAGATGTTGGGAAGTATCAATTTTTATCATGGCCTGATATGTTGTACACAACAAAGTGACTGTGACTATTGAATGGTGGTGGGTCCTGTTTCTGAATGAAATTAACTTATCCTCTTGTTTCCTTATGTAAACATCTCACATTGCAGATCAAAGGTACATTTGGGTTAAATAATTTGAAATACTCTTGGTTTGGCTATTGTTTATATGGAAACAGAGTTGAAATTACATAGCTCTCAACTTTTCCTGAGTTTTGTTGAACGCTCTTACTTTGTTTCATTTTTGTTTTGTTCTTCATACAATGTGTGTTTTTTTGACAAACAGCTGACAGTTACAGTCATTAAATAATGACAAAGATTTATGTTCTTCAGAAAATGTATGCTAATGGAAATATTTTATTCTAGCAACATTAAGTATATAACATCAACATTTAAAATCTGTCCCTGATTTTGGGTCTTTGCCTCTCATTATTTTTTGGCTTTTTCTATCAATCCTGCTTTAAGATGTTGAGAGATATTATTTTTACCACAACTAAATGAGGCCCACATGACAAAGTGACAATAACTGATGAGTGGTTTTGAGAGATGACCGTGGATGAACATAACTTGCTTTCTTGTTGTTTGGTCAGTTTAAACAGTTTGGCTTTGCAGGTTAGTGTGCATAGCTGTGAAATAAGCACTTAGGCTCCTCTGTGTTTGTGTTAAACAAACCTGAAATATATTGTTGTGTCCATAATTCTCATAATACCACAATCAGACATCTGAAGTATACACTGTCAACAATGGAGCTATGATTGCCGAGTATAGGGGCTGGCTGTGTATAAGAATGCTTACCCTGCTGTGATAATCAAGTTAAATATTCATTAATCTGGCTTTAAAGGACTATTATACATTAGTCTAAAACATTTTGGAGTAATTCACAGTGGTCATTTTTATCACTGTCAGACAATTGAGGTACATATGGTCAAGTGGCTATAACTGATGGATATGAACATCAGTGGATTATAATGACAGCACATTGAATGGTTTTAAATTAGGTAAATTAATTCAAAAGAATGTGTATTTATGCAAGGTCTCAAAAAAATCTGTGTAGGATCCACAGTTTGAAAATCTCCTAGGTCCAAGGTATACTTAATCTATCACTGCTTGCAGGTGCACCTCCACAATAGAGATCAAAATGCACATCTGAAACTCTCCTGCCCAACACATGCAGATGTCTGTTGTCCCTGAGCTGTTATTAAGTTAGGTTGATATATAGTGTCTGTGAGTGTAACCAAACTAGACTATAAAAGGAAGCAGCATCACTGTGGCTAGAGTAACTATAGAGATTAAATCTTATGATCAATTGACTTATAGAACTTTAAAATAAAGTAGATTTAAAAGTGTGGATTTTAAGATGATTTTAGACTGTCTTCAGTTTAAAATGTTGAAGGTTATTAACATAACAGCTGTGCAGAAGGATAGTGCCTAGAATTAAGACTATGAGCTTCTAATGATCTACATCCTGTAGGCCAGGGCGTGACTTCCTTATTCCATATTTGCCTACTGTATGACTTAATGTAAACTACTTAACGAGGCAGAGCTCCTAGGTCATCCCTGAAAAGTTGCTTATGCCTAGTCAGTTTGCTCACTTAACAGATGAAAAAAACAGTGACTTGCAGTGATAGTGAGGTGCTAAGAGGACATTTTCCCAGTATCTATTGTACTTTCAAAATTATTTTTTGTTCATTTTTTTAACCAAAAATATGAGGCATTTACTGATGAGTAAGAACATTTGAATGTTTAAGGTTTAGAATTAGACCTACTAAAAAGCAAGGAAAGATGGGAAAGCAAGTAGACTTGGCAAATATGAAGGTGGACAATGCAGTGTGTGATGACCAAGTAATATTGTTGATGGATGGCTAGCAAAATAATTTGTAGGGGAGGACAGTTATGGATACATCTTAGCTTAAAACAATGGAAGCCTTTAAAAGTGAATTCATAAGCATGAATTCACAATTTGCTAGTTATATAGCTCAAGTTTCTGCTATGAATTAAAAAAAGTGTATGCGCTTAGGACTGGATTCTCTGAATTGCATTTTCCAAAGAAAAAACTGATAAAAGCTCCCATATCCTATAAAACTTGTATACCAAGTTTGCACTTATATACCAACTCCACGGTCACACCAACTCAAAGAAGGGGGAAATTCCCCCAAAAGACCAATCACTGCCAATGGTACTCAGCTTGCCAACAGGTTGACCCTCAGACAGCTGAAGCTGGAGAGTTCAGTCTTTGTTCACCAGTAGGTTAATGATAGCTGAATCTAAGGAGTGGCAAGAGAAGTATGTAGATGCCATCAACTTATATGTGCTTGTTATAGAAATGATGCCAAAGGAGAAATAAGACAGAGAAGCCTAATACAAATATATATTGACTGAACTGCACATGCTGAAGGCAAAGCAAGTTCATTATAAAGACAGGGCTCAAAGATAATATATTTACATTACAGGAGTTCTAGAAAAGGAAGAAGACCAGCCCTGGGTAGCCTATGTTCATGATAAACTGATGAGTTAGAGTGGGTTGCATGTTGGACAGAAAAAAACTGAGAGCGTTTTGTTCCTGATACAAAAGAAATGTAAGATATCCAAGAAATATACTTTTAAAATTTGAGATTTATGCCAATAGATATGCTGATAAGATATGAGATTTATAAAGTGAACAAGATACCTGTACATCACCACCCTACTTGAATAATAAACATTCTCTGGCATCCAGAGAAGATTTGCATGACTGGAGATAAAAAAGCGCTAGATATATATATATATATATATATATATATATATATATATATGTGTATATATATATATATATATATATATATATATATATATATATATATATATATATATATAAACCACCATTTCTTGGTTTATGTCTTTCACTGATGTCTTTTAACATTGTGCTGTAAGAACGTTTCCTCATCACATTCCTTTTACAAGCTCCTCACATTCAATATGCATAGCTTTATTAAGGAACCTTAGAGCAAGTTCATAATTAAACGACTTTGTCTGAGATATTCACCACTTTATGTCATACAATTCTTTCAGGTTGGAGCAGTAGCTATTTTACTTAATATATTGTTGAGTCCAAATTCTGTTTCTGATTGGATCTTTTCTTTGGCTGAGACACACAGATGCTTAAGGACTTTGTTTGGAACAGGTTTATAGTAAGACAAACCCTAAAAACCTGTTCAGGCAAAGCACATTGTGCTGTAAGAACGTTTCCCCATCACATTCCTTTCACAAGCTCCTCACATTCAATATGCATAGCTTTATTAAGGAACCTTAGAGCAAGTTCATAATTAAACGACTTTGTCTGAGATATTCACCACTTTATGTCATACAATTCTTTCAGGTTGGAGCAGTAGCTATTTTACTTAATTTATTGTTGAGTCCAAATTCTGTTTCTGATTGGATCTTTTCTTTGGCTGAGACACACAGATGCTTAAGGACTTTGTTTGGAACAGGTTTATAGTCAGACAAACCCTAAAAACCTGTTCAGGCAAAGCACAATTTACAGTTTGTTGCACAACATTTTCAGATAAATAAATTATTTATGTAAAGTACAGGCTGGCAGTCAGGAATCTGTTCAAGTTATAGTTTAAAAGAGAAAATGTTTCTGTTCTTCAATGAAAACCTCTCATGTTGTAAATTTGTTCTGAATGGATGAGAAAGCAAGTCAGAATGTCTGTTCTACAGACTTCAATCCTCAGTTTTACTTACAAGGAACAAGTGAAATGTGTTTTCCTTCAGCTTAGCAGATAACATAAATTAGGATAAACAATTCTTAAACATGAAGATTATTGAGGAGCTGTTACAGGATATACTTTCTTCTGAAATTATAGCTAGGAAGTGGGATAAAATTAAGAATGAGTTTAACAATAGCATGGAAATAAAAGAAAGGGAGCTATGGTTAAGAAGTAACAAGAATTATTAAGAGGGAGTGGCAAATGTTAAAGTATTGCAGAATCGCGAGAATCTCACAAAACAAGGAGAGGATCAACTGCAGAATGCAAGGCAGAAAATAAGGGATTACATCAGTAATATGCACAAGCTTAGAAAGATTGTTGTTACTAGAGCACAAAAACTTTTAGCACAATGACTCAGGCAACAGAAAGTAGAAAGGTCTGTCACCAGACTTAGGGAGCCTATAACAGAGAAGATAACAAGAGATCCTGTAGAGATATTAGAAATATTTTGGAAATTCTATGAGAGTCTCTATAAAGCAGAAAAATATGAAGATCAAAAAAGATACAAATGGAAATGTTTGTGGAAGAATTAAATATGCCAAGGTTAGAGGCAGATGCGGCTCAATTACTAACAGGATTGGAGGAGATGAGATAAAAAATGTGATGTATAACCAGTCTACAGGAAAGTCCCCAGGAATAGATGGTATTCCTGTGAAGTTGGAATGCTAGGAAAGAAAAAACTGATAAAGACCAGAAAAGTTTTGTTTAAAAGTATTTTAAGAGGAGGAGAAGTATCAACATCCTGGAAGAAAGCAGTGGTAGCTACAGTACCTAAAGAGGGAAAAGATCCTTTGGATTCAACTTCATGCAGAGCCATTTCAATACTAAAACATGATTATAAAGTGTTCATGTCTATAATGGGTAAAATAATGGCAAAAGTAATGCCAAAACTGATAGATATGGATCAATGTGGTTTTGTGGAGGGGTGGCAAACATTTGACAACATTAACAGAACAATGATGATTCAGAGGGAAGCAGACTGTAAGAAAATACCTTTGTTGTTGTTGGGTCTTGATGCAGAGAAAGCGTTTGTCAGAGTAAGCTGGGACTTTATGAGCAGACCAATGGAAGCATTTGCATTTCCTGAAAACAATTACAAGGCTGATTAGAAAAAATATATGAGGGATCGGAGGTGAAAATTAAAGTGGGTGGAGTCCTCTATGATAATTTCTGCTTGAGCAGAGGAACCAGGAAGGGGTGTCCTTTTTACCCTCTATTATTTACGTTATATTTAGACCTACTGGCAAAGAAAACAAGGGACTCAGAAATTCAAGGATATAATTGTTATGGCAGTCAAGAAAAGATGCCTTTATTTGCAGATGATATTATTTTGTACCTGACAAAACCAGATAAAGACATTACAGTGTTGTGGAACATTCTGAGACAGTTTCAAATCTGTTTGGGATACAAAAGTAATGAAGCTGAAACAAAGGCAATAACAGTAAATTATGTGCCCACACATGAACCTCTAATTCTATTGCAAAAATTAAGCACTTCCATCCTCTATGAAAATGGACTTCATCAGAATAACTTATCATGCAACCAACCCAGTATAATTACTAAAAGAAAATCACATGATGGCTTCAATAAAACAAATTAATACATCTTAATTGACTAACTCAGGCTAGCTAGCTAACATAAAAAAATAGTTTTACAAGTTTGTTCATTCTTTTTTTTTTTTTTTTTTTTTTTTTTGTTTACCCACACATGAACTTGTCCAGGAATACCCATATTTAAGGGGACATAATAAAATGAAATATTTAGGAGTATGGATTAAAAATGATTCTAGTGAGGCAGCTAATGATATGTGAGAAGTGACTAAACAAAAGATAATACAAAAACTGAGAAAACTGAGAAAATGGAAGCTTTGTTATATGTATATGGCTAGTAGGATACAGGCAGTTAACATATTTTTAGTCCCTTTAGTCTTATACACAGGTCAGGCATGTTTTTATCAACCAGAGGAGAAGTTGTGGGTAGCAATTAATAAAGAGCTGAAGGACTTTATCTGGCAGGGGAAGATGGAAAGAGTCAGGTGGGATACGCTGATTCTTCCAGTAGAACAGGGTGGATTGGGATTACCCAATTTGAAGGGGTATTTCAGATCTACACATTTAAGCCTCCTATACATAGCATAAGCAAAAAACTATAATTCAAATTGGAAAGGGATGATAATGAAACATGGGGGAAGCTCAAGAAACAAGTAGAAACTGGGATTTTGGATGCAGGCCTTTAAGCAAAATAACAATAATCATACAGAATATTATATTCATAAAGTAGCAGAAGGTATTTTACGAACTGAACCATCACAGTAATGGAGAAAGGAGATTCTGCTGATAGGGATGACAGCAATTAGGACAATAGGCAAGAGGGCAGCCAGACTTTATTGGAGAAATCTAGCAAAGGAACCAAGGCATTGTGGGTAAATAACTAGAGAGGGAAAAATGACAGAATGGGAAGACGCCAAGAATTTATTTGGACTGCAAGTTAGAGATTGCCTTCCTTTACTGGGATTGTTATCAGAGTATAGGCAAAGTGAAAGAAATAGGTGGGTCCTAAATGAAAGACCAGCACTGGCAGAGTTTTTAATAAAATCTAAAACAGAAGCTGCCATTGAACAAGGAATAATTAGTAGAGCATATAAAATATTGCATGATAACTATAAGAATCAGTCACAGGAGGTTAGAAAGGATTGGGAGGAGAGATCTGAAAAGAAACAATGGGAGGATATATGTATGTCTCCCAGATATGCAGTTAAATCTAGAAGATTTAGGATTTTTGTCTGAGAATGTTTACACTGATATTTTTATATACCAAGTTGACTCTAGAGAATTTTTCCTAAGGCAGACAGTAAGTGTTGGAGGTGTGAAGGGGAAGAAAGAAGTAATTGGGAACATATTTTCTGGGAATGCAGTGAGTTAGTAGACTTTAAGGATTCCCTGTGGGATGCACAGTTGGAGATGCTGGGTGGGTGGAATTGTCTGACAAGGGACATGATTTCTGGGCTATGATACAGAATCAGAATGGCTTAGACATGGTAAGGCCTTGCTGTGTCTAATAATGGTGGCTCCCAAAAAAAGCAATTACTAGAAAATGGAAATCAAAATCTAAACCAACTATACTAGAAGTACTGAATATAGTAACAGAGATAAAACATCTGGAACTTAGATCTTTAGAAGAGGGAAGGAGCAAACTACATAGAAAAAAATGGGAATTGTGGGAACAATGCATACAAGGAAGGAATGAAGTCTAAAAGGTGGCAGAACTTAAATGAGCTATGCAATGACTGAGTGAGAAAGACTGGGTAGATTATAAGTGATGTATAATGTTTGCAACTGGGAGTGTGTCAGGATGGTTTGTGATGTAAAATGCTTGTGACTAGGATTGTGTTGGTGTGGTTTGTTTTCATTTACTTAAATGTATGATTACCTGTGTATTAAGTGGTGGCTTAATATAGCAATAACCCATGTCTGGGTGTGGGTAATGCTGGATTTACCCACGGTTGGTGTTTTTTGGTCACAAGGGCGAAGCCCGAGTGGCCAAACAAAGCCAACCGTGGGTAAATCCAGCATTACCCACACCACACCCAGAAGTGGGTTATTGCTATTATACAATGACATTATTTAAGAAAAAAAATAATTACTTTTCTTAAATAATGGCATTGTTAAATGCCTCTTTGCTGCCCTTCCGCAGCTGTCTGGTATTCTGCGGCAGTGCTAATGTACTGCACATGCGTATGCCTACGCAATACATCAGAGCTGTAGGCAAAAGCAATGGAGAAAGCAAGATCTCCGTTGCTTTTTACAAACTGGTTCTCTATGTTAAATGGGTTTAACATAGCAAGACAGTTTTAAAAAAAGCAACGGAGAATCTCTGTTGCCTTTTTTAAAGCTGTCTCGCTATGTTAAACCCATTTAACATAGCAAGACAGTTTTGAAAAAAGCAACGGAGAAAGCAAGATCTCCGTTGCTTTATACAAACTGTCTCGCTATGTTAAAGGAGTTTAACTCATTTAACATAGCGAGACAGTGTGAAGCAACTGAGATCTTGCATTCTCCGTTGCTGAAAAAAATAGAGTTACAGTAATGGAAAAAGTCCGGGCGACTGGACCTTTTTCCATTACTATCACTTTGATTTACAACGTGCATGCTGACCAATCAGCGTGCATGTTTTTGAATGTTAATGGAGGGGGGGGGGTCGTTGTATAATAAAGATGTTTCTTGTTAAAAAAAAGTTCTTAAACACAGATATTTCTGGTAATAAGGTCTAAAGAGTTACTGCATACATTTTAATAGTTTAGCTTTCTGTTACCGTTTATTTATTTATTTTTCATTAATTTATTCATTTATATTTGCTAACCACAGTGGAGGACCAATCAGCATGGACTCAGCCCAAAAGCTGTTTCTGGCTGATTGACTTGATCAGAATCACACAGTTAACAGGTCAAGAATCAGGCATTTAAACCCTGGACCACACTTTCAAGTGTTCCTTCTTTCTTTAATCAATGTTCACTACTTAACAGAAAAATCATAATTCACTTAAATTTCCCCAGTTCTAGCATAACCTATTACATATATGAATTATTTTCCTCACTCAGGATAACAGTTTCTCACATACGTGTTAACAACTCTTCCAATACAGGATATAGAAATACCTTCTAGTTTCTTTTCAGCCTCTAGGGACTACTTCTAATTTGTTTCTCATATCTTGCTGTCTAGTACACCTCATACATATAGTGCTGTGCCACTCTCTCTTTCTGAAAGACCTTCATGCTTTGGACTTTCATTTTGTCCCTTGCTCTCTTTTTTCTCTTCCTTTCTATCCCTGTCACATTTCTCCCTACTACCTCCTTTAAAGGGACCAGATTGTGACTTTTTCTATTCTCTTTTAAAGGACCAGGAGCATGGATACCCCCACCCTAGTCATTCAGCTGCAACTACACCAAACACAATTTTCTGTGTGTATTTACCATACCAACTCTACATTTGCCTGATGTGTGAGCAGAGGCCTGATAAATCTTTTTGAATCTGGCTGAAATACATTCCCGAGGATGTCAAATGTTATGCTTTCAGTTTTACTGGGCCCATTGAAACAGTGAATTTTGTGCTAATTGATGGGTCACTGCATGTATATTGCTTCAGACATAATTATCAGCAATAACTGTTATATGACCAGTCACTTATGTCTACTGTACTTACTTTAAAAACAACTGTCGTGTTGATTCAGTCTTGTTGGAAGTTTGTGGTTTAGAGCTTGGTAACAGATATATCTAAAGAAAATATTTATCGTAAGTCATCTTTACTTTAACTGGGGAGCAGACGAATAACAAGAAAGAGGTGCTAGATGCAAAAATGGCTGTGGATTCTGGTTCATCTGGGGAGGCTACAACAGAGGCTGCATCCTAACAAAGGATGCTAAGTATAGAGTTATAATGTTGTATCTTTCGGCTTTTTCCCGGTTAGGGGTCGCCAAAGTTCATCTCCGGTCCGTTAATGATTGGCAGTAGATTTTTACATGCCAAGTTGCCAGACCTGACGCACAAACTTCAACGAAGGTACGCCCATTCACACAACTCTCTACACAGAAGACGCTCTAACTGAGAATCGAACAGGACAATGTCTTACTGTGAAGTGACAACGCTACCACAGCACCACCACCGCAAATCACTTATTAGCATCTTTGTGCAAATGAGTAGACCCATCTTCCACATGCAACTTCAAGTTGCTGATTTGGCTGAAAACTATGTGACAAAAGTACAGAGGTCAATGGAGGTTACTGAAAAAATAGTGAGGAGCCTCGATCTGGTCATATGTGCCACACAGATAGTTACTATTGTGGTTGCCATCATGCATGAAGGCACTGAGTAAAACAATCTTGGATGAATACAGTTAATGATGTCTTTTATTGTTACGCAACCTGTACTGACAGCTGAATCAGAACAGGGTCTAATACTCTATATCTACTGGATGTGGCAGTGAGTGTAAATAGGCTACATCAGGTGCATATATGACATATTCTTTATGCCCTGGAAGAAGCTAAGGCATATTATCTACATTAATCACTGCTGATGTGAGCCTACCACATGGTGATGTTATTAGCCATGTGTCTGTGTACCATCACTCTATACAAGTGCTATGTTCATTCTGTTTGGGAAAACATGCAATTTAACAATGAGACTGCTGTCCCCTGCCTTAGCTGTACTGAAGCACCTTGAGCTGCAGGACTTTGACCCACCAAATGAAAGCTGTTAAATCATCATCCTTAACGACTTCAAGACTTAAACCAACTTTTAAAAAACAAAAAAGCAAGGTGGCTGTAAATTCCCCACAGATTTTATTGTTATCATGTAAGCGCTTTCATCCAAATTAATGTTTGAACTTCATCAGACAACACATACACAAAATGCAATACTACTTATACAACATTCAATTAATCAATTAAAAAATTAGAAAATTAGAGCTTAGCCCACAACAGTTAAACATGCCAAAAACAGTAAAATCATATACAATTAGCTAACCTAAAATTATTGAAGAGTTTCAAGTAGACTAATGGCAAATGGACAATAAGTTCCACTGTAATGCCACTTCACAAAAATGCAATATCTACTCTGCCTTGACATGTGGCCAGAATCTGACATACCTTGTGGAGCATGCCATTTAAAGCTCATCCAATAAAAGTAGGGGTTTGTACTGCATGATGAATTACCTGCAATTGGAGAGCATCTGCGGTTGAATGAAAAGACAATTCAGATAAATTCATAGGCCAGAAAATTTTTAGATAGAACTGTTATTTTACTTCTCAGACATATAAGCTTTCTTTGAAACCTAAAAGTACAACTATTTAAAGCAAATTGTAAGTTAGGAATGAAACAAGTTAGAACATTTTAATTTAAGGGGGTTTCAACAACAAAAATATATGTTTTTGAGTTCACATGCTCATTTAGTAAGATTTTGAAAATGGCTACACATGAACAGTCAAACTGTTTTACTGTCTTTCTTTCTTTCTTTCTTTCTCTTTCCTTTTTCCTATTTTGTTTAGGGAAGCTGTTGGATGTTTCCTTTAGCTACAGAATGATTTGATGTCTGTAAGGTTAGTAAAAATATCAGTATGACCATTAAGAATTGAGTATCTGTGAAAATGAAGCTTGGGAAATAATATACTTGTATGTGATGAATCACACAACTCATTTCAGGCTATTTTTACATGACTGTAAAAAAGTAGTTTTTTTTCCTTAAGGGAATGCTTTTCAGAAAGTGATCAGCAAAATGAAACTAGAAACTCCAAGACAAAGTCCATGGCAGCAGATACAGGACAGCAACCAAATCGTTTAATTCAAAGAGAACTTTATTTGCAAAAAAATAAGAAAATAAGTTAATAAAATATGTTAAATAGCAGCAATAAGTCAGCAATAAATCAAGCGCTTTTGTCTCTGTTCATTCAGGGACTTTTTCAAGATAAAGCACACAGTCAACAGTCCCTTTTCAAAATAGTAAAAGACAACCCCCTAATTGCTCTCCACCAATAAGTTACATTCATCAATTAGAATCTCATAAATTATTAAACAGCTGGATAATTCTTTTTTAAAAAAATATAGTTTCTCTATTTTTTAAAAAAAAGAATTATCCAGCTGTTGAATAATTTATGGGATTCTAATTGATGAATGTAACTTATTGAAGTGTTCACTTATTGGAGTTTTCACTTATTGGAGTGAAAAGCACCTCACCAAGAGGATTACTGGCCTCAAACATATGTCCTATGCAGCCTGACTGAAAAACTCCGGCTGTACTCAGTGGCATATCGCTTACTCAGAGGTGATCTCTGCCTGACTTACAAAGCCATGTCCAACTCAGAATTGATGGACATGCTCCACCTAAAGAAATCCAAGTCACTGCGAGCCACTCGCTCTAGTGAGCTAAACCTCACCACAACAATAAATAGAACATGCTGGAGGGATAGATTCCTGTCACAGAGACTCGCCATGCTTTGGAACAAAATTTCTAACTACATTAGGCAGAGCCCCTCACTAACACTTCAAGAGAAGCCTTGACGAGTGGATAGGTAACAGAAAATACACCCCTGGGATCACTTCATTGGATCTGCTTGACAGAGGCTCATTTAATTAATCAATGGGGTGGCAAAAGCCGACACACTCTGGCTAGGCTTATAAATGCCCTTGGGCAGATAGCCTAGTACCTACCTATGAACCTATGAACCTATGAACCTATGGTGGGGAGCAATTAGGGGGGGTTGGCTGATTTATTGCTGCTTATTTAACTTATTTTATTAACTTATTTTATTATTTTTCCACAAATAAAGTGCTCTTTGAGTTAAAAGATTTGGTTGCTGTCCTGTATCTGCTGCAGTGGATTTTGTCTTTTCAGAAAGTAATGGAAAATGCCTGTTCTATACATTATTGCCTATCTTGTACTGCCTTCTTGATGTTGGTTACATTTGTGTGAACCTTGACATTTTGTGTTTGGTTTCATTTAGTCTAACAACTGATGAGCCAGCCAGAAGTAAGGGAGACTGGAATAAGAAATTAGAGGATCTCCCGTAGTCTTGTCATGAGACTGAATGATTCCTCCCCAAAGACACCCTAGCACCTCCTGTAATGTAATACATGGATGCAGTGTAAGATGGGGAATTCATATTAAGATCCTCATATTTAAGTCCAGTAACAGTAAAGCTGTCATTTTGAGTGCTCTTTGAATGTAGGGTTAGATTATTTGTGTAATACATGGCAGGTGAAAAAAACAGAGGCACACTCACACTGTTGAACTGATCACGGGAAATAACACACTGAAGTTCATCTTCAGTAGAAAGATTATGATTGTTAGATGTACTATGATATGAAGTTATAAAAGCAGGGAGAGGAGACTGGGTGGTCACTAATATGGCCAGACCAGTTGTTACAGTTGTCAGAGGACTTTAAAGAAACAGATAGGAAAATAGTGGTGGATAAAAGCAGTGGGAAAAAAACTGATTCAGACTCATACCTTCAACCTCTTAGCACAAGTAAGTTGGACAAAATGAAAAATAGTGGGGACACATATGCCCGAAAATAGGGACACATTTTAAATATTGCTCTTATAAACTTGGAAAGTTAACAGAATAACATGTTTTGTGTTGCCATTGCTTTTCTAAAGAATATGAATTCTGAAACTCTAATGTCTACCCTTATTTAGTGAATTCAGTCCTTGATGATTTGCCAGAAAACCACAAATTTTATGAGGAGAAGACCAAAAATATGAGGCAAAAATCTGGACAGGTGAGAGGTATGTTCACAACTGCTGCTATTTGCAAATGTGATGAATTTTGTCAGTCTAATAAAATAACGCTAGGTAGAATTATGTTCAGCAGCTGGGTTCATGATATTCAAAGTTTAAAATACTATAGTGAATGATGACTGCAGATGTTTTAGAGATGCTACACATTTTTGCCACATGACTAAAATAGAATACTTGAGAATGTAAAAGTAGAAATAGAGAAGATTACTGACAATTGCAAAGGATAGCTAAACCAGAATACAGAATATATAAGACTGTAGCTGAAAAAGCTTGCGAAATTTTACATTGAAGAGATGGATACATCTGTGCCAGGAATGTTAGAGCAGGGGGACAGAACATGTTCCAGTCCTTGTTGTTCAACTGATATCCTGTAGTAGATTACCAAAAAAGTAAAACTGCTAAAGAAAATCCCTATACAGGATCAGAAAAAAAATATTTTCCAGAGATATGACAGTATCTGAAGAATGGAAATAAACTGATTGTAAAGGAAGGGCCAGAAACATATAATTGCTTTCTTGTTTTTTTTTTTATCTTAATCTATACAAACTATGATTAAATCATCTTAAATAACATTAATTTAATTAAAAGAGAGTCAGGTGGCTTACTGCAGTAATAATATGGGTCAAATAAAGCTATTTACATGGTATTATGTATTTGACCATATGCCCAAAACTGTTTAATATCTTTGATTAGAGGAAAACAGGTAAGGTATTAAATAGCTGGAAATCAAAGGGCATTGTGTTTACCTACTGATAAGGATTCAGTGAATTTGAGCCATCAGGATTTAAGTAATGTGATTAAACAGTTTATGCAGATGATACCAGGGATAGGTAATGCTATTAAGTTACAAGTTTTAGGAAAAAAACTCTTCTGAGTATAACACAGAATATATATCCTATAAAGCAGCTTTGAAGGATTTTGCAATTGAACGGCTTTCCATCCAAAATTAAAACAGCAGAATCTAATGAAGTTTTTTTTTTTCTTTTTTGCATTCATGGGCTCCATCCCACAGGCATGGAAAGACCAGTGCAAGGCAAATAGTTACACAATGCCACGGGTGATGGTGAGGGGCCAGGAAAGGCAAAAGTAAATGTTTGTTTCTTTTGAAAACCAGAAGGATATTCTAAGAAAAAATGGTCTGTGTGGTACACTCAGAAACTTAAAAAATGCAGGTTATGAAAATGATTATAAAGTCAGATGAGGCAACTTTCTCAGACATATAATGATTTGACAAGAATCGGTGTAGCTCAGAAAGAAGAAGCCATTGCATCATTTGCACCCTTAAATGACAAACCTTTAATCTATGTAAAAAATCTCATCAAGAAGGTGGTTATTGTGAAGCACATCTGCTGCATGATGTGATACAGTTAATGATGACTGTTAATAATACTGCCTATAATGTCATTGTAAACATACAGATGCTTGGTCAGGGCATAGACGGAGTAAAAAATCGGAATATAGGGAAGGCTGCACATGCTCTTCATAATGATTCATGGCATGGTGAGCTCTCTGCTCCTGTTGGTTACTTTACATCTTTTAGTTGGTAAGGATTGACAAACTTTTCTTTACAGGGAAGGACAGATGGGTTTCCATGGGAAAATATTTTAACTGATACAGAATCTACAGTTTCAATGACTAGGTTACAAACAAGCAAACAAACAAAAACACACACACATACCTCTCAACTGTACAGATTTTTGCCTCATATTTTTGGCCTAGTTCTCATAAAATTGTGGTTTTCTGACAGATCTCTGGCAAAATTTTGAGGACTGAAGTCAGTAAATAATGGTAGACCATTGAATTTCAGACTTCATATCCTTCAGAAAAAAAATTCAAGCTAATGCAAAACCTGTTGTTCTATCAATTTACTAAGTTTGTAAGAGCGATATTTAAAAATTGTCCCTATTTTTGGTCCTTTGTCCCCCATGAATTGTGGCTTTGTGCGGATTTTTTGCTCTAACAGGTTGAGAAGTGTGAGACACTCACACACACACACACACACACACACACACACACACACACACACACACACACACACACACACACACACACTTTCAGTTGTCTTTGACAAGTTTAAAACCAAGGCATATCAAAGTAAAAAATGTCTGTCTATCCTTAAAGGAACGTCCACTGATAAACAAAGTAAACCAAGTAAAAACACTGAAAAGAAATTTCCACAAAGGATTTTCAATGTTTTTACTTAAAAGAACCTGATAATTGTTTGGAAAGGGAAACTAAACACAGTTTTTGGATGAGTCTCAAATCAACAATAATTATTCTATGTACAGATGGCTTTGTATGCATGTAAATATCAGTAATTCTAGTGAACAATATGTCATGGAAGGATTGACATCCACATATCTGTACTGAGATATTTTCTGACTTTTTATCAATAGTATACTTGCAGAAAAGGTTGCAAGGAATAGTTTTTTAGCAATGGTTTAAACAGGTCCTTAAATCTTGGGCTGTATGTTGATACAAGCAATGATTGTGGTAAAGTTTATGAAACTTGCCACCGTTTCAGAAGCAGTATAGAATAAAGTTTAAAGCAATTTCTCATACGTGACAAGCTATTCAGGAATGGGAAAGGCAAGATATGGCAATAAAAGGACATTTTCCTTGTAATAGTGTAACCTAGACAATAAAGGAAAACATGGCACATGCCTAATGGTGACTGATGTTCAGTTGGCCAACCATTTTGCCTATCTAGGTGTTCCTTTAGTGACTACCATACCAGATCTTATGGTATAAATTCTTAGTAATTGTAAAGTTTTCTCTTCGGGACATTGCAGATTATTTAGCACAACTTCAATACCTAAATATGTTTTACAGTTTGCCTTTACATTTATTAAGTAACAAAACTAGCTGAATCAACTACTGCAGGGGTTTCATAATTTATTCACATACTTTACCAGGACCTAGCTAAAATACTCAAGCCCTTGAATTCTAAAATCAAAGGGTGGTATTCTCAGTCCCAAGGGTAGCACTTGTATAGTTGTTCTCTACAAAGATCTCCACTATGCCTATATGTAAATGCACCAAGCAGAGGTTATTCACATAGAATAAATAAATGCGAAGGCATTCTAATAATCACAAATATTTTATGCAAAAGCATAAATTAGCTGAAGTTAATAAATAAGCATGTGCAAAATTCTATGTGAAAATGTTAGGTTTATTATGGTTTATTAGGTGCTCAGATATTGTAGATTAATGAGGCTATGAACAAGCATACTTGACATTCTTATGACAAGATGTAAATAGTGCAGCTTTTATTACTAACGTTTAAGAAATATAAAGGATTTAATATGTTTTATATAGGGGGTATCCTTATGTGGATACCCTGCTTGCTTTAAAGAATGAAAATGAGAAAATAGGAAAAACTGAAAAAGGGAAGAAACAAAGAGGGAAACACAGAAGGAACACATCAAGAGGGTTGTGCTGGAGGTGGTGAGAGAGGAGGGGTACAATGTTTTGGCAGGGGTTTGACCCCCCCCCACACACACACACTTTTTCAAATTTTTGTTTATCTAAGGGAGCTTTTTGAGTGGTAAGTATGTATGAAGATGTAGGAGAGAGAGAGAATAAGGGAAGGAGGGGGTGATGAAGAGTTTAGCTCAGGAGGAACTCCCAGGCCACAGGACCTCAAATGTTTCTTGTGCCTAATGATGTTGCCATGGTGGTTCCTTATGTATAGGGGGCTGGGACCTGTGGTGGCATGGAGGTCAGTGCTGACTGGGGCAGCAAGAGTTCAACACACTAAAGATCATCCTGGATGGGCTGAAGGCATGTCTCCACTCCTTAATAAAGTCCTGAAGCCCATGGTCAGAGAGGCCTGCTAGGCTTCCATGTGCCAAGACGCCTGCAGGGATGGTGAAATGATACCAGTCCTGTGAGGATGTTCCTGGATGGACAGAGGGTGAACTTTCCCTGACCTGGCAGGCATACAGTTATGCTGCTCCTAATGGTTATGGACACATAGAAAAATGAACAGAAATGTAAGAAAAATAAAATAAAGTAGGTGAAAGGAATACATAATTAAAATAAGAAAACAGAGAAAGAGGGGGGCAAAGAAGAAATGTAAACAATAAATTCACACACAGTCTTATACTGCATTGTAATCTTTATTAGCAACGCTTTTGCATTTTTATTAAATCTTTATTCAGATAATACATTTTTGAGAAATGGTTATGGATACATGGGAACCATCAGTATAATGATATCAAGTAGTGGTGATTTTTACCTTTGCTGTCTGCTGATACTAATGAGACTAGGTGGCTTAACATAACAAATGGTAGTGACATTTGACATTTCTGCCTGGTATGGATTTGGCTGCAACATTGCACTGAAAGCCATTTACACCTTCTATTGAAAACAAAAAAACAGCATTTATTACTTAACATTTATTTTTTTAAAGGAAAAATATTCATACTTAAAAGCATTCTCAGTCAGCTTTACCAGTCTCCAGTTCTGCTGAGCTGAATTATACTCAGTTTCCTCAACAGCTGCATGAAATTAACATAACAGCCTGATTATCTGTCAAAAAGTGTTGTTCCTTAATATTTCTGATATGATTATTTGTACTATTCAGCAAGGCATTGAAGTTATTGCTACAATTGCCTAGTATGTGTGCTTATTTCTTTAAACATTTGTTTTAAATTTTGAAATAGGTTTTCATTTATCAAAGATGAAAAGAGTAAAACACAAATTGTTATGCAGTCATTACAGCTAATCAATCTGTAGTAATATTTCTTCTTGAATGCAAGATGAAATATAAAGAGTGCATCATCCTTCAGATTGTTATACTTTTCTATATATGCACTGCTTGTCTGTTTGTGGGATGGGTGTTTTCTGGAATCTTAGCATTCACATTCAGTGTAGCTTTGCACTGTGCTGTGGATACTTTTAGTTGAAGTTTTAAGTGATGTCGTGAATTTTCTTTAGGCAACACAGTTTTTACCTTATCCTCAAAGGCAGAAGCTGTACAAACATTAAAATGTAACAAATGGAAGGACGTTTTAACATCCTTCCTGATCAACTTTCATTAAACAAAACATATTTACTGTTACAGATGGATGCAGTATATATATTTCATGACAATGTTTACTTTGATAACCGGTGCTTAGTGAATGTAAGCCTATGTGGGGATTATATAGAAATATATACAGAAGTAATAAAAACTGGTCATATCTCATTCAACTATGTACTGTTCATTCACTTACTACTTTAACCAACACCCACTCTCTGCCCTGACCTCCACTCTGTCTAGGGTGTGGTGCCAGACTGAGTTTAGCCATCTTGTATTCACAGTTAATATTGTGGAAGAAATGACTGTCTTATACAATTATAATACTAATAAGTATTTTCTGGTCTATATAAATAAAACCCTTTCTTTACAAAAAATGTCTGCATGTAGTTCAGCTAATAACTAAGCTAATATCTACTGCATATGAAATTATGTGGCAAGACAATTTTGTGTGTGTGTGTGTGTGTGTGTGTGTGTGTGTGTGTGTGTGTGTGTGT
Source organism: Protopterus annectens (assembly GCF_019279795.1). Taxonomy (NCBI): domain Eukaryota; kingdom Metazoa; phylum Chordata; order Ceratodontiformes; family Protopteridae; genus Protopterus; species Protopterus annectens. Next base: position 1,637,059,483 of record NC_056725.1, on the reverse strand, counting down.
GTGTGTATATATGTGTGTGTGTGTGTGTGTGTGTGTGTTGTGTGTATATATATATATATATATATATATATATATATATATATATATATATATATACTGCTGTGGTACCAAATAAGTATTACGTAACACAATTTAGCAGAAAATAATAATGCTCTTTATTACAAAGAGAAACATGTACATAAGAGACTAAGAAATCAAGGTCCTTTATCCCCCCAACAACAGAATCATACATTTTTTTACAGTCTTAAATTTATACCATCTCTGATTAAAAGCAACATTATTGTAAGAATCTTACAACAACTACTGACCAATTGAAAATGAGCACTGCAGCATTAAATTTGCTAACTAATATCTCCTGACTTCTTGCTTATAGATTCACGGGTACATAGGTGTACACTAGGCTAATGACTGCTTGTGCCATCATAATCCTAGCTGCACAACCCAAATGTAACCCAGAAATGTGATTTATATAGGTGGTGATTTACTGTTTCTGTCCATCAGAGACATAGGAGTCAGACAAGGGGTGAATTTCTGATTACCCATCCTTTGTTCCAGATTGCGCTTAATAAGAGATTGGGAGGAACTCTGCTTCACGTAGATGGGGAGTCTGTTTCAGAGAATGGGAATTCTTAGAGAAACATACCTGTCTCTCCAACATGTCCTATTTGTGTTGCAAGAAAAATGTAGGTATTTTAATCTAGTAGTTCTGATGCTGCTTGGTTTTTGCATGTGCAAAATGATAATCAAAAAGGGTCCAAGGAGGAGCTGTGTGCCAGCCATACATCACAGACCTTTCAGAAGTCTGTATGATACTGAGTAAACAGACAGACTTTGAGGCAATCAGTATAAGACATTGTGATTAATTCATGTAAGCTCTTTGTAAGAAGAATTTATGGGCATTCTAATGCTGCATTTGTCTGGTCAGGTTCATACAAAAAGGGGCATTATATTCTATAATAAGACTGATGACAGCCAGGTATAGTGATATGATGATCTCTCTGGACCAAGATGCCATGCCTTGGCTTATAAGTTGAGCAACATAGAAGGATTTTCTTACTAACTTGGACACGTGTTGGCCAAAGGCTAGGTTACTATCTACAGGAGCTCCCAGATCCCTGACTAGTGAATCAACTTTTTACTGGTGTTTATTGATGACGTATTTACCTTGGGAAGTAGACTTCCAAAAAATGTTACAATTAATTTCTTGGGATTGAGTTATAACCCATGGCTTTGTCAGTAAGTGTTTGCCTGCATTAGATCTTCCTGAAGGATGTTCATCTTTGGGGAGACGATGACTGTTCCCAGTTTTCAGTTATCTGTGAATTTGGCCATCCAGTGGCCTTTGACATTGGCTTTGACATCCCTGAAGTAGATACCAAAGAGGAGTGGACCCAGCACAGAGTCCTGGTGAACTCTACTGGTGACTGTCCTGTTTGTAGAGGTGGCCTCACTGACTCTAACCTCCTGGTTCCTATCAGCCAGCTAGCTATCAAGTGTGTTAGAAAGGGGTTTGTACTTAGTTCCATAAGTTTGTTGACAATGATCAAGAGGACTATTGTATCAGATGTTTTAGCCTGACCTAAGTAGTCAGTATGCACCATTTTCCCTTCATCCACTGCCTTAGTGACCTTTTTAAAGAAGTCTGCCAGATTCAGTAGGCATGACCTTCTTTTTTGAAAGCCACACTGGTACAGAGCCAGTATCTGGAGGTCTGTTATGTCATTTTTGATAATTTCCATGATCATTATTTCCATGACTTTGCAAGTTAAACTAATCAGATAAATGAGTCGGTAGTTTCCAGGAACTGTTAAAGGTCCTTCCTTATGAAGGAGGATGACCATTGCAGTACTCCATTCACATGGCACAAATCCTTTTTTAAGACTATAGTTAAATAATGACTCCAGGGATCCCGATAAGACATAATTTTAGACTATTCAGGAAGAATCCTTGGATGTTATCAGGGACCACTGAGGCTGTGATCTTGGCTTTAGTGAGTGCAACCAGTACATGCTCCCTAGTTGCAGCTGGAGGGTTTATCTCTTAGGGTATTTCTGAGGGATGATAGGGGGACACAGGCAGTAAAGTTGGAACTGAATTTATCCATTAATAGGTTTGCTATTTCATAGGTTCATAGGTGTGTACTGGGCTAATGGCCCTGGACCCTTTACAAGCCTAGCCCATAGAAGTGCCCTGGCATCATGCCACCCATTGTTAGTTCCCAGTGCCTCTATCAAGTAGAGCCACTGGAGTGATCCCCGAGGAGAACTTTCTGTCCCTCCAGCATGTTCTGTCAATTGTGGTAATGAGATTTAGATCTCTGGAGCATGTGGTGCAGAGTGATTTGGATTTCATTAGAGGTGGCATTTCTAACAGAGCTGAGTCAGACATGGCTTTGTATGTCAAGCAGAGATCGCCTCTAAGTAGGCGATATGAGACAGAGAATAGCTGGAGTCTTTTGAATTTGTCCATGTAGGACAAGTGTTTAATGCCTAGGATCCTCTTCGTAAGGTACTTCTGTGGCCTCTCCAGCTGTTGCCGGTGTCTATTGAGGTACATGCCAAATGGGGCATTATGAGTGATGAATGGTCTAATGAGAGAAGAGTAGAGAGAGATGATGACCTCTTTCTTCCTGAATGCAAGACCCTTAGTAATGAGATGTGTCACATGGAAGGACTTTCTGACCACAGTGGCAATGTGGTCGTCAAAGGAGAGGTTGCTATCAACCTGCATCACCAGATCTCTTATAACGCCTTCAGTGTTCAGTGGGCTCCCATCAATGTGGTAATTAGTGGGAACTGAGTTTTTACCAAAGGGGATGATGACGCATTGTTTGGCGTTAAGCTTAAGGCCATGGTTTTGACACCAGTCATTGGTCTTAGTGAGGCCTTTGTGTAGGATGTCTGCATCACTTGGGGAGTTAATAATGGCTCCCAGCTTGTAGTCATCTGCAAACTTGGTCAGCCAGAGTCCCTTTATGTTGGCATGGACTTCTGAGAAGTAGATACTGAACAAGAGAGGACCCAAGACTGATCCCTGTGGGACTCCACTCATGACTGGTCAGCTGTCTGACTTGGAGTCCATTACAGTCACACTGTATGTTCCATCTGTGAGCCAGTTTGCAACCCACCTAGTGATATAGGGTTTTTTGAGTTTGGTGAGTTTATCAATAATTCCCGAGTGAGGAATGGTATCAAAGGCTTTGGCAGGATCGAGGTAGGCTGTATGCACTACCTTATCTTCATCCACAGCCTTGTTGACTAGCTCAAAGAAGTCAACCAGGTTGAACAGGCATAATCTCCCTTTCACAAAGCCAAATTGCATGGGGTCTAGAGTTTGGAGATTTCCTATATCTTTGTTAATCAGATCCTTGATGATGCACTCCATAGCTTTACATATCAGACTCATCTGGCTAATGCGACAATAATTCCCAGTGTCTGTAGTCACTCCCCCTTTATGGAGGGGTTGACTGTAGTAGTGCACATTCGGTAGGGACAAACCCAGAGGTGAAGCTGTGACTGAACAGGGCACACAGATGTGGTGCCAATTCGCATTATAGTTCATGTAGAATACAGCCAGGGATATTATTGGGTCCCATGGTAGCTGTATTCTTGGCCTTGGAAAATGCAGCTTTAACCTGTGCTGCAGTAATGCTAGGTGCCTGGCATTCTTCCTGCATTGTGATTGGTCCTTTATGGGGGGAGGGGTAAAGTTGGCACTGAATCTGTTGGCCAGTATGTTGGAAATATCTGTTGGCTTAGTATAGGAGGTGCCATTGTGCAGTAACCCAGAGCAAATCTGGGTATTGCCATGGAGGTTCTTGATATGATTATAGAAGGCTTTGTGATTGTTTTTAGTGTCTACCACAATTCTGCCTTCATAGCTGGCTTTGGAGGATTTAATGAGGGATCTCAACTTTTTGTTGAGGCTATTAAGGGAATTTTTCCAGTATTGGGACTTCACCTTTTTCTGCAACAGTTTTGTTCTTCTGTTGTAGAGTTTATTATTGGCAGGGGATCATCAGATTGGCTTCCTTCTTTAGGAGGAGACCATCTTGTTTCTGTTAGGTATGGCTAGTTCCATGCATTTATGTACATGTTCGTACTGTGTATTGGTGTTTGATTTGGCAGTCATGCATCTATTTTACATTGCCATGAGTGCCGTGAAGTTAGTCACCTCTGTTTTTAGAAGTCCAAAGTCAGCTTTGGAAAAGTTTGTCATGGTGGATACATTTGTGGGGGTTGTGGGTGTGATGTGATTTCCATGGTGATTAGTTTATGGGCGGATCTGACCAGGGAGGGATTCACTATTGGTGTAGAGAAATGGTTATCCATGTTAGTAATAACTAGGTCAAGGATGTTGCTTCCTCTAGTGGGGTCAGAATGAGCTGTTCCAGGACACTGGAATTAATGAATTCCATGAAGAATTTGGCCAATTTATTGGTGCAGCAGGGTCAGTGAATGTGGCACCATTAACCAGCAATTCATCAAATTGCTGTGTGCTGCCCTTGAGGTTTCTGATATAGCTGCAGAAAGCCTTATGGTTCTCTTTAACCTGAGAGGCTATTTAAACCACAGAGATGACTTTGCTTGACACAATTAGCCCTCTTAGGTGCCTATTTAATGAAAGAGTTTCTATTTTATGAGAATTATCCTTCCTAATTTTTACTATAATTTTTTTCTTTTTGTTGCAGATCCTGTTGAATGTGTGATGCCACCAGGGTGGTTTGTTTACAGTGCTAGTCCTGGCATTACATCAGGTAGGTTTAGCAGCATCTATGCAACCACTGACATGGTTGAACAGAATTTCTGACAGCAATTCAGCATAGGCTGCTGTGTCTGGGTTTGGAGGGGCACTGAATTTCAACAATCCTTCACTTAATAAAAGGTACTGTGCCTTGGAGTAGTTCCTAACTGTTACTGGTTTTGATGGGTTTTCGGGGTTAATTTTGATTTTGAAGGAGACCACTTTATGGTCAAACTTTATCAAGGAAGATGAAAAAACTGGGGAGTGGGAGGGGAGGTTGCAACGGTCTTCCATATTTGTAAGCATGAGGTCCAGTATGTTAGAGATTCTGGTGGGTGCATTCACTATTTGATCAAGGGTGATTGTATTTATGAAGTCCAGGAATCTCTGTGCCTGTAGATTTGAGACTGTGATGGGTTCCCAGTCTATAGAGAGGTAATTAAAGTCTTCCATGAGTAGGGTGTTAGGTTGGATGGGAACTGTCTCCAGTAGGTCCAAGTATGCACTATGAGCTTCTTGGGACATAGAGTATGATGTATACTGGTTAGGATACGATACAGGATTTTGTCAATGGTGATCTGCATGTGGAGGAACTCCAATGCGTCATCCTCCTTGACCACCATAGAGTCATGCCTGTCACTGATGTATATTTAGAGACATCCTCTGTTACCCTTTTCTGTGCAGCTACTGGTCTGAAAGTATGGAAGGCACTGAAACATTGGACTGCTGGGGTACTTTCTCTGCAACTTTAAACAATGTCTTGGTAACTGCACAGATGTTTATAGTCTCCAGTCTGAGGAAGGGTTGAAAGGAGTTTAGTTCTTTGTTTAGGCTTCGGGTATTGAGCAGTAACACCTCAAGGTTTGAGTTGAATTTGCTATATCAGTAGGTTTGTCAATTTGGCATTGCCTAAAAAATGGCACTATGGTGGTGTTCAGTAAGCATTTGAAAGCTTAGAGTGGAGAGGTGCAGAGCATCCTTGCCAGCGCAACATGGTCTATTAACCATGTCCTCCCAAGATGACAAATATTGTATCCCCTTAGAATGACACAGAAAAGCTAGACATTTGTTCAAATCAATCATTGTTTGCTCATATTGTATCATCCTCAGTGGTGGTAATATGCTGCTAGGTGCTTCACTCATACCAACCTCAGATACATAAATTCCATAATATCTCTCATCATATAGTCCAGGGAAATGCATCTCAGGTCATCTACACCTACACGGACTGTGATGGATGACTTGAGTGCATGTGCGACTTGGTGGATTCTGATTCCAGAAAAAAAACTAACAGTGATCTTCTCCTTGTTCAGCCTGGTTAGAGGGGCTTCAGTATATCTTACAATGGAGTCCCCTATGCCCAGAGTCCTAGCAAGTGTGTTTGCTTGCCTTAATAGCTTTTACATGCCTCAACATATATTTTTCTATGTGTGAGTTATATACTATATGACGTGGTTGCTGTGTGCATGCTTTTGGCAACCTGATGTGCACTTGTTTGCAAGAATTTAACCTCCAGTATCACTGTGTAAGTACACCTCTCTCATATTGTGTCTGCTTCATAAAGGTTTAAGTGATTGTCAGTAAACATGAGACAGTTGTGATGTTGTCTCAAGATGCCCATATTCACCAAGCTGACTACAAAGAAGTTAATGCAATTGCATATCCATACTGTCCAGTCTTGGTTAATGAGCTACAAGGGTATGTTGTATTGGGGTAAGAAGGCTATTAAGTGTGTTTTATTGGAGCGAATTATGCTAAAAAGGACTAAATTCTACTAACTTTAATGTTTATACAATAGTGAATTTAACTAAATTTTAGGTGTTGCTACTCAGCACCCAACTCTCTGCTGAAGTTTGTTGACACAGCTGCTTTACAGGGTACAGTTTTAAGAACCATTCTTTTCTAGGAGTTTGCTACTGTACAGGGCACTGCTAACCCATGCAAACATGCAAAATGTATATCAGCACAGAAAAAAAAAAAACAGAAAACTAACTACTGAGGCCTCTGGCCAATAAAATGACTATACTATAACTCCTTTTGTGTATTTCCCAACTCAGATAGACCAGGAAAATATCTCCCGCCACGTGATAAATAAACTCATTCAACCTAATGAAAAAAATGCAGTAGAAAAGACCCATATGTACAATGCTACCACAAACCACTAAAACAGCTGTCTGGAAATCCCTTGATTAAGGCAATTTCAAGACAGTCTTGCAGCAGTAACAGTGCAAGGAAGAGCGATTTTTTTACAAAAAAAAAAATAAATAAATCAGTGAAATGAACACATAAAGGTAAGAAAGAGTAGTGATCACTCAAAATAACTTAAGTGTGATTTAGCAAAGGAATTTAAATTTTGCCTGGATGGCACTGGATACAAGTAAAACAATTCTTGAATGCAGGCTAGGACTTCAAGCTTTGCTGAGCTCCTGGAATTTGATCAGGAGACGCTATGTAGTAAAGGAGGTTTACTCAAGAGCAATGCTGGTTTGCTGGATGGGCACTCATTATCATGGGTCTGTGGAAAACAATGGGTGGGCAGAGTACATAAATAACTTATACAGCAGTCAATTACAATGAAAGAGGGTAGTGAAGAAATTTGAAAATCAGACTATTATAAGGAGTGGAGGCCACAGACACAGTCTTATTATAAAACAACGCCACCAATAAGGGTGGAAGGGTTGGGAAAAACCAACCATGATAGCTAGAGAGCAATCCATCAAATAAAGGCAGTATTGGAGCACTTTCAGTAAATTTAGCTTAACGTTTTAGTGCAGGATGGGGAAGGCAAAGAATGCAACTTTAATCAGGTTAATGATAAGCAGAATATAAAAGCACTGAAGCAAAAACTGGAGCAGAGACAATTCTCTCACTATTGACCTTCTACTACAGTTTAAGCCACCAAACTATGCAGACATTTACCAGAAACACAGTTTATGGAAAAAACGCAATAATGAATGACTAAGGCTTAAAATCCTGCATGCGTACACAGCTCTGCCATCACTGTGAATTAGACTAAAACGCTATGGGCCAGCTGGGCTTAAAATACAAAAGGATAGCTTCTACAAGCAATTCTACATGTGGAAATAGAAGAGCAGACTAATGTCCAAGAAGAAACTTAAACATGCAGACAGAAGAAACAGAGCAGAAAACTACAAAGTATTATTACTACACAGGTTACTAAGTATAACTCAAATTTTTAAGCAGCATTGAAATAACTAAAATAAGCTAATTCTCTCTCACTCTTTTTTTTTTTTTTTTTGAAAACTAGTTACTGGTACTTACAGTTCCACACCTCTCCAAGTTCTGTATAACAGGCTTTCCAAATTTCATAATAACATTTTGTACAAAGAACAGAACTGTCCACATTTCTACCATACTGGCAGTTTCTGATATGTGGCAAGAAGTAGATCATTGGACACATACTGGAAACACTCAGGAATCCATCTTGTTAATGAAAGCATATTAGAAGGAAACACATACATTAACATTTTTCCTTTTATTAACATCTCGCCTTTCATATCCTTTCATTTGGTGCTGTAAAGCATCACTCAGATCATAACAGTTCTTTATAACTGGACAATAGTTACAGTCCCTCAGATGAATGGAGATCTCACTTGCTGTTTGACACTCTTCACTTGCAATTTCCTTCTATCCCTGATATGAGCAATTTTTATGCAGTCATTTCAAAAATATAATCTTTTTAGAAATAAAAACATTCCTACATCTTGATGGAACAAAATACAGTCTGAATGCTGTAAATAATCTTCATTTACACATTCTCTGTCTTTATGTTTATTTCCAAATTCTCCCAATCCCTTACATATATTACCATTTATTTTAATAAAATCTTGCAATACTTTATTTTTATTGATAACTGGACTATAATTCTTATTAGTTGTGGTCAGTGGTAATGATTAAACTTGATGGATTTGCCTTTTTTTTAATTTCTCCAAGTCTTTTGGGTTTCTAATACCATGACGGGAATGGACCCCGTTCCTAAGTCACAGTATGATTAAAGTTCATGACATTAGTATTTATTTATTTTATTTTATTTAACATTTATTGACCGGAAAAGTCCGACTAGGTTCCCCAGAGCCTATTTTCAGTGGAGGCCCGGGGAGAGATGCTCCAGTATTGTTTCAATCTTTGATGTTAGCCAGAAGTTCTCTTTGCAGCACCTTCTGCAATTAGTATGGAGCTACATGTATCAGTAACATGTCTAGGTTGTTGTGTCTTTCGGCTTTTCCCAGTTAGGGGTCGACACAGCAGAACTCTGGTCCACTAGTGATTGGCAGTAGATTTTTACGTGCAGAGTTGCCGGCCCTGATGCACAACCGTCAATGAAGGCACGCCCATTCACGCATGTCTCTACACAGAAGATGCTCTAGCTGAGAATCGAACAGGACAACATCTTACTTTAAGTAACATGTCTAGGTATGATTGTAAATTCTTTTTTATAACATCTATTGCTCCTACTGCTATTGGAACTGTCTGGTTATCCTCCTTTCACATTGCCTTTGTTTCTGCCTGCAAATCCTGGTATTTTATGAATTTGTGTCTCTCTGTACATAAGTCACTGTAGTCAATGGGTGTAACAATTTCAGTAAGTAATGCTATTTTTGTCTTATTTTCATGGACCACTAAATCTGTTTTTCTTGCATCTATTTTTTGAACTGTTGGTAATGGGTGATCCCATGTAATATAAACTTCATAATTTTCTATAATGCTTTATGGCTCATATTTCCAGTGTTTTTCAGCTGCTTCAATATAATGTTTGCACAATCCCCAATGCAACAGTCTTGCCACATTATTATGCCTTTCAGTATACAGTCCTTCTGCTATTAGTATATCAGAACTAGCAACAATATGTATAACTGTTTCCAATTCTGTTTTACAAAACCTACATTTATCTGTTTCTGCAAACTGTTCAATGGGCTTTGTAAAACAACATGTGCATACTCCACTGTCTTGGGCTGCCAGTATTAAACGTTCATCTTTTGGTTTAAATTCACTTCTTTTTAACCGTTCCTGCATTCCATCCTAATCATCATGAGGTTGTCCCAAGAGTTTTCTATACTTGCAACTATATTTATGCATTTTCCATATTTCTTGCCATCTCATCTGATCCTTCATCTTATATTTTTTCTTTTGTTTTTTGGCACATTCAGTTGCTGCCTGAGTTTTACCTATTTCTGGTTTGATTTCCATTCCCACTTGACACCAAAATGCTTCTGCTAAACTAAGCAGGGAAGTCATCTTAGACTTATTCCTCTCATGTTTCAAAACTTTCAGTACATTTGGATCTTGTGAGGTCATCAGATATGTACGCAGTCCCACAACTGCAGATCTATACATGCAACCAATTTCAAGAAGGCCCATACCTCCTTCAGAATGGAGAATTATTGGTATGCAATGATTTTTACAAATCATTTGATGAGCATGATGCATCCTTTTTATTTTCCTGTTCAACCTATCCAACACCTTTTGGGGCCTGTCAGTCACTCCCAAACTGTAAGTTAGGACAGGAAGGGCAAATCGGTTTACATCTTGGACTTTGTTCCTAGATGACAACGCTGTTTTCAGTGTTAATTTAAGTCTTCTAAAATATTCCTTACTACGTTTTATTCACATTTGCTCATGTTTTATTGTTGATCCTTAATCAATTCCCAAATAATTATACATTCCTTCTTGCTCAACGTCTTTTGTGTCACATTCTTGTCCCAAGCTGATGTTTTCTTGGTGCTACAGCTTTCCTGCTTTAAAGGCTGCTTTTGCATATTTATCAAGACCAAATCACATTCTTATAGAAAACGTTTTGACCACTTGCAGTCATGCTTTCAGCTCCTCATCTGATGAACTATACAATTTTAAATAATCTACAAAAAGAAGATGAGAAGTCTTTACACTTTGTTGTTTGCTGGGAACCAAACTGTAGCCATGGCCTAATCTGTTTAGCAGACAGCTTAATGGGTTAAGGGCAAGACAAAAGAGCAGCAGTAACAGAGCGTCACCCTGGAATATTCCTATTTAAATTTTTATCCCTGGAATAATAATTTGTCCTTTTTCATGGCTTAACTGCAAAGTGGTTTGCCACTGCTTCATGGTCGCTGTAATGTAATCAATCAGTGTAGGGTGTTTTAAGCACTCTTTTACCCATGAATTCGGGATACTGTTAAATGTTTTTTGTTGTTTATCCATGCAATACTTAAATTCTTCCCCTTTTTATAGTTCTCTATTATGACTTTATTTAACAACAAATTATATTTTGTTCCATATGGCATTCTTTTGTTTCCCTTTTGTTCTTTTGCCATGACTGAGTTACATTGTCAGAAGACACGTTATTGGTCTTTATTTTTTGGATAGCTTGCAGGTTTGGTCTTAAGCAGAAGTGATGTTTTTTCCAGTTGTTAACCAGACTGGTGTCTGTTGGGATGAGCATATAAAGAGATCTTACTCATGGCTAAATCTTCATGTAAAGATGGTAATACTCTTTTAGCCAGAAGTTAGGTACTGCATCTGGGCCTGGGTTTTTCTAGTTAGGAGCTTTTCTTAATTTTGTTTCAATCTCTTTAACCATTAACTTCATCCCATTTTATATCCTGTACATTTTAACTTCTTATTCTTTCTTTTACATATTCTATCCATTCAGCATCTTTGTTATGTTCCGCATAATCTTCATAGATATTTCTCTAAAATATATATATTTCTTCTTTTTTGGTGATATTTCAATTCCTTTTGCCTTGTTTCCCAATGCTCTACAAAACTTTTTTGTGTCATCAAAAAGTTGCTTATTTTGTACTTATACTTTATATTTATCTGAATGTCTTCTAAGTTTTTCTGCCTGTGCTGATATTTGTAGTTTATTATTTGCAAGCTTTCTCTATTTGATACTTCCATTATAGAATTCTTTTTCTCCTTCCTTTCCATAACTACCTTGTGTTTTTGTGGTAAGACTTTATCTGTTATTAATTTAGCTTTACAGTAATTTTTCCTATTTACTTCTGTTATATCGCATGAACCTCTATGGACAGTCCTAATTATTGTTTTCATTTGTTTTGTCAAACTTCTAACTTTTTCGGTTTTATTGACATGCTGTAGTCTATTTATTTCATTGATCTTAATATGTCTGCACAGTTCTGTTAAATCAAGCAACTCTTAGATCATTTTCTTTTGGAAATTAAGGCACATTCTTTGTTCTCCATTTCCTGTGGGCATTCTATACAAAGTTCCAGAGCATCTTCCTGTGCCAATATAAAATAAGGGCATTCTGGGGCTGGAGATGGTTTTGGAGAAATTGTAAACAAGGATGCTGAATTGTTTGTTCAAGGCTCCTATGAAGCTGATCCCCAAACAATCTCCAACCAAAAGCACTAACTACAGATTACTTCACAAATTAATTTTATATGAAAAAAGCAATGTCTATGTCAGTATCCAAAAGGCATGATAAATCTGCAATGTTGGATTCAGAAGCAAGAAAAAAGCACTGTTAATACTGAAGAAGAATCGCTGGAGTTTACATCAGATCAGGATGCTGATCTGGCAAAAAAAATTATGTATATGCATTCATCCTGGGTTTGAACTGGATTTTGAGTGTGGAGTTAGGCTGGATGGCAAACAATCATAGGTAGTTCTAGATTTGATCCGGATAACAAAACATCGACTGTGAATTCTGGATGCAACAAAGTCCCTGTTTTTTTCATCTGGTTCTGCTCTTGATAACTTCTTCTGTTTCATGTAGAATGACTTCAATAGGATCTCAGCTGTGCTCATCACAAGTGAGGGTCTTCTTGACATGCAACACACAGATCCTAATGAGGAGGTCCACACAACAGATGGCAGTAGCAGCATTGAGCAAAACCAAGTATGGCCACTTCCATCTGTGGCTAAGTGAGTTTCTTCAGGAGTGTACTCTAATGTAAACAAAATCTGCAGGCTGCAGGTCATGATTGCCCTGCTGTGTAGGTCACTGGACGGCATGTAGAATGATAATCCTGCAAAATAGAGGAAGGAGACTTGCAATACATTTGGTGTGCAATAAATAGTGCATCTCATTTTACACAATGAATCTCTACCTAACAGATTTAAAGGAACAACATTTCCTACAATAAAAAGTTCTAATATTTTAGTAGACCAATTTGTATAGGAACAGGTTTTGGTTCTGGGTATTCTAAAGGAACTCTGGACACAACACACCCCAAACTGTATGTTCAGAAATTAGAAGGTGTTCAGCGTTTGCTGAACTAATCATAGATTTAATAGTTCCTTTATCTACAGAAATGGGATAGATACATTTTTCACTGTAACATTGACAAAAGGACCATCCTGGCCAACTGGTACCACTAGCTTTAATAATTGGCTATGTAGTTGGTGTCATTCTAGGGGGATCTAGTATACGTCAGCTTGGGATGAGATGTCTGACAAGTCTTCCTGCTTGTATGGATAGCCTTCACTTCTCTTACCAAGGCTTTTACATTCTGGCTAAAACCTTTGCTGTTTCCTTTGTGTCTTTCTTAGGCAGAATCTTCTGATGCACATTCCAACCTAGTAAGTTCTAAGTTGGAGCAAATTAATGTGTTTCTACCCAATGCCAGGAGTTTTAACAAAAAATGCCCAAACTTGAGGATGCAACGTGAACACATTCATGTATGCATAATTACAGAAACTTGGTTTCAGAACAATGGAAGCACTACTCAGACCCATTAGCAATCGTGTAAGAAGTATTGGTATTTGTCAAGGATATCGTCACCTCATGACAGATTCATTGGGGTACCACATGTGAATTCCTAGAAGTCTAAGTCACTCTCAGCAAGCCTAATTACCACTTCATAGATAACTATAGAACACCTTTATGTTCTCTACTGAACATGAAAGCTGTCTTAACACATCAGATGAAATTCTCATTAAGGCCAAGACCTTTCCACTGGTGGACTTCATCTATCCATCCATAAACTGGCTGACATATACTGTCAATGGTCGGCATACCCCTTCCTTGACATTATAAGTACTTACTCTTTATCACAAATAGTTAACCATACAATTAGGGGCCCCAGTATCCTGGATCATGTCCTCACAAATATGGCCACCTTTTGCACAGCTCCATATGTATCATCATGTGTTTTTAAATCAGGCAACAATTCAGTAAGTACCTCCATGTTTAAGGACTTTCCAAAAGCAAACATTCTTCACTTGCTTGATGACTTAAATAAATTCTGCTGTAATCCAACTCTGAAGGATCCTATTACTAAATATGCCCCCTATACCTCTGACTTCTACTCCCAATTAAATAGTTAATACTGGTAAGGCAGACCCTATCCACAATATAATGATAAGTTTAAAAACAAACCCCTGTGGCAGAATACACATATAAATATATTATATAACAAGAAAAATAAACTGCTTAATGTTTATGAGGTCTCATTCTACCAATCTTAAGAGCACACTTAAGCAAACTAACAAAAAGCTTAAGCGGACCATTAGAAGCTCAAAGTTGAGTATGAACTTAAAATAGCTACTAAAACCAAAAAATAATAACTGCAAATCTTTCTTTAACCATGTCAGGAAGTTAAGCTCTAACACTCAACATTGTTCAGAGCTGGTCCACAATAATACTATACTCTCTGCCCCAAAGGAAATAGCTAATATCCTAGCTAACAAATGTAGTGCAAATTTTACTCCACCTTTAGTTATAGCTATTTCACAGGTTCTACAATCCTAGTTATCCCCTTTAATTACTATGGAGCAAGTTCTCAAAGCTCTCTACAGAGCTAGGAATACTTCATCCACGGGCCCAGACTACATACCAGGTTGCTTATCAGTGCCAAATATGGCCATTCCGAACCACTACTTAAACTCTTTAATCTAAGCCTCTCTATTGATTACATTCTTGAACCCTGAAAAACAGTTATTGAAATGCCATTCTACAAGGGTGGCCCAACTATGGACACTAGTTACTATAGACTTAGTCTCATTACCCTCATATATAAAGGTATAGTGCACATTATTGCAGGTTTCAATAATCTGAAAATTGAAAAATTGAAATTTTCTTAACTCTGGGCCGTCATCAATTTGGCTTTATCAAAGGAAGGTCGTGTCTCTTTAATCTCATTATATTTTGAAAAGTAACTGAAGCAGTGAATAGTGGTAATGCAGTGCATACAACATATCTAAACTTGGCCAAGGTCTTTGATACTATTTCCATGCAGGCATTATTGACAGATATAGAGTATGAATATAAATCCTTGTATAGTATATGATGGATAGCTACCTGGTTGTCTTACAGAAACTATATGGTAAGAGCAGCAGGTGCCACTTCTGAAAGCAGAAGAGTTGCTAGTGGTGTATCACAGGACTCACTTTTGGGCCATCTCCTATTTGGCATATATTTCTCAGCCCTTCACTCCAGTACTTATGGTTAACTAAATTTGCAGATTGTTGTAAATTGGGTGTTGTTATTTTGTCTTCAAATAACTCACAATTGTTCCAACACAGCTTAGACCATGATAACAACTGATGCAAAGAAAATGGTCTCAAATTAAATGTAAAAGAAATGTAGCATAGTTCATTTTGCTAAACAAAACAATTTACCTTACAGTATAGGCAATGCATCCCTCCTATCAGACACTTTTATAAGGGATCTGGAAACTTGTTTTCATTTCACCATCATGTCTCCTCAGTAGTTTGGAAACCCTTTCATCTGGCCCATTTAATTTCCAAAGGCATTTTCATTAGATCCAAAGAAGTCTTAGTTCTCCTTTACTCATATCTTATCAGACCCATTATTGAATATAATGTACATGTTGGCATGTCTTTATCTGAACATATCACTAGCTTCAAAAATCTTAGTTATCAGGAGAGACTGGCATCTCTTTCTCTGTGCTTAGTTTCTTACAGATTCCTCTGTGGAGATCTATGTCTAGCCTTTCATCTCATGAAATATCCAACACCATTTGATTTCCTATTCCTTTGCAGAACTATTGGTACATCAAATACTCAGTTAAAGGAACTAAACCTTCTTCAGCAGATAAACAAGACATGCTGGCATGATAGAGTCATACTCAATGTATCTATCATCTCTGGAACAAACTTCGATTACAAGCCAAGTACACTAGAACCCCTGCCCCATTTAAAGAAAACTGAGCAGAGGTCAATAACCCAGGGCTCTTGTACTTTATTTGTTTTGTGTTAGTCTGTTTTGTATTAGTGTTTGTGAGTCTTACAGTTTTCTAACTCTTTCTCCACAGGCCAGAACCAGTCCTTCTAAGGACTACCAAGGTCCTTTTTAGGACCCTCTGAGATTTCACCACGGAGCCCAGCCTTGATTCACAAGGGGGAACAACAGTCCTTTTCAGGACTTATTAGGACCCATCAGGACTGCAAAGGTCCTTATTAGGACCAACTAAAGCCCAGCCTTGATCAACAAGGGGAAACACCAGTCCTTATAAGGGCTAACTGGCAAACAATAAGGGACCACCCTTACCACAAATGTCCTTATTAGGGCCAACAAGAT
Organism: Protopterus annectens; assembly: GCF_019279795.1. Lineage (NCBI taxonomy): Eukaryota > Metazoa > Chordata > Ceratodontiformes > Protopteridae > Protopterus > Protopterus annectens. The sequence continues at coordinate 1,637,043,234 of NC_056725.1, read as the reverse complement.
CTGTACAGCACAAAAAAAGTCCTTCTGAGGACTATAAAAGGTCCTTCTAAGGACCACCACACCACTCCACAAAGGCTTTTTCTGGAGCCAAAAAGCCCTCTTCAAGGCTACAACAGCCCTCAACAGCCCTCTTCAGGGCTACAACAGCCCTCCTCAGGGCTAACAACAGTCCTCCTCAGGACTACCGCAGGACCGCCTCCCCAAATAACAACTGAGTCCTTATCAGGATTTAGACATGAACCTCTGGGAGATAAATACTATTCCAGTTACAGTGTTCTTCCTTCTTGATTTTATACCCACTCCACGGAGTGGGCTACACTCGAAAAGCAGACGGATACCACCCACCTTGGTTTCCTTTTAGAAACTATAAAGCAGTATCATTTTCAGTGAGCTCAGACCATTGTACTAAATAACTACAGCTGTCTCTTTCATATTTATTAAACATATACCTGCATGGAGTCTCAAACTCAGGATCTTTTAAATTAGTTGTACTGGCGACTATTATAAAAAAAAAAACAATTCTCATGCCAATGGGATAGATTGTGTGACTATAATCAGATTCATTCACATTCCAAATGAAGGAATCCTCCCTTTTCTTTTTTTTATATTTGATAAGAACCTACTCTCACTCCTGTGAAGGATACTCAGTCCTTCTAACAAGGATACTCTGTCCTTCTATATTCTGATTGGACCACACTAGAAAACAATTAAACAACTTAATGCTGCTAATATGGATAACCACATATATATCCAGTTTCCTAGACACATACAATTTACCTCTTGACACACAATCAAAACTACTGCTGAAGGTTTAGTAAAACATATGCTAAGATTTTAAAAAGAAATTGAATATTGATATACCATAAATTTGCTTGACAGAAAACCTATCACATTTGGACCCAGTGGCAAATTCTAATGCAGCAGCACACAAATGTCTCAGGAATTCGAGTCACAACACCAAACTTTTATTTTGCCAAATAACTACCACACAACAACATTCAGCAGACAATAATAATTTAATTTATTACAAAGGGAAACCTGTACATGGAAGACTAAGAAATCAAGGTCTTGTCTCCTTGACAAACAGAATCATGCTTTCTTAATACATTTTCTAATTAAAAGCAGCGTTATTGTAACAGTCTTAGAACAACCACTAACCAATTAAAAATTAATACTACAGCATTAATTTTGCTAAGATCACCTGACTATTTGCTTATGATTTTCCATAGTTGTTTCTTCAATCACTCTCCTCCATCCTCTCTTTAGCAGATTGTTTCCATGAAGACATGGCAACCAGTTTCTCTTTGTCAGATTATTTCCATGGAAACATGTAGACCAGCTGCAGAATTGCTACTCAGCATACATGTATTTGCTAGACAAAATCCTAATAATATTCAATATTGTTTTTCATTTACTTGCTTACTCTTAAAACATGTTACTAAATCAGTCTAAGGTCCTTAATCCAAAAATCACATTAATTTTAATTTTGTCATGCTCTTTTAGCCAGGCTTTAAGCATAAATTCCAAACTTCATAATAGAACTTTTTTCAAATAACAGGACTTTCTAAATGTTTTCCATGCTGGCTGTTTCTGATATTTGGTAGGAATTAAATCATTAGATACATAGTGAAAATCACTCAGGAATCCATCTTGTTAATCATAGCATAGTAGAATGAAATATGCACACCAACATTTTTTCTTCTCTAGATGTCACATCCTTCACAATACATACATTTATTTACATGAAAAAATAATTGTATGTATAATCATGAAGATGTACATTTGAATTTCAGACACATATATAAGCATACATACATATATATGTTTGTATTTATACACAAACGTAAACCGTCACATAAACAATCCATATTTGTATACAGATGCATTTCTGTATACAGAGATCTTTATGCCTAGTTATACATTACAACTACATATAGATACATATTTTCAGTTACACATACATTTATAAATGTTTGCATTCATACATAAATGTATACCATCACATAAACATTCCATATTTGTATACAGATGCATTTCTGTATACAGAGATGTTTATGACTAGTTATACATTACAACTAAATATAGATACATATTTTTTAGTTACACATGTATTTCTTCGAGCATATACCTTCAGTTATGCAATATTTATACAGTCTGTTTTTTAAACCTATGTTTGATTTTATTAAAAAAAAAGAAATACTTAGTAAAGAGCTCTGGCCTTCTCACTGCCACCTGCTCTACCTACTCAGCCAACTGGCCAGGCCTACATTTCTGTGGGTCATTGTACCCATGCTAGCACTGAAGGCCAAAGTGGGTGATAACTGTCAAGGATAGCAGGTGCTCTCACATCTCTTGCCAGATGTCAGTTTTCTTTCAGCTCAATCCATAGACACAGGACTTGATATTATAAAGGGTCAAATTTTTAAGAAAGTATAGCATAATCATGGCATCTTTGTCAGATCACCTTGGAGCTTGGCTTCATGCCTTCACAGATGCTGCCATCATTCAAAGTGCTAGTACCAAAATGAGGAATATAAATGCATGGCTGTGCTGCATAGGTTTGGAATCATACCATTTAGGATATAACATCACCATTAAAAAAAATTGCCCTATAGAGACATTACATTAATCCTTTGTTTAAGCATGCCCTTTTTCAGTGTTGGGTCACTGTAAATCATTTCTATTTATGTAATTTTTTGTTTTATTAGATAAAGATAAGTCACTGTGAGTTTCACTATAAATTTAAATAAAGTATTGAGTGATTTGAGGTAATATTCATATCACAGTATACAGAACTGACATTGATTACACTTCATGAACATGCAGACTTGATGAGATCTGTCTCCATTTCCCTTTTTCTAATCATAGGGAGTTTTTTTGAATAACTTAGGTTGTTTGAGTATTCCTGTGGACAGATACTGAGGTTGTTTGAGCATTCATGTGCACAATTGAGGTGTGCTGGGGACTCCAGCTCTGAAGCAGGTGCATTCTCAATTAAGTTTGCAGGCTGTAGTTATATGGGGTGGTAACTTACATGCTCATATTTTACTACAATACATAGAGATAAATGTAAATTGGACAACTTTGCATACAAGTGTAAAGGCCCCTGAATTTACATAAGTAAGTTGAAGATCACCATATTAACGTGCGATCTTTAGAGATAGGCAGAAAATGTTTTGGGGAAACTGCAAGCTTATTCAAGTAAAAAATCAATAACAAAACACAATAAAAATTGGTTGAAAGCAGTTCTTATTAATTTGAGATAGAGTTTACTAGATTTTATGTGTATTTTATAGATTTGACAATGATATGCAAGTGATTCATGTTTTTATTCATGACATGTCATTTATAAATGAAATTCATGACACTGAAATTGTATGGGAAATATCTGTAATGCGAAAGATATTTTAGAAATTTACAAAACCAACTGCTACAACCAATGCAATAAATGCTCCACTCCAAAACGTGTATATAAACAATCCAACACCAAATGGAGTCATTCAGTAATGGAAAAAGAAATAATAAAACGAGAAGCACTTTCACAACCCTCCTTGTTGCTCCATCAGACCTTAATCAGGTCTGATGAAGCAACAAGGAAAGTAATTAAAGTGCTTACCATTTTTACTATTTTTGTATGAAGTAAAGATATGCATTTTAACCACTTTTATTGTCGTTTTCCATTACTGAATAGTGTATGTTTAGCCATGCGTTGACTCTGTTTGCTGTTGGATTGTTTATATTTTAGAAATTATTTTTGGATGTATTTATTGATTATGATACACAAGACACAATTACATACTGTGAAGGGGGTGAAGTCTGATGTACTGCATTTTTTATAATTGTATTGTTCTGTCAGGATACATGCTGCTTTACGGGGGTATCTGACTGTTACCATGAATGAAAAAATGGTAGTATAAATACAGAAAAGTGGTAGGGTAAGGATAAAAGTCTGTTAGCAATGGTATAAGATGACAGTGCAATGTTAAGTGCTTGTAGTGCTACCATGAATTTGTTGATGATGCTGTACAGGTTATTACAACAGCTTTAACTGGCTGAATTTGGACTTGCAGTATGTCTATACGAATATGTGTGTTGTATCAACATACGCGTTTTATACTGGCATATTTGATTTATTTGTCATGAAAGCAGGCATTCATTGCTGTGTCATTTGGCTGATGAGTGGATCTAAAGTTTTAGTATATGACATTGGCATGTTGTTTTAGGTATATGAATGATGCAGTAGCATTGATCCAGACAAAGGACAGTTTTAGCCATGAGGAGAGCCACTTCCTCATGGCAGTCCTTAGAGCATATGTAAAATGCCTTTTTGGAAATGGAAGACCCAAACAAGCTAAAAGGGAAATGGCATGGAGCCTGGCAGTTATGGATATAGATGCTATTGGCAGAAAGAACTGCACATTAACACAGTGCAAGAAAAGAGTTAATGGCATGATAGAACTATCAAGATCCAAGGCAAGGCAGAATGCAATTGCCTATAACTGTAGAAAATTCTTGCAGTGTGAAATAATATTCCCACATACGGGGCTACAACAATTATCCCTTTAACCTCTGCTGAAGAATACTTACTCTCCATTCATGGGAATGATTATGAAATAGATGACAATGGCACTGGAATAATCAAAGGGGGTATAGACATTGGCTGTTGCCCACTTCTGCAGTATCAACACACATCTGCTAATAAAGGTTGGTTTCACAACAGTAAGACACACACACACACACACACACACACACACACACACACACACGAAGATATCTATCTATCTCTCTCTCTCTATATATATATATATATATATATATATATAATATGTAAAATATATGCACAACTGAATGATGAAATGCAATTATTAAAGGTAACACATGACAGTTATTAACAGGTGCAGAATGGTGGTACTGATGAAAAGAGTGTGCATGGTAAGTGTGTTCCACCATGCATTACACAAAATACAGTAGTACAACCACCATCTGAGTAGTAATGTATTCAATTGCTTCAATATAGGATTTGCTGCAGAAACAACCAGTTCCACTATACCAATAAATGTAAAGGATATCAGCAGCAGAACAGCAGAATGCTAGATGATGATGATGATGATGATGATGATAACATAGCTATATTTATGATACAGCCTGAGGCAAGTGGCACACAGTCACTAAGTTTAATGGCAGGATCACACCCTACAACATGTGAGTAACTCTGAAGGAAGTGACGCTGAATCACAAAATCAAGCATGTGATGACATTATATTACAGGCTACCACAACATGGTTAATACTGAGTGCACTGCCACAGAAAGGCAGCTAGAAATGGACAGAGTTCTGCAGGGCCTATGCGAGGATTCCCAGTACTACATAGAAATGGCACAGAGAAGGAATAATGCCATTATCTCATTGATTTGTACTATGGTTGCACACCAAGCATCCACAGCTGCCTCCAATAATACACTGATGAAGACTTATTAGACTAAAATAGGAGTCAATCTTGTAAAGGGAAGTGGACAGGGTACTGGCTGGACATATGGAGGTATATCATTTCACACTGCAAGTGCTTTGCAAGAAGGTAGTTGTACTAGTAGTGGGGAGCAAGCACAACAGAATTCATGCAAGATAAGTCAGCATTCATTATCACGTAACACAACCTCTCATTCATGGTTCTGGTCCTGCAGCACTGTGAGATCAAAATATTTTGGATTGCCTGCATAAAGTATGTCATGACATCATAGCAAGTCACCATCCACTTCACATGACAGCCCTTCCTCAAGATCTTATGCAGCTTCAGTAACCTTACCTTTAAAAGATGTTCCCCATGATTCACGAATCCTCCGTGTAAGAGTAGAGGAGGCTTACACGGAAACGCCAGTGTAAGAATAAGATGGCAGCATGCCGTACATATTAATGAGGGCACACTGCCTCAACTCCAAGGCTAACACAGAACATGCACGAGTGTAGGGGGCATGTCAGACTGCCGAGCAGTCCAAAAATCCACGCCCCTGCAAGTATCACAATAGGGAAATGTCAACTGACATGAGCGAGTCCGCTCAAATGTGTACATACACAACACTACACTCCCCCACATTCTAAACCCCAGTACACTAATAAAATATAAAACTTTTATTTTTTTTTTTTAGCATTCCTGATATAGCTGCCCATATTTGCATGTGTTTGCACATGTATGCCCATTGCTTAGCTACAGTTAGCAGTAAGATATCAAAGAGGATAATAAGAAACTTATATGCAAATTAAGCAAAATAGCAATAGCGTAGTGGTAGAGCCCTCGCACTAAGAGGAGACATTCCCGGTTTGAGTCCCACCGTTCCCCTTTTTATTTTTTATTGCAAATCTGTATATGAAAAGAATTCCTTCCATTTACCAATGAAATTTTAGTAAAAAACATTGAAATGGCCTATGTAGTAGTGAACGAATTTTATACATATATATATATATATATATATATATATATATATATATATATATATATATATAAGAAAGTGAAATAAATGAATGCAGAGGTAATGTATCTTAAGCAAAGTGAAGCACTGCTAAGGAAAGTTTACCAGTATTAAGCACATTTCAGTATAATTGCTCATAGCTTAGCAGCACTTTAAGTAGCGCAATAGCTTTGCGCGGAGCTGCAGATCGCGCCAACTAGCGCAAACAGAACATGTGTGTGCGTAGCTGCGCACCGCGCTAACCAGCTCAATGTCGGGCAACGTAGTGCAATGTAGAGCAACATCGGGCAATGTAGAGCAACGTAGAGCAATATCGGACAACGTAGAGCAACGTAGAGCAGTGTAGAGCAACATTGGGCAACATAGAGCAATGTAGAGCAGCATAGACAACGTCAGACAAAGTCGAGCAAAGTCGGTAAAACATAGCCACACCTCCTAGCTGGTCTGGCCAGTAGTGAAATAAAAAGCAATGACAGGCCTCGAACCCAGGATAATGTGCACCATAATCACAGTACTGAACCACTAAGCCATGACATCTTTACATAAGTATGCACTTTCAACACACACATACATATCAATGTAAGTTTACCCATTGCTAAGCAGGTGTACCTTCAACTATGTTTTTTCAAAACTAGCCAATCACCAATAAGTGTGGGAAATGATGCATATTTAAGTTCCATAGTTGGGAATACTATCCATAACTGGTTGTAGCTCCCATCTGCAGGCAGCAATGGCCGGTGCTGGAGATGGTTCTCATTTTTGAGTGCAACGTTGGGGCATTGAGGAGTCAAAAGTTATGGTTTGGCTCCTTGTCCACCATCATGAGGATAGACTCCTGTGTGGCCAGTACCAGGGCACCCAATACAAAGCGGAAGCCTGGGACAGTCTAGCTCATGAACTCACCAGTGCCACAGGCATCTCTCGGACTGGTGAGCAGGTCAGATACCACCATGCAGACCTGAGAAGACACAAGGTGGATCAACTGGACCAGTGGATCCAGGAGGCCCGTGGGATGCAAAATGCCCCACTACTGAGTAAGTAGCCATGGAATTAAGCATGTAAGAATTGCTATTCTATACTATGGATAGGTATGTCTCAATATCACTTCAATTACTTCACAGCTGCAGGTGTCTGTGCTGTGAATCAGCAAGCCTATGCAGATAGGCTGCTAAGGCTGTGCCACCAGGCAGGTTAGCAAGTATTCTGCATGTACTGTTATGTAAAATAAATGAGAGAGCCTGCAAAATGTGTTTAAACATAACAAATAAAGGTATAATAATTCTCTAATAATTATTCTGCATGTACGGTCATATAAAATAAATGACAGAGCCTCCAGAAAAGTCTTTTAAGTCTTTAATAAAGGTATAATTCCTGGAGTATGTCTGTGTCATTTTCTTTGATATGTTGTTGTATTCTTGCATTATAGAAATAGTAATTTTGTATTAAGCGCTGTTATCACACAGTTGGGTAGGCCCATATAAAGTGGATGAAGGGAGTGCCAGTAGCTTTTAAGCATATTCACAGTCCTCAACTGCTGGTTCATGCCCAGCATGTACAGGTTAATCTGGCACATGAGTAGCTTGGCATTGTGTTCCCCAGAAATGTCATTGTGCTGGCAGAAATGTAGGGAGCTGTTAACATATAACTGATAATTTCACCTACACATATCTAGATAAGTATATGAAAGTAGAGCTGTCAGTGTACCATCTCAGCAGTAGTGTGTCTGAGCAACTCACAAAATATGTAGCAGTAACATCTGCATCCCGGACAGTTTGTATGTCAGATACAGCCCATGTATATAAAGATCTAGCAAAACCCATTTCACGATCTAAGGACAAATGTGTAGTGTAATAATACATGCAGGGGACATATAACTGCAGTCAACAGGAATGTAATGTAAACTAGAAGGCTATATAAGTTGTTAATGTAGCTATAATTTTCCACCCTACTGTATGTGTATAAAAAATACAATTCCATACCTCAATGGGCATGTCTAATCTCAAAACATTTGTTGGGACATATGTCCTATTGGTTTATAAAAATCTGCATTTATTTTGATGCATGTGCCCTGTTCAAATACCACAATATTGGTGGCATGTTGCCATCAATTAAACCTGCATGCTGTTGTAATGTCCACTGTTGTCCCATATATGCATGTGTCATGCTTGCTGCTTAACTGTTGGAACTCTGGTGTGTTGGGTTAATGGGAACACTTCTGCATGCTGTTATAACTAATTGGGAATGCTGTTGACTGTTACTAACCCATATTTTCATTAAATCCTCCTAAACATAGAACGTATGGGAAGGTCGGTCCCAGCGGACCCACCTGTCCCACATCAGCTGGCGATGACACCTGGCACCAGCAGGACCGGTGCCCAGCCTTGGACCTCCTCCTCCATCGGCTCTGTGCCACCTTGGGGTGGAAGCGCTGCAGGAGATAGGGCTCATCCCCCCATGCAATTGTGGGTGGAGGAGGGCCTCCTATCATGCTCCAAACGGTCCAGGCTGTGGTGCATAGGGAGATCGAGCGTTCTGTCACTGATCCCCTACGCCAGCTTGAAGCAAGAGTGGCGAGACTCATGGGTGAGCTTGCCCCTCCTAGGCAGCCCCCAGCACAGCCACCCTCTGGGTTGTGAAGGTGCAGTGGTGACTGCCCGTGGGTGGGGATCTCAGTTCCACTGTTGCCATCTGTGGGCTCATGGGCTTGCGATTTCCAAACATCCTTCCCCGTCAATGGTGTTCACCCACCACATGTGTCATATTCTGCCCCTCTATGCATCTTGTTTGTCTTGTCTGTTTACCTCCCCAACCTACCTCCCCAAATATACCTACTTCCCCTACCCCACATTCCACTCTCACCTGAAAAAAAAGGGGCATTCTACTACCAAAAAAAAATACGCCCCATACATAGCTGCCCATTTTGCACACATGTCCGCTGGACACATAAACTGATATTTAATTGGCAGTACAACATACTTTGTTGTCCTCACCCCTCTCACAGGGGTTGAAGGTTTCATATTTCCCTCCAAATTTATTGCATATGCACAGCTGTTGCTGTTAAAGAAATGTACAGCTATGGGCCTTCCCTACACCCATCCTGCACATCCTGAGCTGTATTCCCTACTGTCTTCCCCTCTTTGTATCCCTTTTTCACCACTTTCCTATCTCCCTATTTTCTTTTCTTTCAAAGAAATGAGCGTGGAGGTTAGCGTGAGTAAGCACGTTTAAGCAGTAGTTAGCGGGTTTGCGCAAGTTTGCGCCTGTGTGCGCTTGTGTGCACTTAGCTAAGCATTGCGCAAACCCACGCAAACCCGCTTACAACTGCTTAAAAGTGCCTTAGTCATTCTATGTCAGGGCCCTTGTTCTGCTCAGCAGCAAAATAAAATACCCCTGTCAGTCTCGAACCCTAGACCTTGTATACATTAGACTGCATGAAGTACCACTGAGCCATGGTAAACATACAACAAATTGGTGCTGAAATCAATATATCATGCATCAGAATGAGTGAATGTAAAGGATAAATAGAAATGCCATAACACAAATCCTGTTCTTTGGATCTTTACCCGCAGTTCTTGTGGAATTGCATTACATGACTGTGAAAAGAGAACCAGCCGTTCTAGCAGGAAATAATGTTACAGCAGCACTTTACAACCCCCACACAGTATCATAGCAGGACAAACACTAGCATATCTGATTAGGGTAGAGGCCATACTTCCCAACTGTGACAAATTTTCAGGCATGTCCCTGATTTTGAGACAGGTTTTAGTTGTGTCCCTCTGAATCCCTCTGAAAGCTACTGAAGTTAGGCAGAAAGGTGGTGAATTACACTTAATGAATAATGACAATAAGTAAGAGTTAGACACCGCTTGTACTTCAGGAAATGTGTATTAATTCATAGGCTCTGGTTCTCTCAAAGTCTCAACTTAAAGTCTCTAATATTGTAAAGGTGTACCTCACTTCTACCTACTTTTCCCTGAGTCTGTTCAAATATGTACCTTAGTGTTTGAGAGGCCTGGCAGAGGCAGAAACAGACAGGCACATTAGCTATTCTGGTGTTACATACTATGCAAATAGCTTTGGAAGGAGTTCCAGAAGCATACCCTTATGTAGGAGTACAACAGTGAAATACCAAGGGATGTAGCCATGTACTGGTAGCAACCAGCTGTGACAATGCCATTGTTCCAGTGCTGAAAAGACCGGCGTGGTGCACAGACAAAGAATAACAGGCTAACCTCTGGCTACCATCTGGATAGGTCCACAGTTGGGAGCTACGCAGACAGACTACTTCCCTTGGTAAACTAACAGGTACACAGCAACCCTTTAAGTCCAGCAAGATAAAGTTCACACATTAATGCATAATGCTCTCTGTCCTTCTGCACCCCTACCAAAATGTACAATAAACCTGTGTGTTCAGGGTCTACCAAGGATGTAGGTAGGCATACTCAGTACTGGAAGTTGTCCAGTTTTCTTGAGCAGCCTGTGCTAATGTCAACACTAAAAAAGCAGAAACTGTTCAAAAGTGAGTAAATTAATATTCACAGTATAGCAGTTCACAAACAGTTCATGTGCCAAATGAATACATCTCAATAACTACTTTTGTATGGCAGTTAATTGTATAAGTAGAAAAGAAACTACATACACCCATGTGTCTTGTGTTAGCATTTGTAGGGGTGAGTACAATTCTACACTGACAACTGTGTAGTGGAAGTGGCAACATTCAGATCTGAGTACAACATTTAAATCACTGGCTACACCCCTAGCTTCAGATATAAGAAGTATACCAACCTTCTGACTTACACAATGGTGTCCACAGCAAACAAGAATGGACCCCACTTTGGAAAGCTGAAAGGGCTACGCCTACCTGACATAGCAATTTATAGCATTGGGTTGCTATGACAGTGAGTACTGCAATTACCACACAACAGGCTGCATGCAATTACCAAATGGTGGTCACCAACTGGTGCAGAGGCCATCACATGCACATGTGCAGATACCTATAAAAGCAGGCTGTACTTTCTGGCCACACATGCAATCACCCCATTACAGATGCTGAGAGAGAGAGAGAGAGAGAGAGTGAGACAGAGACAGATACAGAGACAGAGCGAGAGAGAGAGAGAGACGCACACCCCCACCCACACCATTGGGAAAAAAAAAACAAAAAAAAAACAAATAATACGTGAAAAAAAAAATATTCAAATCAAGCCAAGATACAGCAAACTGAAAACTACAAACACATACAAAGGAAAGGTATGTAACAGATATGTATTTACTGGCATGTAGTAGATGTTTTTGAAGACTACTCTTCATACTTTGAAACATCAATATGTGGCAGCAGTACGTATCTATGCACAGATGCCCTGCATAACTACAGCCATGGACAAATCAGTGTGTAGCTGTGTGCAGTGGGACATAACTGTGATATATGTAGCTCAGCATAAAATGTCAAACATCTGAACCATGTCATCTGTGTTCTGTACAGTAGTGTGGACAATGGCTGTTTACTGGTATATGACATGTGGTGGTTAAACACTGTGGGTATGATTTGTTATGTTTGCAGTGCTGCAGGCAGTGAGGCCTGCTAAAGCCACATAGGCTGAGAACACCTTTGATGCATTTCGCACAATATCATTACATAACTGTATACCTCACATACTTTGCATAATTGATATTCCCACCATGAAAGGTGGACTGTATATGTGCCTATATGTATATCTATATGTACACCAATGGATGTTTATATGTATGTGTGTATGTATATATATATATATATATATATATATATATATATATATATATATAGATAGATAGATATATGTATATAGATATATATATATATATATATATATATATATATAGAGAGAGAGAGAGAGAGAGAGTCATATTTACTGCGACAGATGCCTGGTGACAAAGCCATGGCCTCAAGCTCAATGTCTGAAATTCATTCGCATCCCTTTTGCTAAAAACTCTGAACCCATGAACTACTACATAGGTGGTAGTCGACTTAACACCGAATGTGTGATAAGAGACCATAGGACACAGGTGGACAGTAGTGTCACCCTTGATAATCACAGTGCCACACTAGTCATGTAATCTGTCTACATGGCATACCTCATCACAAAAGCTGTGTCATACAGGGAAAAAGAGGTCAGTGTTCCCCTCTACTCATCACTCACAAAACCCATTATAAAGTACAATGCCCCTTCTGGTATGTACCTCACAAGACATCTACAGCAACTGGAAAGGCCACAGGCATACCTCACAAAGAGTAATACTGTCCTCAAACAGGTGCCCTATGCAGACCGTCTCACAAAACCACAGCTAGACTGTGTTGCATACCGGCAACCCAGAGGTGACCTCTGCCTAACATACAAAGCTATGTCAAACCCAGAGCTGATGGACATGCTCCACATAAACAGATCACTATCCCTATGAGCTACACACTCTAGGGACCTAAACATTGTCACCTTAATAGACAGAACATGCTGGAGGGATAGATTCCTATCTCAGAGACATCCCATAGTCTGGAACAAACTACCTATCAATAGCAAACAAAGCTCCTCAGTAGCACTCGTCATGACTAGTTTTGATGATTGGATGGGAGATAAGAAATACAGCCCGGGAATCACCTCTGTGGCTCTGCTTGACAGGGACATATGAAACTAAATTAGTTGGGTGTCAAAGGCCAGGGTACCATCTGGCTAGGCTTCTATAGGTCCTAGGGCCAATAGCCTATAACCTACTTATGAACCAATACACACCCACATGTACTTGTTGCAATAATTTCTATGTGAGGTTGACTGAGTGTGATGGTGAATGTGTTGGTGAATGTGTCAGAGTTGTGTATATGTCAGATAGCTTAGTGGGAAACTGTTTCTGTCATGGTATTATGTGTCCTAGCTCTGATCCCAGCAAAAGATGTGTATACTATTGCTAGCCAGAAAAAGCAGTATGGCATACGGTCTGACGTAGTCCCTTCGGGTTAACTGGGGTGTACCATTGGAGGATAAAGCAGAACATGTATGCTCATTGATTAGTACTGCTGGTGAATCAAACCCCTGTATGAACTGTAGTACTACTTGAAGCTGTAGGCCTAAACAGCACAGTATGGTGCATGTCCACATTGCTTGGAAACACTGTTTTGTGTGTTCCCTGTAGTCCTCACAGATTACATACCTCAGGCATAAGGGTTTGTAAGTAGTGACACACAGTACATATGGTACACACGTAAAGGTCATCTGGGTTGCCATACCTCTGGTCCTGTATGTATGTCTGATGTGTGAGTGGGTATGCCTGTAACATGCCCTCGGTCATATGTGTGTTACAGGATATAAGTGGTTATCAAGCAACATGTATAGTCTAGTACAGTAGTATGCCTCCTATATTCACGAATGTGCACATATTGTAGGCAGGGGTTTTCCACCAACAACTAGTGTGGTATACTGGTAATACTGTAACTGGACTTTACAATCATTGCAATGGATTACATATTTCGTTATGCATTAGCTGGATATATACCTCCTGTGGCTAGGTGGTGCATTGTGTCGCATACAGTGTGCCATGTACTGTTGCATAGTCGTACATAGTACTTTATCTTTGTTGCTGTGCAGAAAATGTTTTAATATATAGCGCGTGGCAGGCAGTATCAGGCAGTTGTGGGTTGAGCTCTGATATGAGGTATTGAAAGTGTGTATCCTCTGACAGACAATAGTTTGCTATTTATGGCAGTTCAGTGATATTTGTACTGTAGAATGTTAAGTGTGCCACATGACTTGCTCACACATATTGTTTTATTGTCTTCCAGGGTCATGTCCCACCATCGCAATCCTGCCTATAGCCGTGCAGAGGATGAGATACTAACCAACTGTCTCATCCAACAGTACACCCTGCTATTTTCAAGAACCAGCCAGGGCCAGCATGAGCAGACTGCACTGTGGCAAGATGTTGTCCGTAGGATAAATGACATAGGCATGCATAACTGGACTTATGAGCAGGTACGACATCACTGCAATGATTTACGTAGACATGTCTGGCAGCGTGCGTCTGATGTCCGTAGGCAACAGCTTACCACAGGTGGTGGGGCTGCCACCCATCCCCCCCTCACCAGAGTGGAGGAGCTGCTCCTGAGCCTGGGGGCTTCCGGCCAACAACAACAACAGCACACATGCATCATCATGGAGGCCGGAGCCCCCCAGCAAGTTCACATGGAGTGTGCAGGTAAGATGGCATATCTGTAGACTACTGTTACCTCTATTGTTAGAGCATGCATATATGAGATGTGTACTGTGTAGTTAGAAGATGTGGAGCCTGGTGTTGCTCAATACTGATAATGTGGAACATGATGTGTAGGCTTGTGACTGTCAACCATTGTGCTACTGTAAGATTGCAAACCCACAGTAGCAATGCCACAGTTGTTGCCACTGACAAACTGTTTCATATCCTTGTAGGTCCCTCTGGTGTGACAGCAAGGCAGCAGACCCATGCTGGTGAGTGTGTTCTACATTTAATATTGCTAATAAAATGTGCATGTCATAGGTGAGGTGTAGGCCATGTACACATGTAACACACCTACGCATAATGCATGCTGTGCATGTTTGCTGTGAGACCATGCACATCTCAGTAACGTGAGTGGTTGCCTCAAGCACATGCAATACACAGTACATCCCAAACAATTGTGGCTACACTATAGTGGACATTGGATAGGCAGTCGATACACATGCACATGACATACACAACTCCATCATACGCAGTACATGTTAATATGCTACACATGGCGTATTCAGACACACGCTGTAAGGTCACACTCCAGTATCCCAAATGTCATCCACACAGTACACATAATATACCTGAGGGGTAGAGGCCTAACATGGGGCAATGCGACACTCTCCAACATGCAACACATTCATGTTAGGCAATGCTCCATATTGGGCACCACCTTACAAACCCATGTAGCAACTGGCTGTGAAATGGTGAATGTAGCCATGGTACTGCGGTTCAAGTACAGCATGATAGGTGCTGGTCTGACACACATAAGTAGCCTTGAGTGACCACATGATGCTGCATGATGATGGCTCATGATACAACACGCCATCCAGTTACAGTAACCACAGTACTACACATAGCATTCATTGCTATACACCTCAATGTTGTGTGTGTGCAAACATATGCACCTATACACAATATGCATAGCAATCACCATTTGCACGAAGTGACACATATATGTCTTGTAATGCTATTGAGTGTATAGGTCACATGACACACATTGGGTATGTATGATGTTTAATGTTGCAGTTGTGTTGTAGCATGCCGTGTCATGGCTGGCACTGGCATGTCCACAATATGCTCTACACTCACCATAACTACTGTACAATGGCTATGTTGAGCAATGGTATTCCATCAGGTATACACGCACCACTCATCCTGTTGTATACATAGCATGCATGAGCTAAACCGGTGTCCACAATTATCTGCTAAAGACACAGATGCTCTAATCAGTAACAGATATCTATGTGACACACAGATAAACATCCAGCCATGGTATGTATACCTGTGAGTGATGGTGCACAGCGCATTGCAGAGCTTGTAATACTTGCACAGCAATGTTGTGTCCATGTACACATTGCATTCCAGGGTGAGGACAATCACTGAACAACAACACACATGCATCAAAGCCATGTATACTGTTATTAGCAAGGACTGTCTACACTCGCACTGCATGCTGTTGAGCAACAAATGTCCTGCATGCTGACACATGTGATATGACTGTTTGTCTTGTGATACTGTACCCCACCATCAACCACTATTGGGTATGTTCTGGATTGCTGGTGTGTGTGTGTGTCTCTGCTTTAGTGAGGAGTGTATTTCTGTGCATGTGTTCATGTGTTCATGTGTTCATGTGTTCATGTGTGCATGTGTGCATGTGTTCATGTGTGCATGTGTTCATGTGTGCATGTGTGCATGTGTTCATGTGTTCATGTGTTCATGTGTGTATATGTGCATGTGTTCATGTGTGCATGTGTTCATGTGTGCATGTGTGCATGTGTTCATGTGTGCACGTGTGCATGTGTGCATTTGTTCTGACATCATGTACAGGTCGTAAAGTGTGCTTCCTGTCTTCCTCTCACAGGTGCTGATGTTGGGCTGGTTCACTGCAGCAGGGAACCTGATGTCACTGGCTCAAATAGAGATAATGATTATAGGTGTGTTGAGGCACAGGCATGTTTGCCAGAGTCTGTCGTTGGGCCACCAATCAACAGTACACAGCTGTCCACCCCATTCATGCACACAGTCATACTGCCAATACATCCCTCATCACCAATGTCCTTAGCTGAGGGACAGTCTACAGTCGGCAATGGCCAGGACAGTGTGGTACCTATGGCACATGCATCCGGACACAGCAGCCATACCCAGAGGTCTGGAACGGTACCACATAGGCAGATGTCCAGGGGTTCTCGTCGGAGCACTGCTGGTCATCATGCACCTGGCAGACGTGCCACAGGTCTTACAACCTCATGTATTTTCCAGGCTGTCATGGAGGCACAGGCACGTATGGAACGGTACACCAGACAGGGACAGAGGGCACATAACACCGCTTTAAATGACAGTATCCATGACCTAGCAGGTGCCATCTGTAATTACACTGAGGTCATGGATAGACGTTGGGGTGCGACATTGGATGTCCTCCACAATGCCATGTCCATGTCTCAGGACAGTGCGGGATGGGTGAGACGTAGATGTGGATGTATGCCACTAACATCAGCAGCTGGAAGTCGCCGCAGATGTCCCTCAAGTCACAGCCACTCCCGTAGTGCCATTACCAGCCCCAGCAATGTTGGTGGTGGGCTGTCAATAGACCGTCCTAGAAGACCACGTGAACGTGGCTCTGGACAGTCCCAGCAGGGACCTGGGTCCAGTGCACATATGTCTACCTCTGAGGATAGTACTCAGTCTGGCTCAGTACCTGATACTGTCAGTAGCACCCCTGCCAGGCACAGGTACCGTATCCATGGCGGGAGACGGTGATCTGTAAAGCCCGGCAGGTACAGCCTTTGGCTGTCCCACAAATCCCTGTATATGGCAGCCACATGGTGGAACTGTGTGCATGCAGACACACACACACATAAACCAGACACTCAGCGCTAACACATACCCACACACATTACATCAACATTGGCCCATACCAGTACTCTTGGCCCTTACACACACACACACACACACACACACACACACACACACACACACACACACACACACACACACACACATGTCGATTGTATGGCTCAATGTAGGCCTCTGGTAAACCAACAACACACCCTGTGCATATGATAAAACCTGTGCCACCTCCTGTCATCTGTAACATTGATGCAGGAACAGGCTAACATGGTGCTGATGCACACGGTGACTTTATGGCAGTATAGCAATGTTAGCATGTTGTCAGAAGTAAAGTGTAATGTTATCCTTGAAGGTGTAGCTGAGCAGCCATGATGCATTAAAGCTATGATTGTCAATGGAGTATTGTTTACACCAGTGTTAATCCCAATAGTGTATTGTTTGCCCACATGCCACTTGGCTGATGTGTGTAGTATTGTCAGCATGTTTTAGAGAGTGGACAGTATGTGTGGGATATGTGCAGCACAGGTTTGCAGGTGTACATTTGTGAACATGGTGGAGGCGCACTGTCTGCATGTACGTGCATAGTGGACACATGGGCAGGGTGACATGCCCTGTATTACAGAGTGTTAACACTCCATAGTTTCTATTGGTGGCCAGTATGCATTGTACTGCACACATTTTGGAACTTGGGTGCACATGTGTGTATGACATGGTTTGACACTGTGCTGTGGGTGATACTGTTACTATCTGTCATTGGTTTGCATTCTGGTAGTATACATAACCTCTACAGCCTGACCATAAACAATTGTTAGATGATGTCTTGACAACTGACAGACAGATGTAGGACACACAGTAACATTTGTACCCTTCAGGAACTATACTATGCCAGTAACCAGTGGTGTTCACCTGCACCCATTCCTGGGACCACTCCTGATTGCCATATAGCTCACTTAGCTACAAGCAAACACAGTAGAGATATGTCTGTCCACATCTGGGAATGCATACTGTGGCCTATAATGCATTCTCTAGATGACACACACATCCTCCACAAGGGTATCATATGGACAGATACCTGTTGTCAAACTCATGCTGTAAAACTATAAGCCAACTAAAGCATGGTCATCCACCTTTAAAAAACATAGTATCCCCACAGTACCACATACGTAGTAGCCCCCAACATGTTGACAGGTACCGATGGGTACATACAGCCAAGTGTTACATCATCTCTCCTTTGGTAATCCCATTTCCAAAGGTATTTTGAAATCCTTCGGTGAATCACATAAGCAATAAGGGGTCACATGCATATCCACAAAGGTTGTTGCACACTTATAATGAATAGCCATCATTGACAGACTTTGCTGCATTTTAACTGGTCTGAAATATACCTCAGGCATAAACCCTCACTCACACTATTCAACAGAAACTGTAATGAGTGTGCGTGACACAGATGACCTAGGCCAGGGATCACTACAGTGGCTGGGATTGTCACAAGCATACAGATGTGATCTAAAGTCTGGAAAGCAGCAGCACACTCTGGCAAAGATAACAGATGTGTTCATGGAGAAACCAGGGTTCCCACCTATGAAATAATTGAGGTCACATGTACTTATATTAATTTGCCACACAGCTACCTGACGTGCAATGCACATACTGTTGTCATTGTGATAAGTCATACAGTAGTAAAAGCAAAACCCACAACACAGGCACCAATTGTGTCACACACACACTCATCAAGTGCAGGATTCAAACCCCTACCTAATTACTTTATGATACTAGAGCAGTACGCATTTACACAATGCACTATACACATTACTGGGAACTCTCCTTTCCACAGGTGTATTTGTAGGATGGTGACATCATCAGACTTGACAGAGATAAATATACCACTTTTCAGGTGTTGTAGTTGTCTCCAAAAAGGTTTCTCCTCTACAAGGAGATACACACACACACTCTCATACAGATGGCAAGTGCAGGATTCAACCCCCTAACTAACTACTTAATGATACTAGAGCAGTGCGCATTTACATGACATGCTATTCACATTACTGGGAGCTCTCTTTTCCACAGATATATTTGTAAGATGGTGACATCATCAGACTTGACAAAGATGGGTATACCACATTTAAGATGTTGTAGTTGTCTCCAAAAAGCTTGCTCCTCTACAAGGAGATGCACACACACAAACAGTTGTCAAGTGCAGGATTCAAACCCCTATCTAACTACTTAATGATACTAGAGCAGTACGCATTTACACAACATGCTATATACATTACTGGGAGTGCTCTTTTCCACAGGTATATTTGTAGGATGGTGACATCATCAGACTAGACAAAGTGGGTTACATTAGGTGACATTAGGTGGGCTACATAGAAGGAATTTGTAGACACTTTGGCAATGTGATCATCCAAGGATAGTTTACTGTCTACCTGTGTCCCCAGGGCCATAATTACATTCTCCATACGTACTGGATTGCCACCTATGTGGTAATTTGTGGGCACATGGTTTTATCCAAAGGGGATGACTATGCATTCTTTGGCATTCTGCTTGAGGGCACTGTTTTGACACCAGGTATCTGTCTGTGTATAACCCTTCTGTAGGATGTCTGTGTCAGCCATGGAGTCGATTATGGACCACAGTTATCAGTCATCTGCAAACTTGTTCAGCCATACTCCTCCCATGCTTGCCTGTAACTCTGAGCAGTATCTACTGAACAGGTGGGGTCCCAGGACCAATACCTGTGGGATGCCTTTTGTGACTGGTTTAGAGTCGGACATGGCACCTGCAACTCTGAACATGTGTGATTGATCTGTAAGCCAGTTGGCCACCCATCCTGTGACATAGCTGGTAATGTTCAAGCTGGTAAGCTTGTCCATGATGCCAGAGTGGGGAATGGTGTCAAAAGGCCTTAGTGAGGTCCAGGTGGGCTGTGTGGACTACATTGACCTCCATCTATGTCCTTGGTAACTGTTTCAAATAACTCAACTAGGTTTAGGAGACAAGATCTACCTTTAACAAAGCCAAGTTGGGTAAAGTCCAGTGTCTGGAGGTCCCCATTGTCTCTGTTTATGGGTTCCATGATAATTTGCTCCATAGCTTTGCAGACCAAGCTGAGTAGGCCTATAGGACAATGGTTTCCTGGTTCTGTTGTGGCACCCCCTTTGTGGAGCTGGATGACTGTTGCTGTATGCCATTCCTTGGGTACATAGCCTGTGGTAAGGTTGAGTCTGGACAGTGAATGTAGTTGAGGGTGTAGTTCCTTTTGGGGCTGGTGTAAGTCGCAGCCTGGGACACCATCCAGTCCCATTGATGCTGTGTTCTTAGGTCTGGAGAGGGCTGTTTCTACCTGCATGTCCATGAAGTCTGGTGCTCTGCATTCTTCTGGGATGGACACAGGCCCTTTTGGGGGTGATGTGGGGGGGGGAGTTTGCACTGAACTTGTTCCCCAGGATGTGGGCAATGTAAGTTGGTTCAGTGTATCTTTTTTCCATTTTGCAGTAGATGACAGCATTTTTGAGAGTTCCACCTAAATGTTTGGTATAGCTAATGAAGGCTTTGTGGCTGTTATTCTTACATTCCTTGGCAATTTGTCTTTAGAAACTGGCCTTGGATTATTTTATGTGCGATCATTGTTTCTTCCTATTAATGATCAGTGATGCCTTTCCTTATGTGAAGTTTGCTCTATCATGTGTTCGTTCCCTCCTTCTGTTGTATAGCTCATTTATGTGTGACAACCACCAGATTGGTTTCCTATATTTGGAGGAGTGCATCATGGTTTTATTTGGCATGTCTCAATACATGCATCCCTGTAGATGCTCATAGAATGCACTTGTAAATGATTTTGCAGATTGTATAGCATTATCCTATAGCAAGGGTGCTTTAGAACTTTCCACTTTGGTCTTGAGAAGTGTGCTGTTTGCTTTAGAAACTTTATTCACAGTGGTTTCCTTGACTGTGTGTGGCAGGGGGGGGGCATAATGTGGATGTCCAGTGTGATTACTTTATGATCTGATATTACCAGCGAGGGGTTTATCTCTGTTGTGGAACACTGGTACCCCATGTTGGTGATGATCAGGTCCAGTATGTTGTCACCTCTAGTGGGCATGATAACCAGCTGTTCCAGAGCATTAGAGTTTTTAAACTCTGGGAAGCATTGGGCAAAGGACGTTGTACACGAGTAATTCTCCCAGTCAGTGTTTTGGTAGTTGTACTCTCCTCATATAATGGTGTTTGGTAGGATATTTGTATTTTCCACTGTTCTCAGGAATACTGGGTGAGGTTCCTGAGACAAGATAGATGATCTGTAGTAGGCTACAATCTGATAAGCAGCTTTGCACAATGTTAGTTGCACTTGCATGGTCTCCAAGACCTCATGCTGTGCCACTAACCTGAAGGTGTGGGTATCCATAGGGTAAATGGATACATCACTTATTTTTGTATTTCACTCTGGGTTTTGGAGCCGAAGATCCAAGGGATTGTGAGTGTTTTACGTGGAGCATGTCCAACAGCTCTGTGTTTGACATAGCGTTGTATGTTAGGCAGAAATCACCTCTGAGTAGGCAATATGTGAGAGAGTACAGCTGGAGCATTTTGAGACTGTCTGTGTATGCTATTTGTGAGGTATGTCTGCAGCCTTTCCAGTTGTTGTTGATGTCTTGTGAGGTACATAGCAAAAGGGGCGTTGTACTCTGTTATGGATCTAGTGAGTGATGAGTAGAGGGGAACAATGTCCTCTTCTATCCTGCATGAGACACCTTTTGTGATGAGGTGTGCCAAGTAGAAGGATTTCCAGACTACTGCAGGGATGTGATTATCGCAGTTGTATCCACTGTCCACCTGTGACCCAAGGTCTCTAATTACACTTTCAGGGTTAAGTATACTACCGCCTATGTTGTAGTTCATGGCTACAGAGTTTTCACCAAAGGGGATGACAATGCACTTTTTGGCATTGAGCTTGAAGCCATGGCTTTGACACCAGGCATCTGTCTCAGTGAGGCCCTTTTGTAGGATGTCCATATCTTCAGTAGTTTTAATTATGGCTCCTAGTTTGCAGTCATCTGGAAACTTCATTAGCCACAGACCTTCCATGTTAAAGTTTACTTCAGGGAAGTAGATTCCAGACAGGACAGGAGCCAGGACTGAACCCTGTGGTACTGCACTTGTCTCTGGTCTAATGTCTACTTGGAGTCTGCTACTTTCACAGTGTGTGTTCTGTCAGTTAGCCAGTTGGCATCCCATCTTGTGACATAGCAATTTATACCTAGTTTAGTGGGTTTATCTATAATTCCAGAGTGGGGGATGGTGTTGAAAGCTGTGGCAAGATCTACATAGGCTGTGTGAGCCACCTTATCCTTGTCTACAGTTCTGGTGACTGCTTCAATGATGTCTATCAGGTTTAGGAGACATGATCTGCCTTAACCCAACATGGTTGTGGTTCAGTGTTTGGAGACTACCAATGTCTTTTTTATAAGTTATATGATGATACATTCCATGGCCTTGCAGAGCAGGCTCATCAGGCTAATGGGCCACTAGATCCTGGGGACCATGGTGTCTCCTCCCTTGTGTAGTGGGATAACCATCACTGTGCGCCATTCAGCAGGCACAAAGCCTGAGGTGAGGCTATGACTGAACATAGTACGTAGGTGTGGTGCCTGTTTGTTCTGTAGTTTGTGTAGACCACAGCCTGGGATGTTATCTGGTCCCATGGATGCTGTGTTACTGGCTTTGGAGAGTGTATTTTACCTGTGCAGCCATGATGACAGCAACTTTGCAGTCTTCAGTTATGGAGATGTGCTCATTCATGGGTGAGGGGGTAAAGTTAGCACTGATCCTATCTGCATGGATGTTGGCAATATCAGTTGGGTCTGTATACTTAGTGCCATTGTGCTGTAACTCAGACCAGATCTGAGTGTTGCCATTGAGATTCTTGACATAGCTATATAATGCTTTGTGGGTGTCTTTAGAATCAGTGTTGATTCTGTTTTCATAACTAGCTTTGGAGGATTTTATCATGGATCACAGCTTCTTACTGATGTGGACCATGGAGCTACTCCCCTCATGGGATTTTACCCTGTTTTGCAACAGTATTTTCCTTCTGTTGTGCAGTATGTTTATGGCAGGGGAACACCAGATTGGCTTCCTTTTCTTGGAGGTTAGCATCTTGGTTCTGTTTGGGATAGCACGATGCATGCAGTCATGTAAGTTCTTATGAAGTGCAATTGAGAAGGATTAAGTAGTCATAATGGAATTGTCCATCTGCATGTGTGTCCTGCAGTTCAGCCAATAACCACAAAGTGAGCTAAATGCTACTCATTGCCAGAAGTCTCAGCCTCCAGATGTACACACTCGAGGCACTTCTCATTATGGAGAATATTGATATCTGTGCAGTATTGGTAACCTAGTTCAAGGCTCCAGACAGCACACCAGCACTACCAGGATACTACTTATTCCATACCTTCCAGCATCAGAACCTGAATCATAGCACATAGGGTGAGGATGTATCCATATTCATCAAGGATACCTACACCTCTCTCTACATGCTCTCTACAGGATATGTACCCGTAGAATGTTGCACAGCAATGTTCTTCACACTCCACAGGGGTGGGGCCACAAAAACCCCTTGGCATTCATGCTCTATGAGCCTGACAATTGTGTTCTGCAAGGCAATAGAGCCAATCATAATGGAAGTCAAAAATACAGAGATTGGGAACCTTCACACAGTTGGGCACACACAGTTTGGCTTGGTCAAATGCAGAACACGCCTCCTGAACTGGGAGGATTTCCTTGACAGTTACTCAGGCTACTGATGATTGAAATGTGATCCACACAGCCTACCTATGCCTCGCTAAGGCCTTTGACACCATTCCCCAGTCAGGTATCATAGATGAACTCACCAACCTGGCCATGAATCCATGCATCACAGGATGGATTGCAAACTGCCTCACAGAGAGGTCACACACATTACGAGTTGCTGGCTACATGTCAGACTTTACACCGGTAATGACTGGTGTCCCCCAGGGTTCAGTCCTGGGGTCCCTCCTGTTTGGTATAGCTTTCTCAAATGTACATGCCAACACAGGAGAGTTGTGGTTGACTAAGTTTCCTGGGAATTGTAAAGTGTTTGCCATAACAGATTCCCCAGAAGACAGACATATTCTCCAGAAGGGACTCTATGAGACAGATGTGTGGTGTCAGAATCATGGCCTCAAGCTAACTGTGGAGGAATGCATAGTGATCCTCTTTGTTGAAAACAAAATACACACAAACTACCACATGGGTGTTACCCCCTTAAAAATGACAAGGTGATAAGGGATCTGGAGACACAAGTAGATAGTCATCTTTCCTTTGACAACCATGTTGCCAAAGTGATTGGGAGATCCTATGTGGCCCACCTAATCAACAAAGGGTATGCATCAGGATCCAAAGAGGTAGTGTTGGCACTCTACTCTTACATCATCAGACCCATCATTGAGTACAGTGCACCATTTTGGATGTACTCGACTTAGCATATCCAGCAGCTGTAGAGAACACATAGGTACCTCACCAAGAGGATTATTGGCATCAGACAGTTGTGTTATGCAACACAACTGATAAAACTACATCTGTTCTTCGTTGCGTACTGCCTACTCAGAGGCACACTCTGCCTAACATACAGAGCCATGTCCAGCACATGACTGTTGAACATGCTCCATCTACACATAACAACATTGAGTGACCCTACACATTCCAGGGATATGAACCTCATCAGGACAATGATTACAGCATGCTGGTGGGATACAGTACCATCCCAGACACTTGCCTTACTGTGGAACAGAGTCCCAATGTACATCAGACAGAACCCCTCGCTGACACTCTTCAATTGGAACCTTGATGAGTGGATGGGAAACAGACAGTTCATGCCAGGCATCACATCAGCAGCCCCACTAGAAAGGGGCTTAGGGTACTAACTATTAGAACTAGGCCTTGGGAGACTACCCAATGGTGTGGTGAAAGCTGCACAACTTGCGTAGGCTGATATATGCCTTCGTGGACATAGTCTACTACATACCTATGGACCTATGTGACACGTACATGTCTACAAATAGTAGATGTGTACTTCACTGTACACTCATGTTGTACAGCAGGCACATTGACCACATGCACTGTAATGCTTACAGATACTGGTGACTGTTATGTACAGTGGGAGAGATGTGCACCTCATGTCTTTCGTGCCATTGCGATGTGTGCTGGGTGGGACAGTCCTGGATGGCTCCCTGTCATGGTCACCCTCTTACACACATCTGTGCCCATCCATCTTTGGCTTATTATACTATGTTCCCCCTACATATATATATATATATATATATATATATATATATATATATATATATATAGGTACATAGGTAGGTGATAGGCTATCTGCCTGAAGGCATATATTAGTATGTCCAGAGTGTGCAGCTATCACCACCCATGGAGTTAGTTCCCTAGGCCTCTTTGTAGTAGAGCTGATGAAGTGATCCATGGTGTGACAGTTCAGTTTCACATACACTCATCAAGACTCCTCTGGAAGAGTGTCACTGAGGGTCCCGGCTTAATGTCGGTTGGGAGCCTGTTCCAAAGCAAGGGAAGTCTGTGAGTTAGTTATGTATCCCTCCAACATGTTCTATTTAATGTTGTGATGATGATATCCCTAGAGCATGTAGTACAGTGAGCTTGGGTTTACGTCAGATAGCGCATGTACATCAGTTCTGCATTGGACATGGACCTGTCTGTTGGGCAGAGATCTCCTGAGTAGACAGTATGCAACAGAGTACAGATTGAGTTAAATTCAGTCTGGTTGCATGGAGCAACTGTTTGAGGCCAGTAATCCTCTTGTTGAGGTACTTCAGTGGTCTTTCCAGCTGCTGAAGGTGCCTAGTCAGATTCATCGCAAGTGTGTTGTGGTACTCTCTGACGGGTCTGATGACTGATGAGTAGAGGGAACCTCCTTTGACCTACATGCAAAGTCCTTGGCAGTTTGTGGGAACACATAGCATGATTTTCTAACCACTTTGTGGATATATTTCTGGAAGTAGAGATGACTATCCACATGTGTCCATAGATACCTTATTATCACCTCCATATTTAGGGTGTTGGCACCTATGTGGTATTTCTATGACTGTAGCTCGAGGGCATAATTTTTACACCACATATGTCTGACTGAGACCCTTTTTAAGGATGTCTCTGTTGTCCCCCACATCGATTATGACAACTTTTTTGCAGTCATCCACAAACATTGCTAAACATAGCCCTCATGTATTTGACTGTATTTCTGAAAAGTATACACCAGATAGGAGGGGTCCCAGGACTGAGCCATGGGGGACAGCAGTTGTTACCAGGTTGGACAGGAGACCACAGTTCTTACCTTGTGGGATCTATCTGTGCCCCAGTTGGCAATCCATCAGATGACATACATATTTATGCACTGTTTGTTGATTTTGTGGATACGACATGTGTCTGGGATGTTGGAAGAGGGCTTTCCCAGGTCTATGTGAGACGTGTGTAGCTCATTTCATTGATGTATGTCCTGGGTGACTGCCTTGAAAACAGTCTAGCAGGTTTGGGAACCATGATCTGCCCCTGACCAAACCGAAATTGGTAGGGTTGGGTGTTTGTAGGCTCACAATAGCTCTGTTTATGAGTTCCATCATGATGGACTCCATGGCCTTGCAGATCAGGCTTAATAGGCTTATAAGACAATAGTTCCTATGATCTGTTGTGCACCAGCACTTGTGGAGTGTGCCAAATGTTGCTGTAACGCATTCAACAGTTTCATATCCTGTACAGAGGGTGAGACTCAATGGACTGTTCATGTGCAGGGCCTGTTTGGTTTGCATTTCACATATGATACAGCTAGGGAAGCCATGTCATCCCATAGATGCCATGTTTTTAGGTTTGGAAAGTGCTGTTTAACCATTGTATGTGTGATTTCTGTGTTTTCACAGTCTCCAGGTATGATAATGGGCTCTTTTGTCAGTGAGAGGTGGGTAAATATGTATGAACCTGTCTGACAAGATGTTGGCGGTGTCAGTCATGTACATGTATTAATTTACAGTTTGCAATGACTCAGAACATATATGTGTTTACATTGATATTTATGACATTGCGAAATAAAGCTTCATGGTTCTCTATGGACTCTTTGACAATATTTTTGCCAGAACATGGATTGGATAATGTTAAGAGTGCTCATTGTTTATTGATGATACTGATCGGAGATTTATTGGTCTTCTTTGAATTTTCACTTTCTCTGAATAAGTTCAGTACTTGTAGTACATAGTTTGATTATGACAGGAGTCCAATATATTGCATGGGTCTGTTTTCATATCACTGTGTGCACAAGGCAGGATTGGAGGATAGTGACATGTTTCTGGGGTGAGAACTGCAACTGCCAGATATGTGTGGCCCATTGCTGTACTCAGACATGGCCTAAGTGTGTGAGCATGCCCAGTATGACCATTCAGTATGTTGTTGACTGACATTTGCTTTGTTTATTGAAGTGTGTGAGCATGCCCAGTATGACCTTTCAGTATGCTGCTGACTGGGATTTGCTAAATTTGTTGAAGTGTGTGAGCATGTCCAGTATGGACATATATACTATATGTGTGTGAAAAATAAAGTTGTTTTTTACTTCAGGGCTCACCTTTGTGTTGTACATTGACAGGAAGCACGCTGTGCCTGCAGGGCTTCCATGAGTCGCTTTGCATACACTTATCAACATTTCTAGATACAGGGGGGATAGCTATTATTTGCACATTTCTACCCAGGGGGCACACCTGATTGTTACTGTGGGTGCACATTGGATGAGGGGTTCACCTGACACTTATACACATTTGCTAGGCCTGCACTGCTATGTTAGGTACTCCATTTCAGTGTGTACTGTTGCCTATCATACTGGCTTGAGGCATACTACTGTACTACAGAACTTAGCTTCCAATTCCACGTTTATTAGTTTGTAACTTCATAACCTACACAACCCACATCACACTGCCTGGCCTGCTGTTATCTGTCTGCATAGGTCTGGGGGAAATTTCAGAGGGTATGATACAGCATTTGTTTGTATTTGCATTAGTCTACAATTGCCCTGCTGTGTCTGTGCCATTGAAATGCTGTCATGGCTTAGTGGTTCAGTACTGTGTCTATAGTGCACAGTATCCTGAGTTTGAGCCCTGTCACTGCTTTTTATTTTCCTGCTGGGCAGACCTGACTGGTTAAGGAACAGTAAAGCAGGTGTGATTGTGTTTAACCGACTTTGCCTGACTTTGCCCAACATTGCCCGATGTTGCGCTAGTTTGCACGGCACGCAGCTCTGTGCAATTGTGCTTAAATATGCTAAATACTGATAAAATGTGCATAACACTGCTTTATATTGCTTAATATAGGGCAATCGTGCCTCAGGTGGTGCTGCAGGGCTGCCTATGTCAGATGCACATAATACACTACCTATACATGTTTGAACCAGGTAGTGTCAAGTTAGGCATCCCTTTTATTGTATGTGCGAGTCAGAGAGAGGTGTCATTTCCAGGGTTCCTACTGAGTCAGTGTATGTGTTATGCGTTGCCTCTTTGCCAATGCCAGGGCATACTGTGCACGCCTCCTTCTGCCTACTGGGGCAGACTCAGGTTGTCCCTCTGCTGAGTCACACTGTGCCTGTGCAGGCCTTGGCGATGGTGGAGGGCTGTTTGGCCCTGCCCCATGCTGTTCCTGCTGCAGCTGTTTTCACAGGATCATATTGTGTAGCATGGCACATACCATGACAATTTGAGTACATGTAGTTGATGAGTCCTGCAAGGCTCCACCGGATGTATCCAGGCACCGGAAATGTGACTAGAGCATCCCAAACACAAACTCAATTATGTTTCTTGTTTGTGCATGTGCCTCATTATGGAGTTCTTGTTCAGGTATGTGTGCATTTCCGATGGGTGTCATCAGCCACGGCTCCAGTGCGTATCCAGCATCTCCCACTAGGTGATCATCAGGGATGTCCCCACTGGCAAATCTCTGGTACAGCTGCATCAGATGCCAGATGTGGGAATCGTGATAGCTTCCATGGCAGCCAGCACACACATTCATTATTATGCCCTGGGCATCACACACGACCTGGCAATTGATGGAGGGGAAGCCCTTTCGGTTGATGTAAACACTACCCCGCTCACCGGGTGGTGCTTTGATGTGTATGTGCGTGCAGTCTATCGCACCCACCACCTCAGGGTATTCCGCTATTTGGTGGAAGAGATGCATATTGCTGGCCAATGCCTCACTGGAATTGGGGAAATATACATGCTCACCAACATGTGCTGACATGGCATCCAGGAACTGGTGCAGTACCCTGGATGTTGATGCCTGTGAAACATGCATCATATCACCAGTTGGTCTCTGGAAGGTACCTGTAACTAGTATTCATAGGCCAACACATACCTTGGTATCCACTGGGATGGCTTCCCCTCTGTTGGTTCTGTGTGTGAGGCATGGCCGGCACAGCTCAACAATTTTCTGCATGAGGTCTCTGTCCATTCTATAGCACTCCACTATCTCCAGCTCATGTATCCCTGGTAGGTTACCCTGGGTCTGTATACTCTTCTCCGTCTCCTCACTGTGGGTTGCTCAGCAGCATTCACAACATCACCATGCTCAGCACCTTGCACATGTTGGTTTATAATAGCAATGGCAGCCCCTAACATTTTGTCAGCCTTAAGCTTTTTGAGTTTTCACTCTTTCTAAACTGCAGTGTTGCAGAGTTCTTGTTAGAAAACAGGTTAGACTGCTGTTTGCGGAGTTTAAATTTCTGGGCTGGGCTGGGCTAGTCGATTGCCTGTGTAATTGGCTGATTGTGATATATTTCACCTGGCAGCTCTGCTAGTTCTCCTTGGTTAACTTCCTACTACTTCTTTTCCTTCCTTTTCCCTTTCTGTTTCCACAAGGGGCAGCGGCGCGTTAAAACAAGCACACACACGCGCACACTAGCGCACACTCGCCTACACGAGGGCACATGTGCACACATGCTGTGTGCCCATTTGCAAGAAATTTCTGATATATCCACAGCGTACGCCATTGGTTTCTTGTTTTCATCTACTACCACTGTAAACATGCCTCTTGCAATCCTGAGCAGCTCAGGGCAAACACATGCCACTGTGCTCCAATCACCTTACACTCTTTCAGACATACCCCCTCATGATGTCACCTATCTTCTACTCGACTACTACCCTACTCCTACACTTACACTCTAGGGACATGGCTCACATGCCAGGGAAAGTTGGGATTCACTATCCTTATCCTCATTTGCATAGGATTGCCTACTAATGCTTGGTTACATCTCTCACACTGAGCTTCCCCCCCTTAGCAACCACTACTCAGCGGCCATATTGTTTGCAGCCTGCCATTCACCTGCTTGGCAGGACAAGCTTTTTAGTGTAAAAGCACATTTGTGGATGGTTTTCCCTTTTTTCATTTAATTTAAAGTGCAGCATGTTTGAGCAACGCTGCGCTACGGTTAAACATCGGCGATCGGGGAAAAAAATTACTTTGGATTTTGCGGATTTACAACATTTCCAAATGCCAATGGCCTTATATTTGGCCATTGGCATGCTTCCTTAACTGGATGCATCCTTTATTTGGAGCTGTCATAGCTCCGTTTAGCTATTTGCAGAACGGTACTCCGTTACCAACGGAGTACAATTCTGCAGATAACACTACTCTTACATGGACAGGTTAGTGGTTCCTGGATCGCAAATTTACCTCATTTGCATAGCTTTCAGCAGCAAATGAGGTAATTTGCATACCATAACACTGTCTGTGCAAGAGTAGCTTTAGAAGCTCTCATGCACGCCCCTACCGGCTATTGCTGAATCGCTCGGCAGACATACTGCCTGTCTGCCGTCTTACACTGTTCTTACACTCCATGCAAGCCTTTGTAAATCTGGCCCGTTGTGTATAACTTGTGCATACCACATTTGGCCTGCTGTGGTTCAAGCTACACAATTTATGCAATTACAATTAGACTTCTCACAATGATGCCGATTTTTAAATGTAAAGGCAATGAGTTATTAATAAAAATAGTTAAAAC
Source organism: Protopterus annectens (assembly GCF_019279795.1). Lineage (NCBI taxonomy): Eukaryota > Metazoa > Chordata > Ceratodontiformes > Protopteridae > Protopterus > Protopterus annectens. Next base: position 1,637,011,588 of record NC_056725.1, on the reverse strand, counting down.
AAAAAGTACAAAAAAAATGCAGAATACATAACTGCAGACTGTAATACATTACTAAGACAAGGATCTGCATACATTTGATTTCAATAATGATATTACCTACAAGTGAAGGAAATATCCAGAAAGCTGTTTGTCATAACATTCAAACTGCACTCATTTGTACCATTAAGGGCCTACTACTATCATGACTTTCAGTTCAGCAATGTTACAGCTGACAAATATGAATAGCATGCAACTTAAAAATAATAATAAAAAAGAGTGCTATATTATCCTGCTGTGTAAATTAGCACTGTTGCCACTTCACCCTCAGCACTGCACAAATTACCTCTGAGGACACAACCTTGATTATGAGAAAAATGAAATAAGGTAATGTGCTGTAACTTAAGAAAGAACTAATAAGTCATTTTGGATATGCAATAGTAAAACTGAGGAAACATTGCCCGGTTCTAAAAAAGCCTGTGCAACATTTTCCATTAAAGTGTAAAGTATGAACACATGTTAAATAACAATACTTTTTTTTATTCAGATTCCAACATCATTATAATCAATACATGCGTACTGAAGTACACCACCTAAGCAGAAAGTCTTGTGGGAAATCAGTTAAAATGTAATTATTCCTTACATAATACCTTGTGAAATCACTGAATAAGTGTCAGTGAGCACTCTGGAATGACTTTTACCAACAATAATATGAGTACCTGTTCTGAAATAAAAACAATATATTTAAAGATAAGAGGGAATGTCTAGTGAACAGTAAGACCACTCACCACACAACATGGCCCACACATGGCACTGCATACATCAGTTATACTGTATGTTTTTTATAAGAAAACACTAACCTAAATGTCATGGCTCATAATTCTGGACTAGACATTGCATATTTAACTGCACATCTGTATGCTCTGCATAAGCCTGCTGCATATGACCTCTTAGTTCAGCTACCAGCTGATTATCCTTAGTCATAGTAGGACTGGAACAGGAAGATGCAGTGACAGCATGGGTCACTTCACCACAGGCCAGTTCATAATCATGTTATGCAGAAAGCAACATGCAGTAAGCATCCTGCATGTGGTAGTTGTGTCATACTGTAGGGCACCTCTAGACTCATCCAGGCATCTAAATCTCCCCCTTAACATTTCAAATACATACTCAGTGACAGTACATGTCTTGGACATGTATTTATAGTAATTGCCTTCTACAGTCACACTTGGATTTCTCACCGGTGTCATGAGATATGATTCAAGTGCATATCTACTACGAGAGAGAAAAGAGAGAGTGAGAGAAAGAAAGAGGGGAGACAAAACAAAGAAAAAGTGGTTTAGAATTAAGCAACACATTTTACAATCAATAACTACTTAAATAATAAAAAAAGAAACATTTTCCCCTTACCACCTAGATCACCATTGTACATCCTACCATGGTAGACTGAGCTAGTGTGCCAGATATGGGAATCATATGCACAGCCAGGATGATGAGCAGACACATGGGTGATAGTTTCATAGGTTCATACTAGGCTAACTGCCCTTGTGGGCCATTTTAAGTCTAGCCAATTACCCCATGTGAGAATCAAGCCTTGCACTTTGTGTTTGTAAGGTAAACATCTTAACCATTATGCCAACCTCCCTCACAAGATAGTAGCCATGGCCAACCTTGAACCATGGACCCTGTTAACCACAGTAATGTACTTAGCCCATTAAGCCACGATAGCCACTGAACTCCCACACATCTCAAACTACCTGGAAATTGATGGAATTCTAGCCCTTCCTATTGCAGTACCATGCCTCCAACCCGCACTCCACAAACTGTGGCCCAGATAGGGCTCTAGTTGCAACATTAGTGCAATCTATCACATCAAGTACCTCTAATAAACGTGCTGCATCATAAAAAGGCACTCATATTCTGGGCTTGGTTGTAAGGTGATACGAAAAAAATAGATGTACTGACCAACTTGTTCCAAGAGTACCTTCAGGAACTCTTGAAGTATCCACAAGGCAGAGCACTGTGAGATAACCAATGTGTCCCCGGTCTATTTCTGGAAGGTCTATGTGGCAAATAGAATCAGGGCAGTACATACCTTAGTATCCACAGAGATAGTAAGGCCACTTATCTCATCAGTATTTCTATGTAGGGGGTCAGACATCCTCACTAAGACTCTTATAATACTCCTGTCAAGTCAAAATCCATCAAGGATTTCCAACTTTTCAAAACTGTAATTTGTTATTCTCAATCTATTATATCTCTGGGTGGCCACGGTGGTGCAGCGGTTAGCATTGCCGCCTCACAGCAAGAGGTTCTCTGGTTCGATCCTCGACTGGGGTGCCTTCTGTGCAGAGTCTGCATGTCCTCCCTGTGGTCGTGTGGGTTTGCTCCGGTTTCCTCCCATATCCCAAAGACATGCTGTAGGTGGATTGGACACTCTAAATTGGCCCTAGGTGTGAGTGCATGTGTGTGTGTGCCTCCTGTGGAAGGTTGGGTGCCGGGCTGGCAACTCGACACCATAAAACTCTACTGCCAATAATGAGCAGACGGGTGATCTGCTGTGGTGATTCCTAACTGGGAAAAGCTGAAAGAAGAAGAAGAGTCTATTATATCTCTGCCTTCTTGGAAGCAAGTACTGCTGGATATAAGTGTTTCTTTCTCAGCCAAGACATGCATCAAACACTGAGAAATAACTAGGCTAGCAGCAAAGGACAGCATCATTGTGGAATGTAAATGGATGAAAAAGAGACTTCTTTAACAAATCTGTACACAGCATGGAAATTCATCAATTTGTGACTATGAATCTCAAACAGGAGGGAGGAGGACTTAACATATGTGGTTTTACATTATTTCTCATTTACATCTCATTATCTGTGTATTTGTATAAGTACATTCTCAGTCATCACTTGTTGATGTAAATGGCCTATATGAATTTTACGTTTACTGCACTTGGTCATGAAGCACACTGATTGCCTTAATGTGATAACATAAGGAGTATGAATACTCCCAAAGTATCACAGTATTAATGACATTTTAATTCTGAGCCCCAACCCCAGCTGGAAGTGGTAACTATGAAGTTTACACTAAAGCCCTGTGCAATCACTTGGATAAATGTATAGACTTGCCTGTACCAGAAAGAATCAAAGCCAGAGCCCCAAATAAAAACTAGCCACTATGGTGGGCATCCAGCATCAACAAACTTTACAATAAATGCAAAAAGTTGCTGTCTGTGAAAATAAAGGCAAGACCCTAACAATGGAAAAGCACCCTCTTCAGCCTTAACAGGCAAATAAGGCAGCTTATCAAATCCTCTAAGGGCCTCTTTGGGAAAAACTTAGCTAGCACAGCCAAGGATAACCATAAGGCCTTTTACCACTATATACGTAGCCTAGAAGGTAAAACCCAAGCATGTGCAGAACTAGTGACCAAAGATATCACATAGTATGGCCCCACAGAAATAACAAGCTTGCTAGCAGACAGGTTTGGTGAATATTTCACCCCCATATTTCTTCCAAATGTATCATAAACCTTGCCCCCACCCTACATATCTGATGAACGGGTCATGAAAGCCTTGTCTAAGGCAAAAAACACAAACTCTGTGGGACCAGACTGCATCCCAGGCTGTCTTCTAAACAGGCTAAAACATGAACTAGCTTCACCATTAAGTACCTTTTCAATCATAGTCTAACCACAGGTATTGTTTCTGCAGAATGGAGAACAGTAACAGTTATTCCACTCCACAAAGGCGGCCTAGCAAGAGACACAAGGAATTACAGACCCATAAGCCTGACCAGCCTCATCTATAAGGCTATGGACCGTATCATTATGGACCTCATAAATAAAGGCATAGGCAACCTCCAAACCCTGGATCCTTCCCAATTCGGCTTTCTCAAGGGCAGATGCTGCCTGTTACATCTTGTGGATTTTTTCAAAAATGTGACCAGGGACATTGATGAGGGCAAATCTGTGTGCACAGCATAACTCGACTTGCCAAAGGCTTTTGACACAATCCCAACACTCAGGCATTACCGATAAACTTAGCAAACTGAATGTAAGCCCCTTCATTGCAAGATGGATTGCTAACTGGCTCACAAACCAGAAACACACTATCAAAGTGGGCAAATCCACATCAACCAGCAGACCTGTTACCAGTGTGGTGCAACAGGGGTCAGTGCTGGGCCCCCTACTGTTTGGTATATGCTTCTCAGAAGTTCAGGTCAAAGCTAAGGGGTTGTGACTGTCCAAGTTTGTAGATGACTGCAAACTGGGTGCAATTACTGAATCCCCAAAATATGTCAGTATACTCCAGGAGGGTCTTACACAGACCAACAACTGGTATCTTAGTCACGGTCTCAACCTGAATGTAAACAGATGCATCATCATTACCTTCAGCACAATGTCCCTTCACACTATCAAATCAATAATACCTTAAGCACCCATGGAGTGGTAAGGGACTAGGGTTCACAAGTTGACCGTGACCTTACCTTCAACCACCATATGTCTACTGTAGTAAGTAAGGCTTTATTCATAGCACAGTTGATTAATAAAGGCATTGCCATCAGAGAAAAAGAGGTTATAACCCCTGTATACTCAGCACTAATCCAGCCCATAATAGAGTATAATGCCCGATCGGCATGTACCGTACAAAGCACCTGCAGCAACTGGAGAGACCTCAGAGATTTCAAACAAAGAAGCTCAAGGATCACCAGCATGTGCCATACACAGACCGACTAAAGTCCCTGTCACTTTACTCTGTATCATACAAACTTCTTAGGGGAGACTTATGCCTGGCTTACAGAGTAATCTCAGACCCAAACCTAATGAACTTGCTGCATATCTGTAAATCAAACAGGACTAGAGACACCCAGTCCAAGGACCTAAATATCGCCCATGACTTAAATAGGATATGCTGGAGGGACAGCTTTATTTCCCAGCCACTGCCACATCTTTGGAATAGCCTACCTATTCATGTGAAACAGAGCACCTCTATGACACTGTTCAAAGGAACCTGGATGAGTGGATGGAGCACTGTAAATTTTTACTGGGAATAGTGCCCACAACCCTCCTGGATATGGGCAGTCATTGCTAAATGCAATCTTGGGTATTAACTAACATTTCTATGGCATTACATTGGGATGAAATGGCTAGGCTTGAAATGACCTCTGGGTCTCTTCTATGATTCTATGATCCTATGATCACCGAGACAGACACATACATTCTCTCTCTATATATATATACATATATATATATATATATATATATATATATATATATATATATATATATATATATATATATATATATACCTTTTCAGATTTGGAAAGCCTGTAAAATCAAACCTACATGGAGAAAATGAGGATGTTGAAAAATGTTTTTGCAATGACCCGTACCCCCTGCATCCTCATGTGGGGGTTTTGCCCCACACCACCTACTTTTAAATATGATTTACCTTTAATTATATCACCTTATATATTGAATTGAGTCATTGATTTTTTATCGGAAAGTTTAACTCAAATAAATAAAATAAAATAAAAAGAGAATTAAATGCTTTTGACTGTAAGTGAACAACCGTGCTGCTACTTTTAAGAGAACAAGAGCATGAATATGCATACTCTTCAAGTGAGCCTTGCACAACATGCCAGAACTAAACTCACTTTGGTAGACACAAATAGAGGAAGCTACCATCATCTTCAGCATGTGATACCTTGATGTCAGATATAATGGCACCACTATTCCAACAGTTAAATTCACCAGCAATAGACAGAGCAAACAGTAATTTCTGTATAATTTAATGTTTGCACATATTGATACAACAGTACATCTGTCAAACCATCAGAAACACCAGATTGCCTGCTTAATATAAAGTTACCTAGAACAGATGATATGTGGGCATAACATACTCCTGCATTTCAGAAAATGGAAAATAAAAACTTTAAATGATTAGTGTATATAAAGGGTGAAAAAATAAAAAAGTGAAATATGTTCTGTTATCAGGAGGAAAGATGTTATGATGACCTTTTTCTTTATTGATTTTTCAAGTAGATGGGATCCACGCTTTCTTTGTCATTTTCAGGAAAAGTTTGAAAGTTGCCAGCAAGGGTTATTTTTCCTTCATTCCCTGCTCAGCAGTGTTTCATATAGCCTGGGATAAGCTTCTTTTAAGGTGCATTTAAGCTGACATCAGCAGGCTGCCAGTAACTAGGCATAGCTTTAGGAAGAGTATGTATGTGATGTTTCTCTTCTTGAGATACTCCTGTGTCATCACAGTCTGTTCTGCTTCTGTAAACACTGTTAGATTTGCCCATGAATTAACTGAATTAGCTTTCCAGATGAAATTTCTGTTTTATCATTGCACAGAAACTATTGCTACAGCTTTTGTGTAGTATTATACACATATCATTATATAATTACTTACCTTACTGTACGTAAATGAGTATACTTTTTTTAATTACTGTTGTGGATGGTTTCAGCTGTGGTAGAACAGGATGTTTGGGACAAACCCATGTATGCAGTATACAAGTGCATTAAATAATACATAACTAAGTATATAAATAAATAAACCAATAAAACAATTGTTGCACAAGAGTAGAGTGGTGATCTCAAAAGGACAACCCAAACTGGCAAACTTTTGAAAAATGCTAGTGTTGATTATACTTTCATGATCTACGGTAGTTAGTGAAGTATTTAGTACATAATATTCATCCCTGGAATAAATTTAGTTGCATTCTGTTGTATGCCACTGTGCCTCATGTTTCATAGTAAGAAGTTCCTTGCTTTGCACACTTTGTAGGATGGTCAGTAGCCAGTTCTAGACAACTCCAAAGGTAGGACAATGTCAGTACTGTTGTAAAAGAAGACTTCCTGTAGGCCTAAGGTACTTGGTTGCATTTTAGTTGACAAAGGTAATGCCACTTAAGAACAACATGATAAGTTATGGCAAAAAATGCAGTGTCAGGATGATGCACTCACTGGTCATGGCAGAAATGTCCTGTAGTGCCTGTTGCTGGGTCATGAACAGGACTGAGAGTGATGCAGTAAAGACAAGGAACATCACTGCAGCACAGGAAACTGCAAATGGAGGTGGGGCAGTCAAGTGATAACATTGAATTCTTTCTTGCTTCCCTGAAAGGATGAAATATGTCCCCACAAACCATTCCTGTGAAGCAAAGGGATGAAATCCTAACTGTCACCAGGACAACTAATGTTAAATTAGCAGCATACATGCTGGACAGAGCAAGGTGGCAAAGATAGCACTGAGAATCTGCTGTCATCTAGCCCATCCGGTGGGAGGCAGGCGATTCTGGATCCCCACTTGTGTGACACCTGGAAGGAGTACTTTGTGTTGCTTTAGCAGAGCTTAAGCATTTAGAGCAGATGCTGCCTTGAATTGAGTCATTGATTTTTTATCGGAAAGTTTAACTCAAATAAATAAAATAAAATAAAAAGAGAATTAAATGCTTTTGACTGTAAGTGAACAACCGTGCTGCTACTTTTAAGAGAACAAGAGCATGAATATGCATACTCTTCAAGTGAGCCTTGCACAACATGCCAGAACTAAACTCACTTTGGTAGACACAAATAGAGGAAGCTACCATCATCTTCAGCATGTGATACCTTGATGTCAGATATAATGGCACCACTATTCCAACAGTTAAATTCACCAGCAATAGACAGAGCAAACAGTAATTTCTGTATAATTTAATGTTTGTACATATTGATACAACAGTACATCTGTCAAACCATCAGAAACACCAGATTGCCTGCTTAATATAAAGTTACCTAGAACAGATGATATGTGGGCATAACATACTCCTGCATTTCAGAAAATGGAAAAGAAAAACTTTAAATGATTAGTGTATATAAAGGGTGAAAAAATAAAAAAGTGAAATATGTTCTGTTATCAGGAGGAAAGATGTTATGATGACCTTTTTCTTTATTGATTTTTCAAGTAGATGGGATCCACGCTTTCTTTGTCATTTTCAGGAAAAGTTTGAAAGTTGCCAGCAAGGGTTATTTTTCCTTCATTCCCTGCTCAGCAGTGTTTCATATAGCCTGGGATAAGCTTCTTTTAAGGTGCATTTAAGCTGACATCAGCAGGCTGCCAGTAACTAGGCATAGCATTAGGAAGAGTATGTATGTGATGTTTCTCTTCTTGAGATACTCCTGTGTCATCACAGTCTGTTCTGCTTCTGTAAACACTGTTAGATTTGCCCATGAATTAACTGAATTAGCTTTCCAGATGAAATTTCTGTTTTATCATTGCACAGAAACTATTGCTACAGCTTTTGTGTAGTATTATACACATATCATTATATAATTACTTACCTTACTGTACGTAAATGAGTATACTTTTTTTAATAACTGTTGTGGATGGTTTCAGCTGTGGTAGAACAGGATGTTTGGGACAAACCCATGTATGCAGTATACAAGTGCATTAAATAATACATAACTAAGTATATAAATAAATAAATCAATAAAACAATTGTTGCACAAGAGTAGAGTGGTGATCTCAAAAGGACAACCCAAACTGGCAAACTTTTGAAAAATGCTAGTGTTGATTATACTTTCATGATCTACGGTAGTTAGTGAAGTATTTAGTACATAGTATTCATCCCTGGAATAAATTTAGTTGCATTCTGTTGTATGCCACTGTGCCTCATGTTTCATAGTAAGAAGTTCCTTGCTTTGCACACTTTGTAGGATGGTCAGTAGCCAGTTCTAGACAACTCCAAAGGTAGGACAATGTCAGTACTGTTGTAAAAGAAGACTTCCTGTAGGCATAAGGAACTTGGTTGCATTTTAGTTGACAAAGGTAATGCCACTTAAGAACAACATGATAAGTTATGGCAAAAAATGCAGTGTCAGGATGATGCACTCACTGGTCATGGCAGAAATGTCCTGTAGTGCCTGTTGCTGGGTCATGAACAGGACTGAGAGTGATGCAGTAAAGACAAGGAACATCACTGCAGCACAGGAAACTGCAAATGGAGGTGGGGCAGTCAAGTGATAACATTGAATTCTTTCTTGCTTCCCTGAAAGGATGAAATATGTCCCCACAAACCATTCCTGTGAAGCAAAGGGATGAAATCCTAACTGTCACCAGGACAACTAATGTTAAATTAGCAGCATACATGCTGGACAGAGCAAGGTGGCAAAGATAGCACTGAGAATCTGCTGTCCTCTAGCCCATCCGGTGGGAGGCAGGCGATTCTGGATCCCCACTTGTGTGACACCTGGAAGGAGTACTTTGTGTTGCTTTAGCAGAGCTTAAGCATTTAGAGCAGATGCTGCCTAGTGGCTGGTAATCAATGTGTGTGGAGGCATGCATACTCTCCCATGTGTGTAGAGGAATGCATATTCTTCCATGTGTGTGGAAGAATGCATACTTTCCCATGTGTGCGGAGGCATGCATACTCTCCCACATTTGTGGAGGCATGCATGCTCTCCCACATGTGTGAAGGCATGCATACTCTCCAATGTGTGTGGAGGCATGCATACTCTCCATAGTGGATAGAACAAGTAGAGCTCTGATGAGTAGTTGTGGGGATTAACAACTCCTAAGTGAGGAAAGTAGAGTTCTCCTACTGTGGCAAACTTTGCTGTCTGGGGAAATGAACGGACTGACCAGAACCTCAGGTTAGTGGATGAATGCCCACAAGGCTCTTGGCACAATCTGGAAAGTGCCTCATGCTTATCTTCAAAATAGGAATAAAGGACTGAATAAGTGAAAGAACGGGAGTCATTGACCAAGACTCGTTAATGTTGAAATGGGAAAAGAAATATTTCTCTTTAGTCGTGTCCCAGCATGACTAATCTAGTTAGACATGCTTCTAACACTTTAACAAAGGCATTCTTTGAACATGTTTTCCCAATCTATTTTCTTGTGTCCTGTATGAAATGATTCCTTTGCAGGTACCTCAAGGCTACAACATACATAAGCAAATAGCCGAGACAGGCACACACAACTGTTCGGGTCATATTTTTTGATGCAGCATTACATGAAACTTTATTACATATTCACTTGTGTCGTGAGACACCTTAGCATTTTCACTGATGACTCTATGGTGTTCTTTCTAGCATGTGACATTAAGCTCACATGGCTGATTGAACACTGCTTCAGTGTTAAACATACCTCACTACCTCTTAGCCCAAGAAATTTGGACAAGGAAAAAAATAATGGGGTAGACAAAGGCCCAAAAATAGGGATAGATTTTAAATATTGCTGTTATAAGAAAGTTGGTAGAATAAAACATTTTGTGTTTGAATGCATTTTCTGAAGGATATGTAGTCTAAAACTCAAATAACTGTCATTATTTAATGACTTCTGGCATCAATGATTTGCCCGAAAACCCAATCACAGCAAAAATATCAGGCAAAAATCCTGGACATTCTGAGAAAATCTGGACAGTTGAGAGGTATGCAAATAATGTTGCCCATATTTTGGTGTCAGTCATAGTCAGTGCAAGCACATTCCACATGGCTGGACAAACACAGTGTTACACAATGATACACCAAAGTGAATGCTAATTTCACTATGACAAAGATCTCAGAAACAAAGATGGCTGAGAAATCCGATTCCTGAGGGGAGACACACCTGCCCACAGAATCTAAATTGATGGCATGCAATGCTTCTGTTTGCCAATCTATTTCACTCTGAAATACTGCAGCAATTTAAAACTTTGTTATACAAATGACTCCATTGAGCTAAGATAAACTGTTGCAGCTCAGTTTTGTTAGTCAATCATTAGTTCTATAGAAAAGTCACTACCACATAAAAGAAAATTTAGGTGACAAAGCAGAATAAATGGCGAGTTTAAGATCATCCTGAAATCTTATGAAGTGTGGAGTTCTTAGCTTGCAGGACAAACAAGAAGTTAGATAGGATTTTTGGCAAGATGGAAGTGCTGACAATGTATATGAGTTTCATGAGAAAAGAGCTGGATATAATAGAAATGGAGAATAAAACTCTGAATAATGTGATTTCTTTCAATACCCTGCATACGTCAGAGTTGGAAAAGCAGCTGAAGTAGCAGAATGGTAAGCTTTGTAAAATGTGTACATTTATACCTGTGCTGATGGACTGACAAGCTTTATTTTCTTGTTAAAGACTCACTGGTCAGGTAGATTATGTGCACAGGATTAGTTGACTGTTAGTAAAAGCTCATTGTCTGTGTGAAGAAATTAGACAGTTATTTGTGCTAGTATGCCTCCTGAAATTTTGTATATAATTTCAGATTGTCCTGTGTATTGTATGCCAACATGATTAGCTATGATATTGTAAATAAGTTCTTACATGTTGATTTATGATCTGTTTGAAGAGAATGTTTTAAAGACTTGGACAGTGTCCTTTTCCACTTCTAACTGCACATTTGTGAAGACAGATTTTAAAGTAAAAGCTGATCAGGAGATGATGTCTTCAGAATGCTCACAGTTGCTGTGTGTTACCATCAGAAGCTGAAAGACAGGAAGGAACTTTCAGAAAACAGTTGGCTGAATTTAAAAATATGAAATGAAAATTAGAACTGGAACAGTTGACAGTTAGGGTAGTCTGTAAAACAGCTGGCTGAAGTCAGTTGTCAGTCACTGTTATCAGATGTCAGATACAGTTGTCAGTTGAACTGTGCAGTAGATACCCCAAAAGGACTCAAGAAGAACTGTAAGTATGACTTTTCTCTATTGCAGTAATTTAGTTTAGATCAGGGACAGTGTTCTTTAGTTAGGAAATTATAACTAATCAGCTAGATCAGTTAGTTTTTTTTTTTTTTTTGAATGTTGGATCTCTCTCCTACAGTATTGATTTCATTTTCCTGATGACTGAGTTCTGTTTGTTTATTGGAAATTATTGGTTTATATTTTTAATCATTTTGCTCAATATTAAATATTTTTATTAACTTACATTGTGACTGGACAATCAGTGTTTTCTATTTAGTGATTTCAGAGTGGTTATACTTGCCCTGAAAACTTCCTGGGACACTTCAAAAGCCTGGCTGCTTAGGTCATCTGTTACTATTTGTTTTAATATTTAATTTTCATAATTAGAGACCCCTTTAGAAGGGTATGAATACCGCATTATTTTGGGGAAGGGACACATCTAGAAATCTGTGTCAAGTTTTCCCAGACGTGTTTGGATGTGTGAGATTTAATTTAAGTGTGAGTGTATCAGAGGTCTTGAACCAGGGCACATTGCTCTGAAGTGTGTAATAAGGAGTTACGTTAGGGGTGGACAGAAGTACACAGTCCAATCCCAGGTTACAAAGTGTGTTCTTGCTGTGCTCTTAGGGGAAAATTGTGAAATATTACTCCAGTTAAAGTGACAGTCTCACATTGGAATCAGTAGTGAGGTTTGGATAGTAAGGGACATCACATTATTTGGGGGCAGTTCAGTTGGATATTATGTGGACATTACATTAATTGGTGGCAGTCTGGTGGGATATTATTTGAATATCACTGACTGGAGACTGAAGAGATACTGCACCTGGAAGCCCAACAATTGGTGGTCAGACATCATGACCTGGAATCAGCAGAGAGACTGTGCCTGGAATCTCAACAACTAGAGGCCAAACTTTTTGAACTGAAATCAACAGAGAGACTGAGACATTTAAAAGTTGAGGAAAATGAGACAGTGCTGGCATGAAGTGGAGCTTTTTACACTTTGAGGGGGTCATGGAGGAAATGGGGAAGGCAATAACTAGATCCCAGAAGCTGTAAAGGGCAGTAAACTTTTTTCTCAATACTGGGATGGGATGACCTTGATAGTTTTATTTATATATTTGAGAAGGTTTGTAGACAGGATGATTTTGACCATGAGTTCTGGATTCAGATCCTGAATACATAACAGCTGAAGCTTATAGGAAAACGTTTTGTGAGCACAGATGCAAGGACGATGAAAGTGTATGGGATTACATTGCTTATTTAAGTACTTACTTTCATAGATGGGTGAGTGGGTGTTAAATCACCACTTGTGAAGAAGTGCAAAATCTTTTGTGGAGGGAACAAGCCCTCAGTACTTTACCTGTTGACATGAGAATCTGGTCATCAGACAGGGAGTGTAACTCTGAGGAGGGGTTGGGGAGAAAAGAGGATCTCTACTTAGCAAGAAGAACACCTGTGCAAAAGAAAGGGATACTTATGCTGCACATAGACATAAGGGAACCCATGGAGGCAGTCTAAAGCATTCCAACTGAGTACACCAGTAACACAGGAAATAACTAGCTCAAGTATGCAGTTAGGGATTAGATGTTTCAATGGTAACCAGAGGGGCCAAATAGCAGTCAAATGTCCATCGAGGCAAGTTGAGAAACAAAAGGTGAAGTTGCCAGCAAGTGGTGATGACAAACTGCCAGTGGTAAGTTGTTTGGAAACAACAGGGGTGCCAATCTATCACCAAAATGTATTTCCTATCTTTGTAGATGGTAAACAGTTACTGCTAAGAGAGACACAGCTTCTGATATAACCATTGTGAGGCCTGCAGTGGTTACAGAAGAGCAGTATTTGCTTGGACAGTCCACTCCCATCAGAACTTTTGGAGGGACCCCATTCCAAATAGCTTTAGCTAGGGGTCATCTTGACTGGGAGGGTGAAAGAGGAAGCAAGCAGGTAGTTCTGTTTGAGGATATTGCTGCAGATGTCCTGATATGGAAGACTTTGATGATAAAGTACCTTATGTACATACAGTGACATGCAGTCAAGCTTGGAGAGAGGCATGTAAGTCTGGTAGCCTGGGGTAGACCCAGCCAGATCTCATACCTGAAGCTTTAACTGGTGTGGTGGCTGTTTCAGTGAAGGTGCTATCTGTAGCAGTAAGTGTGAAAGTGAGCCACAGCTTCTGGTAGGTACAGATGTTCCCTTGGACATGATGACTGCAAGGATGGAGGTGAGTGATATTACCCTGGCTGACAGTGAGGCACAACTGTTGGAAATTAATAGGCTTCCTGTGGAAGTGGAGCTTGTGTTTGAGAATATTCCTGCATATATCCTGATAGGGAATGACAGAGATGATGCAGTGCCTTGTGTGCTTGCAGTGACATGTGGTCAGGCTGGGAGACAGTCATGTAGGTCCAGTAGCCCAGGGAGAGACCCATTCAGATCTCGTACCTGAATCTGGAACTGGTGTGGTGGCTGTTTCAGAGAAGGAGGTATCCTCTAGCAGTAGGTTTGAAAGTAAGCCACAGCTGCTGGGCGATGATGATGTTCCCTTGAGCACAGTGACTGCAAGGATGGAGGTGAATGGTAGTACCCAGACTGACAGTGAAGTACAGCTGTTGGAGGTTACTAGGCTTCATGTGGATGGAGAGCTTGGGAGGGTCACAAATGTAGAGTTGAGACAGGCTCAACGTATGGACACTACATTACATCGCTTGAGGGAAATAGCTAAGGAAGTACCTGAGGCTCAAGAAAGAAAGGGAGTATGTATATGGGAAGAAAGGCTTGTTTATAAAGGGTGGACTCCTAAGGGAGGGTTGGAAGGTGAGGTAGAATGGCAGTTGGCAGAGCCTAGAGCCTACCATCTGCCACTTCTAGCTATAGTGCCTAATACCCCTTTTGCAGGTGATATTGATGTAGAAAAGGTGGCAAATTCTTTGCTAGAAATTTTCAGCAGGGTAGGTGTCCCAAGGGAAATACTGACTAACCAAGGAGCCATCTTTATGTCAGACCTGCTGACTTGTTTGTGGAAGTGCTGTGGGATAAAACATTTAAAGAACACACCCTACTATCTATCCCCAGACTAATGGTTTTGTAGAAAGGTTAAACTGTACAATAAAGACTATGCTACGGGCATTTGCAGACCAGTTTAAAAAGGCAATGTTAACCATTAAACCCAGTAAGTGTAAGGTGGGTATGTCAGAGGTCACTTACTTAGGACACAGAATCGGGAGTGGGAATATTAGGCCAGAACCTGTCCATGTGGAAGCTAGTCAAGCAGGGCCAGCTCCTGTCGCTAAAAAGCAAGTGAGAACATTTCTAGAGACAGTGGGGTACTATGGAAAATTTGTGCCCAGTTGTGGTACAATGGCTGCACCCCTTACTGACCAATCTAGGAAAAATAAACCTGTTAAGGTAGTGTGGACTACAGATTGTGATCAGGTATTCCAAAAACTTAAGGAGATTTTGTGAGGACACCCTTTGTTGGCAAGCCCAGATTATACTGAAGAGTTTGTTGTGCAAGTGGATGCTTTGGATTGTGGGGTGGGTGTTGTGCTCAACCATGTTTCCTCAGAAGGAGAAGAATGCTGCAGTGGGATTATTAATGTCAATGCATATTAATTGCACAGAAGAGGAGTGGATTGATGTTTGCAGACAGACCCATTTTTTCAAGCGTCATTTTTCAAGGTTCCCTTGAAAACCATGTTTGAGTCATGGGGGAAGATGTGAACAAATTAGGCACTGTTATTTGTGCTAGCATGCCTGGCTGAAGTTTTGTATACAATTTGAAATTGTCATGTGTATTGAATACCAGCATCACTAACTATGATATTGTAAATATGTTCTTATATGTTGATTCATGATCTGTTTGAAAATAATATTTTAAAGATTTGAACAGTGTCCTTTTACATTTCTAACTGTGTTATGTTTGTGAAGAGGGATTCTAAAGGCAAACTATCTCAGATTCAGCTTGTCAACAGATGATGTTATTGGAATGTTGACAGTTGCTATGTGTTACTGTCAGACGCTGAAGGACAGGAAGTAACTTTTAGAGAACTTTTGGTGGAATTTAAAAATATGAAATGAAAATTAGAAGTAGAACAGTTGACAGTTAGGCTAGTCTATAAAAGACCCCGCTGAAGTCACTTGTTAGACACAGTTGCCAGATGTCAGTTAAAGTTGTCAATTGAACTGAGCAATGGATACCCAAAAGGGACGCACCAAGAACCGTAGGCCTACCTTTGCTCTGTTTTAGTAATTTAGTTTAGATAAGGGATAGTGTTCTTTAGTTAGTTAGGAAATTATAATTAATCAGCTAGATCAGTTAGAGTTTTTTTCTGAATGTTGGATTGCTACCCTACAGCATTGATCTCATTTTCCTGGTGAATGAGTTCTGTTTCTTTATTAGAAATTACTGTTTTATATTTTTAATCACTTTGCTCAATATTAAATATTTTTATTAGCTTAGATTGTGGCTGGACAATCAGTGTTTTTATTTAGTGATTTGAAACTGATTATGCTTGCCCTGATAACTTGCCAGGCACCTCGGAAAGCCTGGCTACTTAGGGGATTTGCTGCTATTTTTTTAATATTTAATTTTAATAATTGGACACCCTTTAGAAGGACATGAAGACACTCTGATTAGTGGCAGCTTTACCATATTATTTTGGAGAAGATACACAGCTGGAATTTGGACTTGTGAGACTTAATTGATTTAAGTGTGAGTGTATCAGAGGTCTTAAACTGGGACAGATTGCTATAAAGTGTGTGATAGAGTTACATTAAGAATGGACAGAAGTATAGAGTCCAGCCCTAGGTTATAGAGCATGTTCTTGTTGTGCTCTTAGGGCAAAATTGTGAAATAGTACTCCTGTTTAAGTGACAATCTCACATTGGAGTCAGTAGTAAGGATTGAAGCTCCTTAGTTCCTGACCAAGGATAGTAAAGGATGTCACATTATTTGGTGGCAGTTCAGTGAGATATTATCTGGACTTCACATTAATTGGTGGCAGTCTGGTGGATATTATCTGGACATCACAGTCTCAGGCAGATTATTGTGGAGCAATATCTCAGGGGTGGGTTGTACAGCAAGCAGCAATCAAAAATGGCTTTATGGTAGTGGGCTGTAAAGTAAATGTAGTGGAGAACTTTTCCGCTAATTTGCAGTAGTGGACATTTCAGCTGTGTTTATCCATATGGACACTCTAGAATGAAGTAGATAGATATAGTTTCATATATCCTGAAATCTTATGAGTGCTATGGAAACGTATACTATACTGGTTCTCTTCACCGAAAGTAGACTGTCACATTGTACACAAAGGCCATTAAGGGTAAAGATGCCTGGTGGTCAATTAACCAGCATAGTATCAATGAACAGATAGAACCAGAAAGTTCTGTGAGATCCAAAACTACTCCTACACTACATCAAAGCACTGTACCAGCAGCTTCAGACATTGCAAATACCACAATGCATTGCAATGTGACAGTAGGCCTTATAGTAACAGTGCATGTATCCCTGGTCATTAGCTGGATGATAAAATCCAAAGAGAGGAGCAGAATGAAGGTCCATTCACCACTGAAGATCATCTTCAGGATTATGAATTATAAGCTTTTACTGAAGAGGGACAACAGAGACAAAATGGTGTTAATGTGTCTACAAGATCAGCCAAGTGTGTTGAAAGAGGGTTTTTTTTTTTTTTTTTTTTTTTGCTAAAGCTCCTCAGCATGAGGCTAAAAGGAAAGGCACTGAACTCTCATGCACTGGATCATGAGAATGCTGGTATAGACTGAATTAGCACAAGGAGTTTGTCATACCAGTGGCTTAAGCAAAAGTGGAAAGGGGAACGATCAATGAGTACTAGTTTTAGTGCCAGTTTGGAAAACGTTTTTCATGAGATTTTTTTTCTGCTGGTTCTGATTTTGGCATGTACCTGGTATGGAATGGATCTGCTGTCAGTTCATGGGAAGGAGCAAATAATGTGATGAGAAGAATCATGGATAACAGTTAGGCTGTCTTTAAAAAGAGAGCTCCAGAAGTGTTTGTTTCTAGCTGTTGCTCTTTTGCTGTTATAAATGTTTGGGTAAGCAAGGATGCAACTGACTTCTTCTCTGATAGACAATGGCCCAATTTAGCCGTCCAAAGTAGGGAGTTGTGCATATAGTTGCTCTAATGAAATCTCCGAGCTTTTGCAATAGAGATGATATACGTTTTACATCTTACATTTAATTCATTTCATCACACTCGTTAGTCATCCTTTGTCTGGGGCAGTCATGAGACATAAGCCAGAGGATTATCTGTATTTGAAGATGCATGTGTGAACTTTGATTCAAATTCATACATTTTTCTTTATGTTTCTTTAGTTAAAATGTTGCCAGTCTCATTGTTTAGTCTCATTGTTTAGTTATGTTGCAAATGTTAGATTGTTAACAGTTGAGCCACAGTTTATATGGGGACTCGAGGAGATAAGTTGCCATAATGGTTAAGGTTCTTGCCTCGCGTAAATAAGGTATAAATTTGATCCTGACTTCCAGATAATATTTGCATTGAGTTTGCCTGCTATATCTATGTCTCTGTGGGGGTTCCTCCCACCTCACATAAATATGCTATTTCCACCTCAGTCTCACCCAAAAATGGAGTTGTGGGCATCAGTGCAGGCACTAGATGGTGTCCTATAGGGGGAAGAGCTGTACTTGTACAGACCAAGGGTATCAATAGTGGTGCTTTGTATCCTCTAGATAGGAGAACATGAATCACGGACAACTAGCCAATTGATGGTGTGAAAAACTTGGTTGTGTTGACTAATATTGCCAAAAACGATGGGTATTTGCCAGTGATAAGCAGGATGAGGACTTGACCTACACTGGGGACCAGGGAGGAAAGGGTGTTTGTGAGCCTATTGGCTAGTGTTTGCCCACCACAAAAGCTGAACATCTCTCTGCTGAGCAGACACATAACAAACCAACCTGCCAAACATGGATTGCTACACTCTGTGTAGGGTCACTGATAGGACACAACTGGAAGTGGATGACATGATGGTGGGAGGCGGAGGCTGGATGTTCTCTATATCCAGGAGACAAGATGGAAGGACAGTTGACTTGGGATCCAGAGTATACTGCTCAGGAGGATGACTAGAAATGGTGTATGAAGTGGTGAGGGAGAGGCTTCAGAAAATATTGAGGGATGTCATCAGAATTAGTGATAGACTCATGGCAATAGACTCTAGTGTAAGGATAGGGCAGTTTTCATCATCTCAATCTATGCTCCACAGCAGGGTTATGATAGTGAGGAAAAGAGCTCATTCAGACAGCAGTTCCAGGACTTACTAGATAACACAGGACATCACGAATTGGAGTTGAGAATGGGTGACCTGAAAGTACATACCAGGACAAACAGAACACAATATGAGGACTGCCTAGGTCCACATGGGTGGTCAACAGGAAAAAAAAAGGTGACACCATTCTAGACTTCTTAAACTTCTGTCTGGTAAATGGCTTGATGGGTAGACAACACAAGAGAGACAGTTAGAAGACTACATACAAGAGTGGCCCACAAGCAACTCAGGTAGACATCCTTCTAGTAAGGAAAAGGCATTGGGGTAGAATCAGTGATTGCAAAATCATTGCCACTGACACAGCCGGCCCACAGCATAAACCACTGGCTGCCCCAGTAAGCTGCAAGCAATAGTCAGAGAAGAATCTAATGTCAACAGAGACCAGACTGAAGACTTGGAAGTTGACTGGAGAGAAAGTACAACATTTCAAGGAATTACTCAGGGCTCTAGCACTGCAAGAAGAGGAGGAAATGGGTGGAGTTGAAGAAGAATGGCAGTGCCTCAAATCAGCATGTGTAAGGACTATAGAACAGATATGCAGCTGAGCCAGGTATGGAAGCAATATATAATCCAAACAAATATGGGGAAATCCCAACACAGACGTACTTAACAAACAACAGGAATACCTAAAACCACCTATATCAATTCTGATAATGCAGCAGCTTCAATAAACAAGAAATAGAGACAGCCTCATTGAAACCTGGTGGATCATTAGCATATTCAAACAACTGCCACCATAATTCTCTCACTTCAGCATAATCACTCCATGGCTGCCTGTATCTACTTGTTTACTGAAGCTGCAGTATTATCAAAATTAATATATGCATTTTTTGTAAAAATGTAGTAATACTGCATAAAATATATAATATATAATAATGTTTAAATCCGCGGTAGTGGTGCAGTGGTAGCGTTGTCGCCTCACAGTACAACGTTGTCCTGTTCGATTCTCAGCTAGAGCGTCTTCTGTGTGGAGACATGCATGAATGGGCATGCCTTCATTGAAGGCTGTGCGTCAGGGCTGGCAACTCGGCACGTAAAAATCTACTGCCAATCATTAGCGGACCAGAGTTCTGCTGTGGCGACCCCTTACTGGGAAAAGCCGAAAGACACAACAACAATGTTCATACAATTTTAGGAAGTGATTTTTATTTTTGAGGTGTAGTTTGTTCAAATGGTCAGCTCTGGTAAGGGACTGGTTAATTTGTTAATTGACAGGTGACGTTGCATATACAAGTTGCTTTTTTGCATGTTCTGATGAAGTTTGATTTTCAAATTAAAGTGCTTAACTGTTTTTTAAATAAACTTATATAAACACTATTTTATCTTGTGGGGCTTGAAGTCATTCCCATGAAAGCAATGTACATAAGGAAAGCTGGTGGTGGAATGCAGAAGTCCATGAAGTCATAAAAAGAAAGGAGTGCAGAAAAAGTGGGAGATAGACAAGACTGACCAGACTAATAAGGAATACTGGCTGGTTAACAAAGAGGCTATAAGAAGGGTTGCAGTAGCAAGGAGCAAGGCGTCAGTGGTACTCTACCAATGTTTTGAAAGTGTAGATGACACAAAGAAAATATATCAGGTTGCAAGGCAAGGAGAAGGACAGAAAAATACAGAATATAGTAAGATACTCTTCATAAGTGATGCCAGCAGCAACCTGTTCACCAACCCACAGGACATCAATGGCAGAAGGAAGGAATACTTCCAGCAGCTTCTGAATGAAGAAAACCCTACAGAAGTTGTACTGCTCCAGAGTAACATGCAATGAAAGTAGAAGAGGAGACCACCCTAAAAAAAGTAAGAACAGCAGTAAGGAAAACGAAGAGAGGGAAATCAGCAAACTCAGATGAGGTCATAGCAGAAATGACTGAGATGTTGGGTGCAATAGGGTAGAAATGGCTTCTGAGGGTGCTCATAGCAGTATAGAGAGAAATGCATATCCCAGATCACTGGAGAATAATCATACTAGTGCCAGTATATAAGAACAAAGGGGACATCCACAAAAGATGGATTAAACTCTGCAGGAAATTTCTGGAGATGCTGACTAATAAATGAATATGCAGAGTAGTAGAAATTTAGATGGAAGATGAGCAGTTTGGGTTCAGATCAGGATGCAGTACAAATGACCCAATGTTTGCAGTGAGACAGATACGTAGTTGAGAAGAAGCTAGAGATGCGATAAGAGTCCAAATGGGAATTCCTAGACTTGGAGAAAGCATATGACAAGGTCGAAAGAAACTGCTACACAAGAAGGAGCCAGGGATCTGCACTCCAAATTCAAAAATCCGTAAAAAATGTCCAAACCAAGTAAGTAAACTTGTACTCAACGTTTATTTAAGCAACAAAGTCTCTGTTTAGCTTTCCGTCGGTGACTCCTCACCAACTTCCTCAGAACAGGAAATAAACAGATTCAACACATCCTGTTTAAGTACTACAATATAACTTCCAACTTTTGCCACACTGCCACCTGTGGTCGGAATACTGAATTTTCAATATATTAAAAGAACATACCAAAAGGCATAAGACTATTTAAAAACATATATATAAATATAAAACACTCCCTTGACAATATAAGATTAAAAAAATGATAAGTCAATGGCCAACAGGCTTGACTTTGAAAAAAGGAACCAGAAATATGTATTAAAATGCAATAAAATAAATAATTCACTTCATGGTTAATAAACTGGACCCATGATGGAGCAATGCACGTACAAAAATTTTTTTTTAAAAAACAAAGGCTACTGAAAAACATGTATCATAATTTTGCACATTAACGTATGAAATAGCAAAACTACCTTATCAAACTTTTTAATTTCAAAACACAAGAAATTGACAACATGTTGTTCAAGCCTGGAAAATGGTATGCTTCCAACCTCAATTGCCAAAGCAATTCTCTGAGTTCCAACAAATAGGAAACAGGGCCCCCCTGTTGTCATGCATGATCTGATCAATCACTGTGAAGCTAAACCCATGCCCCGGGCACTCACTAATGTGTTTAGCAAGTGCATTAGCCATTTTTTCTTTCTTGATGGCATATAGATGTTCATATAGGCGCTCATGCAGTTTCCAGTCAGTTTTCCCTATATAGAAAGCCGGTCATGAAGAACACTGGGCCAGGTAAACCACATGTGTGCTGGCACAGTTGAACCTCCCCTGGATTTTATACTTTCTCTCTCTGATCACAAAATAAGTTCCTGCTTTCACGTATTGGCAGTATCTGCACATGTTGCATTTGAACATGCCCGAACGTGCCTGAGTAGGTCTAGGTTTCCTTTCATGGATGTTTTTTAAGTTGGAAACTCTCTTATAAATGACTTGAAGATTTAACCCTAAAGCTGAAGGGCCTTGATTGTCTGGTGTCAATAAACACCAATTCTAAATTATAATAGAAACTATAGCCCCCGCATCCAAACTGTAAGTAGTGATGAAGCTGCAGGCATAAGTAGATCTAATCCGAGTATCATCAACCGACACACCTTGATCTGAAATAGACTGGCCCAGAATGGGGAGATACACCCCATTCGCCCTCTTGCGACTTACCTCATTACAGAGGTCTGAAATCAGATGGCCGGGATAACCCCTATTCAAAATGAGGTCTCTAATAAACTCACATTCCTTTAAAAAATCACTGTCCTGTGTCACCATCCTGGCCGCCCGGACCAGTTGGCCCTTGACTATCGACCTATTCTGATGAAAGGGGTGGTTGCTTTCAAAGTGCAAATAAGGTCCAAAGAAAGCAGATTTGGACACTCCTGTGCTGGTATGAAGTCAAAGAAACATTAATAGAATTAGTGCAGGCTATGTACATGGACTCAATGACTCAAATATGAAAACTGCTCAGAATCACAGAGGGGTTTCCACTGTGAGTGGCTGTAACTGTGTTGGTGTGCATTGGGGTTCAGCTCTGAGTCCACTGCTGTTTATACGGGTGATGATTACATTAGCAAACAAGAAAGAGGAGAGAAATCAACAAATTTACTGTATGCAGATGATGTGGCATTACAGATAGATTCTGAGAAAGAACTTCAGCAAAGGATAGGGGAATGGAATGCAAAACTGAAGTCACATGGGATGAAACTGAGAACAGGTAAAAGAGGTGTAATTGCAGCAAATTGGGAAATCAGAAGTTGAGAACTGAAATAGACGGGAAAATAGTGGAACAGATTAATAACTTCAAGTATTTTGGGGTGGATAAATGGAAGAAGAGTCTCAATAAGGAGGTCAAAGCTAGGTTCAGAGTGGCTGCAGCTAACTGGCACAGAGTGTCAGGGGAAGTGTATGACAGAAGAATGTCAAAAAAGCTAAAATGTAAGGTGTACAAAGTAGTAGTGCAAACTACTGCTATAAGGTACAAAAATGTGAGGAGTAAAGGCAGAGCAGATTAGCAAATGAGAGGTTATGGAGATGAAGTGCCTGAGATGGGTGGTAGTATGCACACTGTGGGACAGATGAAGAAATGATGACATCAGAGCAGAAGCCAAAGGAGCTTCAACTGCAGACAAAGTCAAAGATAACATATTACAGTGGTTTAGTCACGTGTGCAGAAAAGCAGAAGACAATCTGGTGAAGAAGATTTTGGACAGACAGGAAGAGAGTAAGAGGAAATGAAGATGTCCAGCAAAGAGATGGATGGATTGTGTGAGAGAGATGGCAAAAGTTGACATGACCCCAGTCCCATGTAAAAGTGGGAAAAATGGGGTTGATGATGATGGAGGAATGTTGTTTATTGGTATGGAGGCACGTTTGTTGCTGTGTTCCTTCTATCTGTTATTGGTTAGATAATTTGCTGAGTTTATGCTGTTAACTTTTAATTACAGGATAGTTTGCTAGATGTTGGCTTCAGTGATCATATTCTACAGCTGATGTAGGGAATATGGGCAGTGTAGTTGTTAGATAGTTTCCGTGAGAGATTGCAAAATTATTGGGTAGCAGCGAACCTTTTCAAACCTGCTTCATTACCCCAACACTGAATTACACACCTGGCTCAGACATGACATCATAGCCAAGTGGGGGTACACACTTGTCACTGCCAAGCTACTGAATGTAAGGGAGTCCCCATTTTGTCAGGCTGGGAAATGAAATTACAAAATTATTTTGTAATAAGTCTCATTACCCATTCTCAGTATAGCTGAGCTATGGTTATGTCTGCCTGCAGTACCAGTGATTTCATACAGGTGAAGTTGTTATGTCCCCTGGAAGTATTGCATAGCAATACCGCCTGGATTACAGATATGATAATACATACCTGGTAGAGCAATTATCAGTATTTTGTTCACCTTTTTGTTTCTTCTTTTTAATGTTATTTGTTTTTATTAATTTTTATTTATAAAAAGATCAGGAAGTCTAGCAATCTACCAGAATCCTATTTACAATTGTTTTATGTGTTACCTTCTAAATGGGCAACAAAAGAAGGCAGAGTGATCACAGAACTGGTCATATTTCTATACAGAGAAGTAACTTACAGCATTACTCTGTGAGAGCTTTTCTTTAACACAGTAACAATGTTACCAGCCTTCCTTAACATTTTTTTTCTCTTTTCTCTCAATCATGAATACAAAATTTCATTCTAATCAATGTTGTATTAATTATATCATATGTTGTGCTATTCTGAATATAGGAAATGCAGCTTATATGAAGAGTCAGGAGCAGGAAAACATTCACTTCTTAAAGTTTCATTTGGAATAGCATGTGTATCAATGGATGATATCTACCTGACACAAACCAGACAAAATCATATGATGAATCTGTCTTCCTTATCTTTTTTACTATTCATATATAAGCTTTTTTTTAAGTTTATAAGTATGTACATTTTTCATTTCATGACTTATATTTGCTGTAAATAACTGAATGGTGGACCTAGTGAATGTACCTTTAAATTAGGATGTACATGCCAGTCATGGCTGAAACAATTGTTAAAGATCCACGCTGTGTAACAAGTATAATGACAGAGCACCAGACTCTTCTGTCTAGAGATTGTTTTATTTAGGTCATTATATGTCTGGACTGCAGATGTGTAATTGTATACGTTATATAAATATGTACTAAATAGCTTTCGAAAAATAATGTTGAAGATTATAAATGGCCAGTCGGGTTTTATAAAGCAAGATATAGAAGTTTATTTTTGAAGTTTTCTGCAATAATCTCTCTATTCCATCCTATGACAGATGCACCACAAATGGTGCCCCTGTATTACATACTCTGTTACACTCACAGTATTGCACATGCAGACTACAAGATTCTTCAAATTCCCCACTCCCCACTGTGTCATGATCTCTGTCAAGAAAAGCTGGTACAGTTGTATCAGCTGATTCTTCAATCGGCAGCACCATACTTCAAAGAAATGCCTTTTGATGTAAGGTCGGTAACCTATGCACACACATACATAGATATGTATATATATGTGAGTGCGTGTGTGAATGTGTGTGAGAGGTGGTTAGGGAGTTCTGCCCATGTAAGCATTTTTAGGGCCAGGCAGTGATGTGTTCTATGCCGGGTATTTGTTGAAAATGTAGCTATTTGATTATAACATTGTTATATCATTGTTTAGGTGAGACATTAGTGAGGCTGCATACAGAAGGGTGGGAAGGAGTTATGATTTACCTATAGTGTCTCTTGTTTTGTTGATTAACAGTAGTTTATTCCTATATAGCATGCCAAGTTTTTGATGTGTTTTCTTAATAGCAGTTTGGAAGTAGATGTCAAACTTCATGTTACTGTCAATTGTAACTCATTAAAAGCTTTAGGTGTGAGACCTTTTGATTATGGTGTTATTTAGAGAGGAGATTGTGATAGAGCCATTACTCTGTGAGAGATTTTTTAGGCTGACTCATAGAAGTTTGTTTTTTCTTGGCTTTGAAAGAAGCTGAGCATTTGTCAACCATGATGTGACAGAAGAAAAGGACTCTTGTGTTAGTTCCTGGAGTTTAAGGAGGTTGAAGGTGTAAAGATGAGTGCTGAATCATCTGCGTATTGCATTAGTGTGGCATGCTCAATGTCAGTATGTAGATCATTGATATATTTGATTACACGTGGTCCTACTATAGATCCTCGAGGTACACCTACTGTAATGGTTAGAAAAGTTAGCACCTTACTGCTTGGAATCTGTTGGATAGGTAGTAGTTAAATCATTGAAGAGAGGAAGCGGAGTGTCCCAGGCTGGTTGGATTTTGAAAAGGAATGGAATGAGACGCTGTGCTGTTTGCTTTCAGCAGATCTAGGAATAGGGAAGAGATCAAATGTCCTGCATTTCTGTTTTGTTAATAGTATCTGTGTATCTAAAGAGAGCTGGGATGATACTGTGTTTTAGATGAAAGACATACTGGTGTTTGTAAAGGAGATCATTAGTTGTAAGATGTCGTTAAGAATGAACACACTTTTCCATTATTTTGGACAATGGCGACAATATTGTAATTGGTCTGTAGTTAATATAATCCATGAAGGAACCACCCTTGTGCACGGGGATTTCATATGCTTTGTCCACATGCAAAGTATGTATGATTCTTGGAAGGATTGGTATGGTGGGGTATGCCATAACTTTGGCTGCTGCTATTTTCAGGTACTCTGGTGAGAGTCCATCTGCAGCTAGATGACGGGTACTTCTGAGATTGGATACATTTTTTTTTTTAGTAATGGAACTAGGATGGGTTTAAGAGTGAACAGGGATGGATTTTTAGTAGGCTGTACAGGGTTTTTGTGGTTTATGGGAGAAGTTATCTTTGATTTGTGAGTTTACTGTTTGTAAGAAACAGTTGGTGAAATTAGCTGCTATAGTTGCAGCTGGCAGATCTGTGGATGGATTTGGTTGAATACTGTGATTTGGGTTGAGTAGTAGTTAAACTGATGCTTAAAATAATCTGGGATTATTTTGGTGTGTCTGCTGAAGATTGTAGTAATATTGTTTTTATCTTTTATGCTATGCTTTGCTTTGTTTCATAACGCCTATATTTGAGTAGGTTGTCAGGTGTTTTGTGGCAGTGCCAGGTTTTCCAGGTCTTATCTCTATCCTTCAGTAATTGCCTAGCTCAACTGGGTAACCATGGGGTAAGACTGGCTCTAACTCTCTTTCTCTATTGGGGCAAGGATGTTTAGTATTTTTAGAAGGTTTTTGTTGAACAGTAAGGTGACTTTCTCGAGGAGAAATGTTTTTAGAAGGTTCTAGTTGCATTGATTCAATGTAGAAATAAAGCTGTCTGCATGAATTTTGGGGTCTATATTAAATCAGTGAACACTTAAAAAAATGAACGCTGATTTATCGACCCCATGTAAGCAAAGCTTACAATCCCGAACACTTACAACAGCGATTACTTTCCCAGGGAAAAAAAATCGCTGTTCCAAAAAAGAAAAAAAAAAAACTATAAAACATTACATAAAGTGAGTGCTTCACCCCCCACCCCCCCTGTTTAAATATACCAACTCCAAGATTGCACTACAGTGATGAAAATGGCAAAATAACAAAGGTGGCCAAGCAATTTCTTCCCCAGCGAAAGAATTTGCTTATATGCCGTTTTGGTATTTTGCCATTTCGTGCTTTCAAGTTCGATGAATATGCATTCGAAAGAATGTGTCTTCGATCATATAATAGGGAACCGAATTTTGTCTGGTTGCAAGAAAATTTATACTGGTGTTTTTGATTGTATGGTTTAGGTGTTTGATGGCATAACTGGTTAGATGGTTGTTTAGATTGCCAGGCAGAGTCTGTGTTCTATGAAAATTGTTGGATCTTTTTGTCAGTATCTGATATAGAATAGAGGCTTTAGTGGAAGATATGTTATATGTAGTTGCGGTATCCATAAGTTGTGTAAATCCCTATAGATTAATAAAGCTGGTGGGGATATTGGATGTGACCAAGGTCCAGTCTGTATTTGGATCACAGATGACAAGGGTTTCATGCTGAATACTAGTAGATACCCAGTTGATTACATCCTCAGTAGCAACAGTAGGAATGTTGTTGCCTAGCAGAATGAGTCTTATTGGGATTGAGTTTTAGAGAAAAAGATGAGGCTCATTATTGAATGAAAGACATTTGTCATGATAGAGTGATAATTGTAAATTGCTGTGGTATTAATGACCAGTCCACCAGCTTTATTAGTTACAGTTTGCAATAAGCATACCATTTTCTGGCCGAAGGAAGTTTAAGTTAGGTCTACTTCAATATATCGAAGTACAACAATATCAGATCTCAATTTGTCGACACCATAAAATCAAAAGCTCACTTACTCGAACTCCCAGAACAGTGAAAATGGCTTCTGGGAATTTAACCACTTGGCCACCATGGAGAACTTTGCCCTTTCCCACATTAGTGCAATCTCAGAGTTGGTATATTTAATTAGGGGGGGGGGCAAAGCCCCCCCCCCACTCTGGTGAGTTTTGTGTGACTCATTTTGCTGATTTTCAATGGTGGTCAAGTGGTCACATTCCCGGAAGCCATTTTTGCTGTTCCAGGAGTTTGAGTAATTGAGCTTTCGATTTTATGGTGTCGATGAATTGAGATTCGATGATGTCATACTTCAGTGTAGTGAAGCAAACCCATCTAGTTTAGGGTTGGCTATGAATGCATGTAGTTCTGTTACTTGGTTACAAATACTTCTAAAATTAATATCGATGTACTTAAGTTATGAATGATTAGTAGTGAGAGGCGGAGTAGTTGTGGTGCTGCTATATGAGGAAGTTAGTTTTGGTTTGATTTTCTTCATTGGACTTGGGTTTGGGTGAATGTTTCCTGACAGCTGTATATCTAGTTAGGAGTGAGAATTGTACCTTTTTTATCTTTAGCGTTTGCAATAGGTTGACTGAATTTGTTTTAATTACATATGTTTAAAGAAGTCTATGTAGGTTGTATTAAAAAGTTTATGGGCTATTTTTAGAGAGATTAATATGTTGTTCTTGGCATTTTGAAGGGATTCATTTTGATCCAGGTTACTTGGAAAGGAAATCTGATAGGTTTACTAGAAAGAGTAATGTGATGAGTAGCAGTGAATGAAAGAGCAGAACTGTATTATGTGACGTGATCTGGACATGAGCAGGTAGTTAGGTGAAGAAGAGGGAGGAGTTTGTTGAAGAGGAGTGGTGGATGCTACGGGATTGATGTGGGAGTAAGTATGACAGAGTGGTGGGGTGAAGAGTTACATACTGAAAGAAGATGATTGGTGGCTAGAGAGGTGAGTAGAGTTGTGCTTACCCCCAAATCTGCAGTAGGTGGTGTGGGTGAGAACTGGAGGTAGAGTATGGGTGTGAATTGAGACCAAGCAAAGGGGAGTGCAAATGGTGCAGGGCCCACAAATGAAAAGTGTATGTGCTCAGAAAATAATGATAAAAATGGGTCATTGCCTACAAAAAGGTAATTTTTGTTTGACTTAGAGTGATAAACTATTTTTAAACTCTATGCTGGTTTTGTGGCAACTGTTACAGTTTATTGTGTGAAGAAATTATATTGTCCTGTCCTGTGTACATTTTTCAATATATTTAATGTAGTGGTATGCTAAGTGTGGGGTACTACTGATGAGCTCAGCAGGAGATTGTTATCCAGTTAAGTATACTGGGTAAATAGCATTTTTCTAGCCATTTTGCCAGTGTGAGAATAATCTATTGTGCTATTCAAACTATGCACCTTTGAGTTTAGGCTCAAAGGTTCATAGATGTGTGCTAGGCTAAGTACTACTGGGACCTTTTTTAGCCTAGACATGCATCACAAATGTCTGACAAGTTCTGGTACCATTGGTAAGAGTAACCAGAGGCTTGAGAGCTGAAACATTTACAAGCTGGGGTCTGGGAGATGAACCCTTTACAGGCTGCATTGGTCCATTTAAAACTTAAGTGTCAAACCAAGGATGACTTTCCTGTTTTCTATCAAACTATCCAAGTTACACTTGAATTTGAGTTAAAGAAGAACTCTCCTATTGGGCTAAGTGAGTCATTAATATTGCTTTCTATCTTTGCTAGCAGTAAAAATGCATTTTAGAAGAATTCTGAAGCACTAGGTCTAGCATTAAGAGGGAGTTGCTGCTAGTATTGTAACAGGTGCACAGAGATTATCAGTCCTTGAATAATTTTGGTCATCTAGGGGCCAATGCATGGATAAACGTGGCCAGAATCTTCTAAATTGCAGAGTTTGTGTTATTAGTTAAAAGATGGCACAATTTATCATTTAAGATATTGCTTCTTCTATTAACTATTGAGCTGTTGTGACAATTATGCTGTACCATATATACCTTTCACCAGAGTGATTCTGTTGGCTATATAGTTCAGACAGTAGTTATAACCAACATGGAAATCCTATAACTGGCCCTAATTTTCTCATTAATTTACAGATTAATACTTCCACTTGCTATTAGTATGTCCTGTTATTAATGCTACGCTTTGTACACCTACTTTTGTTCTTAAATCAATCAACTGATATGACTTTAAAGATGCCATATTGGAAATAAAAAGATACAGTGCATCTCTAGAGTAATTTCTGGCATTCACATTTGTGTATGTGTACGTATAACCATAATATAAGCAAAAATCAATGTACTCTCCATTGTTCATTGTTTAAAATCTGCCTTTTCAACATTATTGTTTCTTTTCATATTACTCATCAATGCTGTTTGCAACACTGGCCCTTTTATTACACTGAATATATCAAAGAAACACTGTATAAAACCTTTGAGACCCCCCCCTTAGATTTACAACATACTCTGAAAAGTAATTTCTAACTAACTATAGATATCAATGGTACCATCACTTCCTGCACAGCTAAGGGGAAACTTTAACAAATTGCATTTCTCTTTAGTCTGAGCTAAGAAATTCAATTTCATTCCAACTAAGAACTGTTGACCCTTACAACTTGCATTTTATTCAGAAAGTAATACATTGAATAAAATCACAACCTGCTTTGTAAGCCATATGATGGAATTATCCAAACCACATATATAGGTTTTTTGTTTTTTTTTTACCTTTTGACAGTGAAAACTAATTAATAGAAGAAAATTAACATACATCTTTACTGGGTAGATAACCAACAGTATTAAACAAATGTGAAATATATTTCTTAATGCCATCATTCATCTTTTTAATAAAAACACTAGGATGAACTTTAAAGAAGGTTCAGTTCCCCTTGCAAGAACACTTTCTATTTAAACACAGCTTGGATCATGAATTTTTATAGACTCAGTCTAAATGTGCTGCTACTCACATAAAATGCAGGTGCATGATCTGCAGGAAGCAGTTGTGCTCTGTGGAGTTCTCCGCTCATTGTGTTTCATTACTTTTCATGCTGAAGATATTCATAATATTTACATCGGACATATAAACGTATGCTTTGCAACATTCTCTTTTCTGCTTAACAGGACTTGATTTTAAATAACCTGCTGGGGATAGATTTGTAATTTAATTTCCCAGTACACTGGCTAAGGTAATAGAAGTAATGTGAGAAGAAATTAAAAGATTTTAGTGTTTGCTCTTTGCGACAGTGTTGACCTCTGAACTTTGATACATTTATCTTTTACAGTAACAAAACGTTTAACGATAAGTAATATTAATCAAAACAAAAATCTAAATTTCTGATGTGAAGACAAGGCATGTTTAATTGTCAGCCTACTGTCAATGTTTAATTTTATAAACTCAATAATAATAATAACAATAATGATGGTGCGTGCCTTATTTAGTAGCTAATTCTTGTACATACAGATATAATCAATATATGCCATGACAGATGAGTGCCCATGTCTCTTGATGATACTTAGAAGAGTGGTAATCACAAAGGAGAACTTGTTTATTATATTGTGATGTCACATTGCTATCAGCCATGCCATAGCAAACCAGAATTTTCTATGACTTTTGGTTTGTATCCCAAAAAGTTTTGGACAGTGATGCAGACATTGTCAACAGAGACAGAATCACTGGTGCAAATTCATTACAGTTTACACTGTCATTTTTTCCATGTTCACGTTGCAGAGTGATGCAAACATGGGTGCAGTGAGTTTTAGATTCAGTAAAGTCCATGTAGTGGAGCACAGTCACACACATTCACGCGCATCAATGGAAAGTTTTGTGGAATGCAAATTTCATTATAAGTAGCTGAATTTTAGGGTCTATATTATAACAGCGAATTATCAGATGATCGAACGTTGTTATATCGACCCCTAAATGTCAAAAATCCAAAACAGTGAACAACCAGAACAGTGATTTTTTTTCCCAGGGAAAAAAATTGCTGTCCCCCCCCCCAAAAAAAAAAAAACACTAAACACTAAATAAATTGTGGGCCTGCACCCCCCCACCCCCCTACTTAAATATACCAACTCTGAGATAACACTACAGTGGAGGAAATGGCACAACCCGGACGGACGGCCCAGCAATTTTTTTCCCTGGGAAAAAAATTTGCTGTTCTGGCTGTTCGCTATTTTGCCAGTTCGACATGTTGTGTTCGCTCTTGATCATCTGATCATTCGCTTTTCTAAAGTAGACCCGGATTTTATGCTAATGTAGCAAACCAACACAGTGGAGTGATCCAATAACCCTACAAACAACCATGTAGGCTCAGTGTTGGAAATGTAGGTAGAAATTTTCCATGTACAGGAGCCTACACAGAAGCAAAGGCATGTAGAAGTCCTGAAATATGGACAGAATGCCCATAGCCAAGTGGTTACTTTCCCTGAAAGGAAATATGATGTTTCAGGATTTCGTGATTGTAAACTTAAGATGTTTTTGTCCCGACGTTTTGAAAGTCAATGAAAGGTGGGTCGACATTATGAGGGGGACCCCTTGGAACACATGTCGACTGCAAAATGTGTGTACTGTGGGGAGGAAGTGTTCTACATTTTACATCTGATTAGCAAAGGCATTACATTGAGAACAAATCATGTTATCAATCCCCTATATTCATCCATCATCAGCCCTATTAATGAATATAATCCTCCCTTTGATATGTATTACCCCAGACGCCTGCAGCAAGTTGACAGACCTCAGACATCTCTGAGCAATAAAACATCAGAGGGTCTGCAACATGTGTCTTCTGTGGGCAGAATGAAGTAGGTGTCACTGTATGCAGTATCATATATATACGTTTTAGGCAGAATATGTATGCATTACATGGCTGTCTTTGGCCCAAATGGGATGAATATGCTGCACATCCTTAAATCAAATGGGACCACATTTATTTGTTTCAGGGACCTCAATATACAGTATAACATACATAGGACATGCTGGAGAGACACATACATGTCTCAAAGGTTGTGAGTCCTCTGCATTAGGCTTCCAATCCATGTCAAGCACAGCACATCCATTAACCTGTTTAAGCACAGGCTGGCTGACTTCAAGTGAATATGTTATCTGCAATGGATCACTGCTGATACTATCCTGGACATGGGGAGTCCAGTCTGTAAGAATCATGGCCAGTTATTATATCTGCCATTGCATATTATATTGTGATGTATCAGCTACGCTTCTAAACACCCTCAGGCCAATACCCTTGACACACCCTATAAACCTCGAAACCTATGATGATGTGCATGAAAAAATAAAATAGCACATTACACTGCATTAATGTTCTAACGAGGTTTGTCTGCAGTGCTTACATACAATACAGAGCTCAGAATATGATGTATTGACTTTGGACGTGCACACATAAGTTTATACTAAACAATCCTTAAAGAGAAGGTTAGATATATTAACAAGACACATTTCATTGACTGACTTCACAAGTCTTACAAAAGCATCAACTAGAAAGTAGAGGAATTATTATGCTAGCAACTGTTTAACTGGCTAAGTCCAATATAACTGACAAGTACAATTATCAGGCCAACAGCACAAATGGAGATATAAAATAGATATTAATGCAGGTAGTCACCCTGTGCATCAAACACATAGCTTTGGTATTCCTGAAGCTAAAAGATAGATAACAGGGATGTGGCACAGTCATCACTTGTACAGGGTGGTCTGTGGGAGTGCAGGAGGCCTAGGATGAAATAAAAAGGTTAGTGAGTGTTAGTGTGAGTCAGTAAGGGCAGTAGCTGACATGGAACAAGTAAATGTAGCATGTGTGTCAGTCAGTTCCCTTAATGTGTCATTGGTATGTGTTTGTCTGCATGAACACAGCCAAGCTCAGTGCTAGCCCTACATGTCTGTATGTTGGACAGCTGTGAGCCATGCATGGTAGAGCCGACAATTCATGTTCGTCCCCAGCAATGAGAAATGCTTCCACACCCAAGGTCAGATGGTGTGCTACAACCTGAGGGTGATTGATGTCTGCTGGACATGTTCCCTTCACAGGTATGCTCAGGACCATGACCCCATGGTCTGCTATGTTTGTGTGTGGACAGCACACTCTCTGATGGAGCACTGGATGTACTGCTACTACAGGAGGTTGATTGGGCATTGCCCTGTTGCCTCTCAACAGATGTAGTTTCTGATCTATGCCCATGAGGTCAATGTTCCCCTCCCAGCAGATGTTCCTTCACAGACAATATGAGTTCCATGACAGATAATCTGTGCTGTTTCATGGACACATCCCATTCATATTTGTCATTGAACAGATCCAGTGCATCAACAACATGGTTGAGGCAGTCATGGATGTCAGACTGTGCCACATCTAGAACCCTCCATTATGGCCCTAAACATATATCAGGTGACACATGAAGAGGCACCTGCACCGGGTGGTGGAGGGTCAGCAGGCTTCTGACAGGCATCCCTATCAATCTGCCTGTATGGCACCTTATTAACAATTTGGCTACGGACAATGTCAAGAGGCACTGAAGCCATGGTAGTCACACTTCCCCAGTCTATGTCCTCATCCTCAAACTGTCCAATATCTGTGGCCTACATGGACTGGCTATGCGTAGTCTGGGAATCCTGAGTGTGGGTGCTGGATGTCAACTTCTATGTCAGATTCATCCTCTGGAACCCCCTACTGTGCCTCACTTTGACCAACATCATCAGCAAACTCTGATTAGACAGTGACATCAGGAGGCGCAATGGACACATAACTACTTACATGTTCACTTGTGGTAAAAAAGAGGAACAGGATGACATTAATACATGCACTACTCTACTCTGCTGCAATATATGTTAAGCAATTTACACTGCTGTCACTATTACAGACATTTAAACCTACCAACCACTTACAGCAATAATTGTGGACAAAGCCATAAATAGTGGGTGGACAAAGACTATAGAATAGGGACAAATGTGACATTATATGCTTCTACAAACCTATACAGCTGATGGAATAACATGTTTTGCTTCACCATGACATACCTGAAAGGTATGCAGTTTGAATGCAAGATTTGTGTTATATTATGTAATGTTTGCAATCATTAATGACTTGTCAGTAATCTGCCAGTCAATTACTATGATCTTAAATATAGACCAGAAAGATGAGTACAAAATCTTGACAGTCAGCAAATATCTGTGCAGTGGACAGGTATGCAGACAGTACTGCAATACATACAGCTAGCCTGAGAGAACCCTATAGCAGATATGTGGCAATAAACACACAGTACATCCAAACAAATATTGCACTTAGCAACTGCTGCAGCCCTTGCCCCGTGAATTAATGACTGTCTTGGAAAAAGTAAAGGAAAAGATAATGGCAGCAGTATCACACATTTAACAATACAACAGGGGTTAATGCTTTTACTCATCTATATGTATGGTCAGATAAATTTTATCAGGAATGTAGCTGACAACCTTAAAATAAGCATAAAACTGCAGATATCTGAAATACCCCCAACCAACGCAATTACAGCTTGACACAACTATATACACTTTTGACAGACTGCAGCACTATTTTAATGATGATGTAACAAAGCATACCTGGCAGCCCCACATGTGACGCATGAGTGGCACCCTCATCCAGAACATATTGGCTCAAGGATTACTGGGTGCTGCCCTGTGTGGAGATGTGTGCCAGGGATTCCTCTGTGGCAGTTAAAGGACCAGAACATTGCAGCTATCTTAATTACTCTTCACCAAAAAAACAACCTGCCACACCTTAAAACTATATACAGTATTACAGAATGAATGCAAATGTATTCTACTGATGATCTAACAAAACCTCCCTGGACGCTCCTCTTAAGTTGCAGGAGTGGCACCCATGTCAAGGGCATACTGGCAGTTGGACTGCTGGAAGCTTTCCCGAATGGCAATATTTGCCAGGAATTCTTTGGTGGCACTGAGGACTTCTTCTGCTGCAGGCCCACCACTGGTAACCTAATGATCGTGTGCCATTCAACTGTATGCCTCCTGGCTCTATGGACCATATCAGTAGCTCTGTGACGCATCTGCTCATATGTGAAACTCTGTCAACCTACCCTGTTGGCATTTTGGACAAGGTCATTCCAGAGTACCACATGTTCAGCCATTCTTGCCTGCCCTCTTTACACCAGAACTTCATAGTGTTGTCCGAGTTCATCTATATTCAGCTCATTTTCAACCTCAGAGAATGGTGCCCTATGTCTAGGGGTCATATTACTGAAAGACAAAATAATGATAACATGTATAAGGATCACATCATAGGATCATAGGATCATAGAAGGTTACTAGGCTATTGGCCATGAGGCCCTTATATACCTAGCCAAGAGTTTAGTCCATGTTTAGACAAGTCAGCACAGATGCCCCTGTCCAGCAGGAACATGGGTGGAATCCCAGGGGGTATATTCTCTGCTTCCCATCCAGTTATCTAGGTTGTACTTAAAAAGGGGTAAAGAGATACTCTGCTTGACATGGAGAGAGTCTATTCCATAGATGGGGGAGTCTTTGGGACACAAATCTGTCCCACCAACAAATCTTGTTGATGTCACAGACCAGACTGAGGCCATGTGTGTGAGTTACTCAAGTGGAGCTTGACTTACAGAAATGCAGCAGTCCTATCAAGGTGGGGTATGTGATCACATTATATGCCAGACAGAGATCACCTCTGAGGAGTCTGTATGATACTGAGTAGAGGTATAGGGCTTTTAGCCTATCTGTGTATGGTAGATGTTTGAGACCCTGGATTCTCCTGGTGAGGAACCTCTGTGGTATCTCCAACTGCTGCATGTATTTTGTGAGGTACATGCTGAAAGGGGCATTGTACTCAATAATGAGCCTTATAAGGGAAGAATACAGGGATGTTATGACCCCCTTGTCCCTGGATGAGATACCCTTGCTTACAAGGTGGGCCATATAGAAGGCTTTCTATACAATGGAAGCAACATGGTGGTCAAAACTCAGGTTGCTATCAACCTGTGTGCCCAAATCTCTCATGGCTGATTGTGTGCTTAGGACATTGTTATTAATGTGATGATTTGTGGGGACATCACGCACCCCAAAGTGGATGATGATGCATTTTTTTGGTATTCAGCTTGAGGCCGTGTTTTTGGCACCAGTCATTTGTCTGAGTGAGACCGTCTTAGAGAATGTCCACATCACTAGGGGAATTGATGACATCATTCAGCTTTCAGACATCTGCAAACCTGGTCAGCCTTAGCCCACTGTTTTTTGGCCAGCACCTCAAAAAAGTATATGTATATCCCAAATAACAGAGGCCCCAAGGCTGAACCCTGAGGTATGCCACTTGACTTGTTACGGGTCTACTGCTTGAGGTGGCTTCCCCTATTTTGACTAGGTGGGTTCTATCAGTGAGACAGTTAGCTACCCATCTGGTAACATAAGGATTGATGCCTAGTTGAGAGAGTTTATCTATTATGCCTGAGTGGGGAATAGTGTCAAAGGCTTTGGCCAGGTCAAGGTAGGTGCTGTGCACTGTCATCCCCTCATTCATAGCTTTGGTGACTGTCTCAAAGAAGTCGACCAAATTCAGACACAACCTCCCCTTGATGAAGCCAAACTGTGTGAGATCGAGTGTGTGGAGGTTGCCATTGTCCTTGTTAATGAGGTCCATGATAATCCATTTCATGGCCTTGTAGATCAGGCTAGTTAGGCTGATGGGTCTATAATTTACCAGATTGGTGGACACTCCACCTTTGTGTAAAGGGATGACAGTGGCTGTCCTCCACTCAGCTGGGACAAAGCCAGTACTCAGGCTTTGGTTGAATAGGGCGCCTAATGGTGCTCAACTTCCTGCTTGAGTTCACGTAGGATGCTGCCTGGTATGCTATTGGGTCCCATAGAGGCTGTATATTTTTGCCTTTGAGAGAGCAGTGATAGCCTTTTCCTAGCTATAAGGGGAAGGGGACAGGTACTGGGGATATTCTGATTTACTGATGGGGGGAGAGAGGAGTAAAGTTTTCACTGAATATGTCAGCCAGCAAGTCTGCTATATATACAGCATTTGTATATGTGATGTTCTTGACCACCAGTTCTGAACAGATCTGGGTGCTTCCTTTGAGGTTGCAGACATATGTGAAGAAGGCCTTATGATTGTCTCTAGCAGATGTGGCCAACTGGGACTCGAAGTTTGCTTTGGAGAATTTCACTAGTGCTCTTAATTGCTTGTTCAGGCTAAGGAGGCACTGCTTCCAACTGAGCACCTGCACATTCTTGGTCTTGGACAGCAATTTTTTTCTTTTGTTACACAATTTATTTATTGCAGATGTCCACCAGACAGGTTTACTCTTCCTTGTTGAGGATGATTTAGTCCTGTCAGGGATCCTGATTCCATGCATCTATATAAATGCTTGTATAGTATTTTGGTGTAGTTTTGGATACTGGTGCCAGTTCCTACAGCGGGGAAGGGGCTTTGAAGTGGTTTATACCATCCCTCAGGAGGATGCAATCAGGTTTGGAGAAGTTTTTATGTCTGATACTAGCTAGGGGTGGGTTGGGGGAGATGGTGACTTTGAAATGACTGCTTTATGGTCAGATCTTACCAGGAAGGATGATACTATAGGGATGCTGCAGTGGTTATTCATGTTGGTTAATACCAAGTACAAGATATTATCACCTCTTGTAGGGGTACTGACTAGCTGTTCCAAGACATTTGCAAAGAAAACATTGAGGAATCTCTGTGAATTTCCATTCTGGCATGTGTAATTCTTCCAATCTATGTTTAGGAAGTTAAAGTCACCCAGGATCAGGGTAAAAGGTTGAATCGCTATAGATTCAAAGAGGTCCAAATAGGTGGATTGGGCATCTTGAGTCATATTTGGGAGCCGGTAGTTAGCTATGATTTGAATAGGAGTCTTGTTAATGGTTAACTGCACCTGGAATGCCTCCTCTGCATCATACTGTTTGACCAGCCTGGAGGTGTGTATGTCTTTAATGTATATTGAAACTCCACCTCCTTTGGCTTTACTGCCTACTGTTTGGGGTCTGAATGTATGATAGGATGAATAACCAGATAAGGCTGGTGTGCTCTCCGCAGCTTTGCACCAGTTTTCTGTGACTATACAGATGTCAGCATTTTCCAGGGTTAAGAATACTTGCAATGAGTGCAGTTTCATGTTTAGCCTCCTAGCATTTAGCAGCATGATGTTTAATTTGCATTTTGTTGAAATGTTTATGTTGGTTTTATCGACCTCAGGACTTTTTCTAAAAAAGGCACTATGGGGGAGGCAAGAGCCTTTGCCAGAAGCCCAGGTAAGACAGATGCAGGCCATCTCTGGCAAAGGATCATGGTCTGTCAATCATATCTTCCCAGGCTGTCAGGTATGATATCCCACTGAACTGACACCAGAAATTAAGCCACTTGTTAAAGTTAATTGTTTTCTGTTTGTATTGAGGCATCATTCTGGGTGATGGCAGAATGCTGCTTAAGGCTAGGGACATGCCTGACTGGGACACATAATCAGCAAGCTCAGTCATGTCTCTCTTCATATAGTCCAGACAGGTATGTCTCAAGACATTCACGCCAACATGGACTATGACAGAGTCATAACAGTACCTATTGTTGAGAGATTTGTGTGCATATGTGATATGGCAGATTCTGGCACCTGACAGACAACTAACTGTGACTTTCTCCTTATTCATCCTAGTGAGAGGCACAACTAAGTACAGATAGTTGTACAGATAATGCATGTCTTCAACAGTAACAACTGGGCACAAGTACACATTTTAGCTGTATTTGGACTGTCACCACCGGAAAGGGAATGACAATAACATAATTGCGTTGTGAAGCTAACTGGACCAAATTAGGTGTGTAAAGTAGACACATCTTTTAAAGGGAGAGCTATGTATGGGACAATATTTGTTTTAGGGACAGGTGCACTTTTTCTTTTTTTTTAAATGAGAGAGTGGAATGTTGGGGGAGGGACATAGGTAAGTCTGGAGCAGGCAAGTTGGGAAGATGAGGAAGCATTGGCAGGTAGACAAGACACACAAGGCAAGGACAGGGTTGGTGAAAGACACAAGAGGGGGTGAACACTTTGGTTGGAGTAGAGTTTGGGGATTTGAGGTCCCATGGACATCAGGATTATAATAGTGTTACTCAAGTCCTCACCCATTTGATTGTCAGCACTGCTCTATCACTTCACTGCTGGCTGCAGTGGGTGACATCTTTGCCTACAGCCAGTCTACCGTACAAGGATGAACAGCATGTTCTCCATCCAACATAGGCATGTGCCCATGGTCTGGTGCACAATCCTATGTACCACATCTGGCAACTCTGCACAGGTGATGTATGCTCCCCTTCTGCCTCTGCTCCCTGTGAGGACCACATGCCTGGCAGCCTGGGGCAGATCTACTAAAGGGTCCAGGTAGCGCAGGGGGTGGCAGGGGGGTGCCACCAGATGGCAGCCCAAAAGTGCTGTGCCTTGCTGCTGCAGCAGGTGGAGCAAGCATAGGTGAATCACTAGGAACTGGCCTACCCTGCTGTGCTGTACTAATAACACAAAGAAAAAAACAAAAACAAAAATGAAATAAAACATGAAACAAAATCAAAGATTTAAAAAAAGAAAAAAAAACAAACATTCTAAAAAATTATTTAATATTAATACATGATTACATAACAGAGCTATATTTTTAGTGATGAAAAGCTAACACAGTATTGAATTAGATGATTTTATATTTGGGGATTGCGGTATTAGAACCCACAAGCAGTGACTACTGTAAAACTGCACTTTTCCATTGGAATTTAACATGATACAACCTCTCTTTTGTTTTACACTTTATAGACTCATGGTCACTGTTATCTGGGAATGTGCAGCTGTCACTATGCATTTCAGACCACATCTCTCCACCTTTTAGAGCAGGATATCTTGACATATCATAAAATATTAGGTGTACAAGGGCCCATAATTAGGAAAATATTTTAAATATTGCTATGACACACATGGATAGCTGTGGAGGATCTGTGTTAAGATAACATTTTGACACTCATTTATTTACTGACTTCAATATAAAGTACTTGCCAAACAATCATGAATCCTACAATGACGAGAGCAAAGCAGTGATTCTTAAATCTGGGTTTTCAGCAGTTAGAAGTAGTGTTGAAAGCTATGCCGCAGTGTAATGCATACATACTTGCTTTAACTGTTCAAATATGCATTTCCACATTCGTAACTATGTATGATATAGCAACTAATCCATCTGTAACTGTTAAGGCTGCAATAAGAGTGCTTTATATAATTATTCTTACTTAACACATACTTCTCTCATCTTTGCCAATCGCCTAGCATGGGACCTTACATTCGAGGCCCTCTCTTCTGCAGATGTGAAAAAATGGAAAAGAAAAAGCATTGTGAATACCAGTGTTTGCCATAGTCAGCTTGCATATTTTCAGGTAATACATGCACCTCATACTTACACATCACCAGGGTGTTCCCCACCTGGCAATCCCTGATCCACTGATCAAGGGTATCCCTCTTTCTCCTACCAAGGTCATCATAGAGAACCAGTGCAGGAGATACCAGTTGCACTGGTAAGAGCCCATGCCAAACTATCCCAGGCTTCAGATTTGTATTGGGAGCCAGTATAGTCATCTTGCAACAGGTGTGGGTCATGGTTCCTAACAAGGACCCCAATAAAAACCTGGGACTCCTGGACTCCCCAGCACTGTGCTCTAAATTGTACACCCTCACCTACACCAGACATTGCTGCATAAGTTAAACTTCAAGACATAAAGTGCAATTCCCCATAATTCCCCTTTAAATGCCATGTTTTCCCACCAATTGCACTTACTGACAGTGCGCACTGTCTGGATTTTGATACATTGGAAAACTGTGCACACTGCTTACCATCACACAAACCTATTATTGTGCAATGGTAAGTGGCACACAACATTTTCAAATATATCACCAAAAAGACTCAGCCAATACAATTCCATGGTTACTACCTTATTATACCACTTTATTTAGATAAGCTGTAATGTCACACCAGGATAAGAAAAGTTTGCATACACTGGAGTAGAACCCAGGACCATCAGTCCTCAAGTCCAACACTTAAACCATGTCGGCATGAGAGTCATTACATAATCAATGTAATTTTAGTAGTCCTTGTTAACTTCATGGTATAAGCGTAGTGCAGTGCCTCTTACTGGGTTTGCATGATGCACAGCTTTGTGCAGTGATATTAATTGAAAGCATCTGGTTTTTATTTTTAGATGTCTGGGTCATGTCTGATACACAGGTGGTCCCATTGTGCAAATGCAGTAAACATTGCCAAGTGTGCGGCACATCAAGAAAAACATGTGGGGGAAAAAGCAGAAAAGCAGAAATATACATATAGCCCAAGCAGGCTCAAAAGAATCTTTCCCCTCAGGTAGCCAGCAAATGTTGGACATGTGATGGTGAAGAAAGAGATTACTGGGACTCATATTTTCTTGGAATATAATGAGATGAATGACTTTAAAGATTCCCTGCAAACTGCTCTGTTGGAAATGCTGGGTGAGCAAATTGGAGTGACTAGGGAAATTATTTTTTTGGACTATGATACAGAGTTGGAATGGCCTAGGCATAGTACGGCCTTGCTGAGTCTAATTATGATGGCTGCCAAAAAAGCAATAAGTAGAAAATGGAAATCAAAGTTCAAACCAATCTTACTAGAAGTAACAAAGGTAGGAACAGAGATAAAACAGCTGAACTGGAATCTTTAGAAAAGGGTATGAGTGAATTACACAGGCAAAATGGGAAATGTGGCATCACCACATGCAAAGGAGGAGCAATGTTTAAAAAGAAGGCAGGATCTGAATGAGTTATGTAATGATTGGCTGACAATGACTGGATATATTAAAAATGATATATAATGTTTGCAGCTACAGTTGTGTTGGCATGGTTTGTAAGGTATGATGTTTGCAACTGAGATTGTGCCACTATAATTTATTTTCATTTATATAAATCTAAGATTGTCTGTGTCACACATGATAATTTAATAAAGATAGTTCTTGTAAAAAAAATGAAATGTTGAATTCTCAAAAAAAAAAAAAAAGCTGGAATATACAGATATGACTACCTATGGCAGGGTTAATAGTGTTTTGGCTTATATTGCTGCTGTGTTCCTCATAAAATTTGTGGTTTTCAGATCATCATTCGGGATGAATGGAAATAATTATGAATGGCATTTCTGTTTAGGACTTCATACTCTTCAAAAGGTGCATTATGGGGGTGGACCATTGGTGCTAACACTGATTCATTATCCATGTTCTTCTATGAGGTTTTGTGGCCAATACAACTGGGACATACCATGAAACTTCAATTAGGCGCAATGCGCTGCCGACAACACTTCACGGCCATGTACACGGATACACTCAGTGTAGGCTCTCTCTGGAGCCTAGACAGAGTTTATTGAATCCTGGGAACTGTCCTGAACAGTAGTTAAAATTTATTATTTTTATTGGCATTTGATAACTGGGAATGTCTGAATGGGTAGGTCCCCATTTTCAGCAGACACATGTGGAGATAAGCTCCAAAGTATTATAAAACATTTTAAGAGCAATACATTTGCAGTCTTCAAAATAAAAATAATACAATAAAAAACAAACAGAACTATACAGTTTAAGCAATTACATCTAATTAAACATTATATGGATACATTGGTTATGAATAGATATAACTTATATGACAATGATTTAATATTTAGAGAAAATTTAGCCAGTTTAGAGAAACTAAAGTTAAGTTAGTATAATACAACATTGAAGTGCAATATGAAAGGGGAGAAAAATAGG
This sequence comes from Protopterus annectens, assembly GCF_019279795.1. Lineage (NCBI taxonomy): Eukaryota > Metazoa > Chordata > Ceratodontiformes > Protopteridae > Protopterus > Protopterus annectens. Next base: position 1,636,967,629 of record NC_056725.1, on the reverse strand, counting down.
GTTATGGCATATTTAGATAGAGAGTCAGGGGGGAGACATTCATTAAAGTAACGAAGTAAGTGAAGAAGGGAGTATAAGGAGGTGTGAGGTATTAACAGATACTTATTGATATTTAGGAATATAGTTTATCCTGGGGTTGAGCAAGAATAGAGACAGATTTTGGCTAGGACATCTTTCAGAATAGGTTTAAAGGACTGGAGGGAGAGTATTGACCTGAAGGATACAGGCAAGGAGTTCTAGGCCTTAATAACATGGTATGAGTACAGACCATACCCAGCAGATGTGATATGTTTGTGGACAGATAGGAGTTTTGGTTCACTGCATCATAATGACTGAGTGGGAACATAATTGTGTACAATTATTTTACTGCTGGACAAATAGATGGAGGCTGGATAATTTTGTAGGTGGTTAGAAGATGTGTACAGGGAGTCAGTGGAGTAGTAACCATTTTAAGCTTTTTAATGTTATACAGTTGTGGATTATAAAAAGGGCAATTCCTGCAAATGTAGCCACTTTATTATAGCATTGTTCAAGTTTTGATTTTTCTGCTGCCTGGAGGTTAGCAAGGATGAGAGCATCAGAAAGTAATGAGGGCATGAGGTAAGTAGAGAAAGTGCAGTTTTAGCTGCACTAGTGAGAACGTTTTTGGCTCTGTAAAGCATCTTTAGTTATTGCAGAGTTTTTTAATGCAATTCTGTATGTGCAGGTCTAATGTAAGAGTATAATCCACTATCATTACTAATAATTTGCTATGAGAAGTGACTTCAATGGTTGCATTATTAAGAGAGAGAATTTTTTAATTTTGTTTTTTCATAAGAGAGAGATTTGAAGGAAAAAAGTAATATTTTTTTGGTTGAGCATAAGCTGCAAGTTACAAAGTCATGTCTGAGTGTCTGTTAAAGCTCCATGAGAAATGTTTTTGAGATGAGCCAGGTTGTCTAAGGTACATATGAGCATGGAGTCAACTGCATATTGTATTAGGGAGGCCTGTTGTGCGGATGTGTGGAGAGTGCTAGTGAGTATGTTAAAGAGGAGAGGACTAAAGATAAGAGCCTTGTGGTACACCAGTGATGATTGGGAGTTGTGGGCAAAGGGTGGAGTGTCATTTTATTGACTGATACCTATTGGACAAGTAGCTACTGAACCATAGAAGGGTGGGCTGAGATAGAACTAAAAGGATGTTTAAAGTAGAAATTTGCTATGACAAACTGTGTCAAAGGCTTTAGACAAGTCTGGAAATAAGGAAGAGACTAGTTTGCCATTATCTCAGCTTTATTGACAGCATCTATAAAGCTTAAAAGTGCAGAGTTAGTACTTTGGGAAGCAAATAAGCCATGTTGTCTGGGGGATATGAGTACTTCCTGCAGGAGATAGTTTAGCAAATGTTTTTGAATGCATTTTTAAGTATTTTAGAGGAGGGGTATAAAGTTGCTATACATCTACAGTTGTTGATGTCTTTACACTTTCTACCTTTGTGTTGAGGGATGATGTGGGATTTTTTTCCCAGAGAGTGTACATGGGATTCCTTGACTGACCTATTTATAAGTATTGAGACAGGATAAGCTGCTGTTTTAGGGTACTCACTTGGAAGGTCATCAGCTGAAGTGGAACATGTTTGGGTTTGTTTGGGAGTAGTTTTATACAGAATGTGATTACAGGTTTACAAGTGAAAGTGGATGTGATGACATATGGCTGTTGGGCAGGGTTGGGATTAGGTGTTGGGGAATCCTTGGTTATCTATGAAATAAGAATGGAATTCAGTTGCAGTTTTAAGTTATGAGATATTGGCCGAGGGGTTAGGGCTAAGTTTTTGGCTGGGATTTAAGATTTCTTTAATGGCTGACCAGAATTTCTGAGGGGTGTGTTTATTATTATTAAAATTGTTATAGTATTTTTTTGTCTTTATTTATTTGCTTTTTAGTTGCAGGAACATCCTGAAGTTTACCAAGATATTGTGGCACATTATATTTTTGCCATTCTTTTCACACTTTTTCTCTATCCTTCATTAACATTCTAGTGTTTTTGGATGGGCAAATTGCATTACTTGATTTTATTCTCTTCCTTTTAGGTGGTGCAAGGCTATTTAGGAAAGTTGTATTAAATTAATATACAGCATCATCTAAGGGGAGGAATTTTAGGATGTTCCGGTTAATAGATGACAGGGTAGTGATGACTATGTCTGCATTAAACTTGGACAGGCTGTGTGTTGTTTTATAAACATGCTGTTAGAGTGGATGTGTGAGATGTCTGGTTGTATAAATTGTGAGATGGTCACTGAGCCAGTCTAACATTGTACCTGTGGTGAGTGAATTTGCTAGGATATGACACTAGGATGCAGTGTAATAAGGAATTTGAATTCTTGCTTTAATGTCTGGGTCTGTTAATTAGTTGTATGAAACCATATAACTTCATGCTACTTGTGAGGGGGGGGGGTTAGAGGTTATGTCCAATCAACTGATACTGACATTAACTAGTAGTATTTTTTCGCGCAGAATTGTTATGGATAGCCAGTGTATTATATGTTCAAGTGTAACTGTACTGTCGCCAGGAGGGGTGCAAAGGACAATGATACATATTTGTTTATATTATTGTATTTTCAGTAATGTAATAAGGTGCTCTGCTGAAATGAATTTTGTTATTGGTTTGTTGTTTGGGAAAATGTGGTAGTTGTTGGGAGATAGTAGCGCAATACCATGACCTTTCTTCTTTTTACAGCCATTAAGGATAATATTATGGCTGGGGGGTGTAATTTTGGAGTCATTTATGCAAGGCTTAAGCCAAGTTTGAGTTATTTCAAGAATATCAGGCTTGTGTTGGGTAAGCCATGTATGGAATTCAATAACTTTCCATCTTATGCCTCTAATATTTATGGAAGCAACATTTCTATTACTGGTGTGAGGGATAGACCATTGTTGGGTTAGAGTGGTGTGTCGTAGGCAATTGTCTTGATGTTGGATGTAATAGGTGGGGCCAGGATTAGGGTGACTGTCTCCTCCTAGGAGGATTTTAGTATATTGAGATATTTCTGTTTTTTTGTTTTTTAGATAGCATTTTTTCCACTTAATTTTATTTTGATTTGAGCTTAAATGGAATTAGTCATTCTATATTTGGGATAAAGGTGAGGACTGTCATTAAGTAGGTTTGGTGTGATGTGTGAAGAGTTTGTTTGGGGTATGGATAGGTGGTTGGAACAGAGTTGTAGAGATGTTGAGAGCTATTATTGAGTCATGGTAGGTTGAGAGATGGCCCTGTAGGAGGAGAAGACTAGAAGATAAGCCGAGGAGTAGCAGGATTAAGTAAAGGGATCTGTAGTTTATTGATGGCAGGTAATGAGGAAGTAGAAATCAAGAATAAAGCAAGAAGTTGGAGGGCTGTGGGATATTTAGTAGTGATGGTGTCTGAAAGCTGTAGCAGGCAGGTAGGAAGCAAATAGGTTTTATGAAGGAAGAGAGTTAGGTTGTCCTGGTATCTTCTTTTATGGTTCTGAAATGTAAGAAATAAAGGGGTTTAAAAGAATATAGTGTGAGGATGTAACAAAGATATGGATTAGTGAGGGTTTATTTGGGGAAAATAGAAGCTGAAATGTAGAATAATGGACAGGTACTGTTTAGAAGGGTCTAAGCATGAATGGATATAGTGCAAAGTAGTATGAGAGGGAGAAAGGTTGTATAATGTACAACCTGAATAGGGTAAGGAGGTCAGAGGAATAGTATTGTAATATTGATATTTACTGCCCAAACCTCTTTATGCTGTTACAAGATAATGTAGCTCTAAGACACGAAATTCATAGTATTCTCAGTACTCATACACAGTGTACACAGAAGAAAGAAAAGATCTGCGCAATTTAGAATGAGCAATTAAGACATTGTGTATTATGCTTTATCTGAATAAGTTAATACTTCATTAACAAATGCGCTCATCCAAAATTAAAAGCTGAGACTTGCTGTACTCCCTGGCTGATGTGTTTTTTTTTATTTCCAGGCTACAGATAAGCCAGATCTTAGATCAAGAAATAATATACTGAGACAGATACAGATACAGACTAGACAAAGAGTTGACGCAGGTTATGTGTGGGACACATGCACCCAACATGTCCTCATGCAGCCTTCGGGGTAATTCATTTCCCAATAGAAACAAAGGTGTGTCTAAGCAGTAGTATACTGGCTTCTGCAACATTCCTGCGGCACATGGCTGACACCATAGGAGAGTGTCAGATAGCTGTTAGTCGATTACTAAAACAGTTCCTGGTAGTCATATGTACAATGTGGATGACTTCCTCTAACTTCCAAGTACACCACAAGGAGGCCAGGCAGCCATGAAGCAGTTCCATGCTATTAGCCAATTTCCCACATGTCCTCAGTGCACTTGATTGCACCCTATGTACCAATCACATTCCCTTCTGGAACAGGTACAGAACTATATTCCAACAGAAAGGGGTGGCCATCACTCAACTATCAGGTAGCGTATTTGTTAAGTGGCTCATCATTAACCTGATGACAACACACCCCAGTAGTGTACATGATGCTGCTGTATGGAGGGAGATTGCCTTAAGGGAAATGTTTTAAAGGGGTGGGATCCCTGAGGGACTACTATTTGGTGAGTATACCTGTTAGGACACATTTGTTCTATAGTCCCTTATTATGAGTGATGCAAGCATTCTAATGTTCTGTCCTTTTATACCAACAGGAGCTTGTGATTATCCACTGTAGCCCTGGCTCACAACACCTTTCAGAGGCAAATTCCTCCCACTGAGGATGCATTTAGCAGAGCACCACCACAATACAGAACACCAGTGAGCAAGTCTTTGGTGGGATGAAATCAATATTCAGATATCTGGAAACATCAGGGTGTGCACTGCTATACACATGGCAAAAAAATTGTCACTGTGAATGCAGCGCTGTACAATATGATTATGTCAAAACACTGTGGCCTGCCAACCCTAAATGTGGGTGATCTACCCCATGGGCATCATCCATCAGAAGAGGAGAAATTGCATGCTTCACAAGGTAAGGAGGGCGCAAAGGAAATAACATTCAGGCATGGGAGATGAAGGCTGAGGCCATATGTTCAATGGTGCATGGAATGCAAACCCAACTTAGAGCATACTAAGGATTTTTAAGAGTTTTCTAAGAGATATAACATACTCATATACACAATCATTGAATCATTTATCTGCTAAACTCTTAAAAAGCTCCAGACTCTCAATACCTTATATGTGTATCTATAAAGAGTTCCACACTCTCCCAGCCCTGTGATGAAAACAGAAACTCTTTGCTGATGTTCTACTCATAGGTAGCCTAATATATAGATTACTATTCCTAGTATAGACTTGATGGTTAGAAAAGGAAATACCCAATGCAGTTGCTAGGGTCTCATTTTGAAGCATTTGAAAACCAGGATTAAGTACCCCTTTAGAGAATATTGACAGATGCTCCACTCATTTTCTGTATCCCATATGAGTGAACACAGTTTCCTGTCTAGTAAACATTTCAAAATCTTCTCAACTCTACTACTGACACATGGCGATATATCCCTTATTAGATCAAAGCATCATCTTACTTCAGTGTTAGGAAAAAAATTAAAGAAATGCAATGTTGGTCCACTAACATCAAAGACAGATACTGGGACATAGACATGATATGATACCTTTTATTGAACAAACAAAGTTTTTGCAATTATTAGAGCATCTGAGCTGGGATGAGCCTTTCGTCAGGAGTTCTTAAGTTACTGATATTACAAACAGTAATTAAATATCCACATGTGCTTAGAAAGGGAAGTGCATCATTTATTTCCAAATGGCTAACAAAAAGAAACTTGAAAAATGTTAATATTGAAACTGTGTGTGTGTGTGTGTGTGTGTGTGTGTGTGTGTGTGTGTGTGTGTGTGTGTGTGTGTGTGTGTGTGTGTGTGTGTGTGTGTGAGAGAGAGAGTGAGAGAAAGAGAGACAGAAACTGTAGAAGACAGGGTCATGTCATGCTATAAAAATCAAAACTTAGCATGTTGCATTAGAATTAGTGTTCATTTAGTAGCAAAGATAACCCGCAAGGAGACTGTTTTGACAGTTAATTATATAATAAATCTCAAAACAAGAGATGTGTAGAGAGATATGTTAACTCCAGAGAAGGAAAACAAGTTATAATTTGTAAGCTGTCAATCTTTCTAAGCATGCGATCTTTGTGAGATCATTGATTTGGCTAACAGAAAATATGAATTAGCAATAGTTTCCAGTTCATGATGATGAGCAAGGCAGAGACTACCAAGAGAATGAGATACAAGGTTAGAATGTATGGATTTTTTATGCTGTTAATACACTACACTACACAGGCTGTGGTTTAGCTAACTGAGGAATGACGGAAAAAAGAGGAGAGATACATAGTGTCAGGGGGATTCAATAAGGCCTACATGGTCATTGTTTACCATGTGTGCATCATTGTGCGAAGTGCACATGGTAGCAACGAAATTCAGATTCAGTAAGAGATGTGTAGAGGCACCCACCACTGTGCAAAGAAGGTAAACACCATGTTATACTAATCACAGCATAAGCAGCTGAATTGCATGCTGAAAATGCAGTTTTGCTATTCAGCAAGCTATAAAGCATCCGTGTAGACTCAGTACTGGCTTTTTGTGCAGATTCCAAAACTTTTAGAATGCAGACATGGAAAGGAGTCCATACACAGAATGTTAAGGGCTGCTGATGCTTTAATTCATTTGTATGTGCTACAGGCTGAAACCATTGCTGTTGCTGCTGCTGCTAATAGGCCTAGGCTGAGAAGGAGAAGAGTTCTCAGGCCTGTTTAACTTTTCATAACCTACATGATGTGGAAATTGTGGAGCTCTACAGGGTGGACAGTAACACACTACAGGAACTCTGTGACCTCTGCCATCCACAACTCAGAGCCAGAGCCAACCAAGGGGAAACCATTCCAGTGGAGACAAAGGTATGTGCAGCCCTTAGAATCTTAACTACAGGTACCTTTCAGAGACCAGCAGGGGACATGCCGGAAGTGTCACAGGCATCACTATCCAGGATCCTCCACAAATTCCTGAATGATATGCTCCAATATGCCAGTAACCACATATATTTTCCCCATAGTTCTGAAGAGAGGACCAGAAATATGCAAGATTTCTACTGTGTAGCACACTACCCTAAAGTATGGGTGCCATAGACTGGCACACATGTAGAAATTAAGGCACCACCCAGAGAAAAGGGTAGGCTCTACAAAAACAGAAAGGGCTACCACTCTAGCAACTGCCAAGTCATGTGTAATGCCAAGGGAATACCCTTGAACATGTGTGCAGTCAATCCTTTCAGCTACCTTGACTCACGTATCTGGCACACCTCCCAACTGTACCAGATGTTTGCTAGGGAGGATATCCCATGGGGGCATTTACTGGGGGATGCAGGCTATGCACTGGAACTGTGGCTGATGGCGCCCATCAGAAATGCACACACACCCATGGAAGAACTCCATAACGAGGCGCATGTCTGACAAGCAATATCAAAGAACGTGTATTTGGGCTGTTCACGTTACAGTTCTGGTGCCTTGATACATTTGGGGAAGCACTGCAGTACAATCTATGGACATGTATAGGAATATTCACAGTATGTGCCATGCTGCACAGCATAATCCTGAGAAAACAGCTTCAGCAGGATCAGCAAGGGGAAGGGGCACACATCCCACCACCAATGCCAAGGTCACACAGCCACAGGCAGATGAGGAGTGACAGGGGGAACCACCAGCTGCTGTGAGTGTAGGCAGACATAGGCATGCTCAGTATGCCCTTGTATTGGCTAAGAGACAACACATACACTCCATCACCATCTAGGGGCCTAAAACCTTCCTCCTACTCACATACATATAGTAACATTGATACCAGGCAACTCACACAATCTTTACTTCCCCATGTATTGGTTGTGTGCTGCTTGAATCAGACAGAGTCAGCCCTGAACTTAAACTTTGTCAACTGCTGCATTTTCAAGGTAAGTCCTGAACCTGGAGTGTATTGTTTAATAATATGACTTTGTGGCATATCCTTATAATTCATTACTTGGTCCGATAAGCTAGAAAATATGGAACATTGGTACAGAACTTACTTTAACATGTGACATCAAAGACTTATTTTACTTATATGTGTCCATTAGTAAGTAGTAGCTATAAGGCATTAAAGATTCACACATTCGTACCTCTCAAAAGTACTGATCATTACTGCATGCCCTCAGTTTAGCACCATATGTTTGTACTCGAAAATGATTAAAGACAGAAGTTAGAAAGTAATGATACACATTGCAGTTTCTGACTTTACAACTCTCACAAGATCATTCACTAGAAAGTTGGAAAATTTTGATGCTGTCAAATGTCTAACTTTCCAAGGCCAATATAAATCAAAGATACAATTACCAGTTCAACACCACAAATGCAAATATACTAAGCACTAAGTTAGTTATGCATCCTGAGCATCAGATACAAAGTTTTTGTATCCCTGAATCAAAAAGATAGAATACAGGGATATGTCACAGTTATCATCACTTGCACAGGATGTTGTGGGGGGAGGGGGTAGGAAGCCTAAGCTGAAAAAAATGTCAGTGAGTGTGTGTGAGTAAGAACGAGTAGGAGGCAGGTGTGGATAAACCAACAAATGACTAGTGAGACAAAATTAGTAACTGTTGTGTGTGTGTCTGTAGAAGTTCACCAGGTGAAATTGCTATGTGACTGTCTGCATGAACACAGTCAAGCTCTTTGCTGGCTATGTGTCTTGGTATGTCAGACAGGTGTAAACTATGCATGGTAGAGGTGGCAGTTCATGGTTGTTGTCCATGATCATGTGACCTGGCTTTAACAAGAGTTGCAGTTGCATGTCCACGCCAATGCTTAGATGCAGTGCTACTACCTGAATGTGACTGATGCATTCTGGATGAGCTACCTTCAAGATCACGCCCAGGACCATGATCCTATGGCCTGCCACATCTGAGGCTGGACAGCACACTCACTGATGGAGCAGTGGAAGTACTGCCATTATGGGAGAGTGATCAGGCATGGCCACATTGGCTGACTGTAGATGATGTGGCTAACCTATGCCCATGAGAACGGTGTTCCCCTTCCAGCATATGTTCCATCACAGACACTGCTCATTCCATGACAGACAGCCCTCAGTCCATCACAGACACCCTTCATTCCAACGTGTCATTCATCTGATCGAGTGAATTGGCAACATGGTGGAGGCAGTCATGCATGTCAGACTGTGCCACAGCCACAACCCTGAGCATTTGTCTGGAGCACCAATGGGAATGTGCCTATGCCTCCATGATGGCTCTAAAAATATGTTGAGTGGCACACGAAAAGACACCTGCAACAGGTAGAAGAGGGACAGCAGGACCCCTCTGAGCACCCCATCAATCCTCCTACTTTGCAACTCATCCACACTTTGGCTACAGCCAGAATCAACAGGCACTGAAGTGCTAGTAGCCACACTTCCCTGATCAATGTCCTCATCCTCCACCTGTCCAATATCTGTGGGATCACTGAATAGCCTAGATGGCTGTATCCGAGGGAAATGCAGGGGATAGCTGTATGTCAACCTCCTTGTCACATTCCACCTCTGCTCCCCCGACTGTGCCTCAGTTTGGCCACCATCATCATCATCAGAGTCTGATGATACATTGACATCAGGTGGCAGAGAGCCCACACTCCCACTATCATGATCACCTATGATAAAAATCAAGAAACACGGGAATAAATTAATACCTGCACTACTACTGTATAGTGCAATATATGCTAACAAACCTACAGTGCTGCCACTATTACAGAGAGTACAGCAATACACCCAACAGGCCTGAGATCAACATCATACACTACAATATTTCTTTAAATTTCTCAGCAGTACTGAGCAATGTTTGCATTACCATCTGCAGATGAGATAGTCATCTGTAGTCCAGACAGTGCTAGAAGAAGTTAAACAAGAGGTAAGGGCAACATCATCATATTTAACAGTAACACCGGGAGTAATACATTTACCCCTTTATATGTCCATTAACTATACCAACAAGAACATTGCTGACAACTCCAACCTAACATAAGTTTATAACTGTAGCAATTTTCAACCCCCCCCCAAAAAAAGACATATGACACAGAATTAACATATTGATTTCAATTTTTACTATACAACAGTATTCAACAGTTCAGATACCAAAGCCTACCTGGAAGCTCCTCCTGGGACTTGCTTGCTGTCTCAGAAACTGTTGCTCTGACATCCAGGACATGCTGTACTGCACACTCCTGGGAGCTGTCTGGATCTCTGATATTGGTCAGGAACTCTTCATTGGGAGTTAGTGGTGGTTCCCTAGCAAGCCCTCTCCCAGTAACCATCTGGTCATGGTCCACTGCAACTGCTGTCTCCATGCAGATGTGATCATTTGAGTAGCCCTATGGTGCACCTGGTCATATGTCCTGCCATGGCCACCCATGGCATTGACATCATCTACTATCTGCTGCCATATTAGCATGCTACATGCCATATCTCCTCAACTCCTTGCCAGGAGAAAAGCACCATGTTGCCTAAAGCCATCTACAATTATCTGGTTCTCAGCATCCGTGAAGGGGGTCTCCGTGGATAGACACACCTAGGTGGCTTACTCACAGGTGTCCTAAAAGACAACAGAATAATAATACAAATAAGTATCACATAAGTACAAAATAGCTGTTTCCAGATAAATCAGAAAAGGTAGCCAGTCGGTATTACCCAATGGAGAAGCATAAAACAGTCCAGAGATGTGAAATACTAACAGCAGGCAGGATGCAAAACAAGGAGAGTAACAAGAGCAACATATCCTTGTTTGTGCCATAACAGTAACGGAGCTTTGCCTCCCCAAAAAACAACAGTCCATTCTTGTTTGTGCTATAAGAGTAAATCACCTTTGCTCTTCCCCACACAGTAATTCAGCTTTGCTCCCCTCACCCAAAACAACAGGCAAATGACGCATTTTACTAACAAACCATCTTTGAAATGCTAAAAGTGCTATCAAAGCACCTGTCCCTGAAACATTTCTACATATTTATCACACAGCATTCCATTTGTATATATTGGCAATCATGTATACATCTGAAATGACTTGACAAACATGCCTATGTCATCAGTACACGTCTGACTAATGCATACAGATAAAAGTGTAAAAGCCTTTGCTTCAGATTTTTCTTAATACATCCCAGCATTTGCAGTATGTAGGTGACAAACTGGATCCATAACTTCTGAAGTTCAGTTCTCCTCTGTACAGATATATCCTGCAGAAAAAGCATGTATTTTTGCAGTCTTCCAAACATATGCAACTGTCCTCACCAGTAGTCTGCCTAGCTACATGGTTGCCTTTTTATATGATGTAGATTCAGAGATGTTAGCATGGTGGATATACAAATGAGGTGTGAACTCATTAGAACTGCTGAATCCCAAATACTTGAATCTGTGTAGGAGATGTAAATATAATGAAGGCACTCCTTTAGCATTTGTTATTAATGGATTGCAACTGTGAGTGACTACTATTTGGGAGAAGGAAAACACAGCAGTACTGCAGGGTGCCTTACTTCCACTCGATGTGCCAGGTTAGATCTAGAAAGTGTTAGATCTAAGGCTGGAGATGTAAGTAAGCAGCACAAAAGTCACAGGTTGTGTTCCTTAACATCTAACCTGCCCTTCATTTGTTGGCAACTGCATATGATATTATTTCCACTTAGTATCCTCCACATTTTAAGGTCAATGATATAGAATGGCTTACATACTGCATGTCTCAGATTACTGCTCAGATAAATGAAGAAGGGACAAGAATCACAGAAATGTAAGACAAAGCTGTATATTTGCAAGCAATAATCATGACAGGTTGTGTGAGCACTAGGTGCACTACAGCCAAAACTAATAAATGTACAAATAACCCTTGTATGGTTTCATATCACTGTAGATGCTGTCACGGTTGGTTGTGTGCAGACCGAGTACAGTTCTTTACTGCAAAGCTGTTTGTGTGGCAAAGAGGGATACAGCACTCATTCTATGTTCTGAAGGTGTATTGGAGTGTGAGTTGCAATTGAGATCAATGTAGAAATATCTCACGTGTACTAAAATTTTCTAGTGTGCATATCATAGCTTGCTTTTCCTCATTTCAACTATTTCTTCTTTTCTTTTCTGTTTTTTTTTTTTTGGGGGGGGGCACTGTTTGTGTGATGCACTACTTAGTGCAAACATGAGAACTGAAGAAAAAAATGAATGTCAGGTTTGGTTATGCTTATCTCATTTGTGCAAAGCACTACAGTGCACAAACTGGACAACTGGCCAGACAGAACACAGACCGTCATTAGGTATCATGCAAACCCACTAAGTGAAGTTGCGCAGTGATTAACAGTGAGACCTTAAAAATGATTCGTAAAATAAGGAATGTCATGTAGCTAGTCCTTTGGCAGCAGGTGTAAGTATAGGGCTGCAGTACAGATGGTCCTGGGTTCTAGTACAGGGTACGCAACCTTTGTTTTACTGTTGTGACATTGCAGATTATAGCAATGAACTGCAACCTAGACAAGTGCTTTCTCAACCTTCTTGTGGTAACAGGTGTAAGTGTAGCACTGCCATAGATATGATCCTGGGTTCAAATACAGAATATCCCATGCACTTTTATCATTGCTCCACTTCCCATTATAGTCAGTCTAAGTTATAACAGTTGACATAGTGGAGCTGATATTAATTATATGTAAAAGGGCTGTGACACTACTATTGTGTCAGCTATTTATGTATATATCTATATGTTATCACATTTATTATCACATGTATGACTGTGGGTATACTGTGTACTATATTCCTGTAAGTTTATTTCTGCTATCTGGACTGGCATGGCCTTCATATTTGCCTAACACACATAAACAACTGTCCATGCATTCAATAAACTTGAAATTGCAATTGTAATTATGTAATGCCACACTGCTTGCCACTATTGAACTCTGCTTACCAGCACACAAACACACTGGTAATCATAACACAACATTTTCAAACAGTGTGGGCACTCCCAGTAAAAGTGATGACTTGAATTGATGGAAAAGCACCACTTCTGCTACCCCTGCACTACCTTCATCCTCATCCTCAGGTAGTCCTGCCCTAGAGGATGGTCCAGTGTTACCCTTCAGGAGCAGTGGTAGAGGTGGTGATTTTATCACCTGCACTGAATCATCAGGGCTGATGAGTAGGGATGTGCACTACACTGTTGGTGCATGCCTATACTGGCTGGAAAGGCTGCTTTCCCTCATTTTACATAATACTAGGAGGAGGAGATGCAGACATCAGGCACTCCATCCAGCAGTGAAGTGATGTGACAGTGATAACAGTCCAGTAGATGAAAACTTGATTCTCACTCTCACCCAGCTTGATGACCATGGGTTTAGGATGTTCTCACCCTCAATCATTGTGTCTCTCAACCTTTTGTGCCCAGCACTGTCCCTGTCTCTAGTTTTGTCTTGTCTGTCTGCAGTTGCTCCCTCACCTACCCAACTTACATCCCCCAGACATTCCTACATTCCTTCCCCAGCATTCCTCTCTCTCTAAAAATAGGCACCCTCCCCCCAAAAAAATCATCCCATACATAGCTATCCATTTCACACACATGTCTTCATGATATATTGGATTCAGTCCAATTGGTTATGAGATGGCTGTATTGTGGTCACCCCTGTCTCTGGAGATGACAGTCCAAATTCAGTTAATATTTTCATATATGTTCACTTTACACTCTTAAAGAAATAGATAGCTATAGTTCTTTCCTACCTCCCTCCTGCACATTCCTACCCTGCTTCCCCTTTGTCCACCCACTTTCTCTCCATTTCACCATTGTCCTATCTTCCCCGTTTCTTTTCTTTAATACATTATTGAATGTTGGTGTGTGAAAGTAGTTAAGATATTAGCTACAGCTGTATTTGTAACATCTGGCCCCAAAAAAGAATATATAACTGCATTAACTGCATTAACACATGCTGCCACAGAGTCATTTAACTAGCAGGTGTATTCCAGAGACTCACTACTAACTGTCAGACTTAAGCAAACATATGCAAACATGTGTATCTATCATGTGTATGCACTTTGGTAACCATCGCACAAACCTCCTGCTAGTCATACTATATAAATGTATATAGTAAGCTTTATTACTGCTGTTTACTGTCAATTTCCTGTGTATAACATCAAAATGCATGTGGAAATATTACAAACTGAGGTCCCTGTCATACAGTATGTCACATATTTACAATACATCCATGTGTTTTCACCCCCCAAGCGCTGCAACCCTGGGATCTCAGTACTTTTTTCAAACATATATCCAACACACTACAAAATGTAATACCATATTTTGTGTGCTATGCAATGCACATAATCTGGTAACATGCAGAACTACAACTATTGACCCATATGCCTAAAAAGCTTTATCTGCAAGGCTAGTGCAGGAATCAGCATGGACCATATCCACAGGGACATAGCTGACCTTCAACACACTTAACCCTACCCATTTTGGTTTTGTCAAGAATAGATCTTGCTTATTGACACCTGTGGACTTCTTGGATGCCGACCCAAAGACATTGATGAGGGATAACAGGGCATAATGCCTATGTTGAGTTATCCAAGTCCTTTGACACTATCCCCCATTCATGTCTCATAGTGAACGTCTTTCATCTGAGAATTAGGCCTTACAGTACTAGACAGATAGCCATCTGGCTCAATGACAGAACACAAAATCTCAAACTTGGAAGCTGCACCTCCACCACTAGTCCAATCACCAGTGGAATACCACAGGGATATGTGCTGGGACCTCAACTGTTTGGGAAATACTTCCCTGAAGCACAGGCAACAGTAGATGGCCTGTGACTTACCAAGTTTGCAGATGACTGTTAACTGGACACAATCATATAGAGTCCCCTAATGATGGTAATATATTACAGAAGGGGCTAACACAGACTAGTGCTTGGTGCCAAACTCACAGACTGGACCTTAAAACATACAATGACTCACTGTCCCCTTTGTCAGTGAAGTACCCATGCTAATTATGATGGACATAGCACCCCATAAGCTCAAACACAGTGTTGTGAAACTTGGGAACACATGTTGATAGCAATCTCCACTTTCATCACTATGTGTCCATAGTGGTGACACACACAATCTGCCATTCACACATCATACATATGGACATCACATCCAAACCCAGGGTAGTCATACCTCTGCTGTACTCTACCTTTATCACACCAATAATGGAGTACAATGCTCACATCTGTCTGTACCTGCAGACACCTGCAGCAAATGGAGAAAACACAGGGTTGCACCTAGGAGACTACCAGGCCTCCAAACATGACATGCATGGAAAGACTGACACATCTGTCATTGTACTTGATATGATGCAGGCTGCTGAGAGTTGACATATAGCTGTCCTGTAGAGCAGTTTCAGACCCTGACCTTCTGGAAATGGACATCTGCAATTCTAATGGGACAAGAATAATTTGCCCCAGGGTTCTCAACCTAGCCTGTAACATAAATAGAACATGCTGGGGAGACACATATATCCCACAATGATTCACACTCCTCTGTAATAGGCTCCCACTGCATGTGAAGCAGTGATCCTCAATGACCCTGGTCAAGTGCAACCTTGAGTACTGGTTGGGTAATTGTAAAGTCACCTCTGGGCTGGCACCTATGTACCTCATGGACAGGGCCATCTGGTGCTGCTCACAAACTCGCTCTGCTAAAAACAACCATCCAACTATGCTTAATAAGAGTACTTGTGTTTTTACACTGCTAGGCTTCTAAACAGCCTAGTACTATTAAGTTACTGGCCTCATATGAACCTATGAAGTTATGTGACTATGCAGACCTTTCAACCTGTTGTTCACCAACATGGGCTGCTAATGTCAATAATGAGGGGATGAGAAATTGTAGTTATACTTTTAAGAATACTGATATTTTTATGGTAATACAATATAACGGATGTTCAGAAAAACTTTTTGGCTATTTTTAAACATTTTCTACCCATGCTAATGTGCGACAAAGATATTAAATAGTAATCTCACCTGAAAGTTATGCCATCATATAGCAGAAGGGTCAGTATACAGGATATGGTGGCCCATGGTTACTTTAAATATCCCAAAATAAAAAAGGAGGTCCTGTTTCTATTATAACTAATACTAATAGAACTTGTGGTCAGTGTGTACTTCCATGGATGACCTTAGTATATTTCTGCTGTACTCTTTCCAGTTTACTCATGCTTGTTTTCTTATATGGTTTCAATATTGTTATCCATACTCAAGTTTGGGTCTAATGTAATTAAAAAAACATGCTTTATTCATTTCTGATTTCCTAAACTTTATAAATCTTTTTATACAACCTATAGATCTATAATTATCATTAACCAATTGGCCGATATAATTAGAAAAACTGGGTCTATGACATGGCATCAAAAAGACCTTTCATTGAATGGCTTTATAATCGAAAATTGCATTAATAGAAGTCGCTTTTGTGAGATCGCAGTACAGTGAAGTTCGGAAAATTTGATCTTTTCTCACTGTAGTGTGATCTCAGAGTTGGTATATATATTTAGCGTGGGGTGTGGAGGGCACAGTCCCCCACAAAATCGACTTCTATTAATGCAGTTTTTGATTATTAAGCATTTGATGAATGGCCTTCTTAATGCTGTGTCATAGACCTGGAAAACTCAAAGCTGAATTTACCCATATACCCTGGTCTTTAAATGAATCTACTGTTTCAGCCACTGTGTGCTATATTAAATATTCACCTTTCACTTTATTTATCCCAAATCTTATATGCTTAGTTTTTATGCATTTATCAGAATATTATTCTCCTGTGCCCAAATGATCGATTTACACAAGTTCTTTCGCAGACACGCCTTATCTGTAACACATGTAATCACTTTACCAATTCCATGACTGTAGAACACCTCAGATGAAAAAGATAAATGTGAAAGATGTTGTTTTTCTTTCGGCTTTTCCCGGTTAGGGGTCGCCACAGTGGAACTCCAGTCTGCTAATGATTGGCAGTAGATTTTTTTATGGGTGCCGAGGTGCCAGCTCGATGCCCAATCTTCAACGAAGGCACGCCAATTCTACGCATGTCTTTTGAATGCCACTCGATCGCGGGGAGAATACGCAGACTCCACACAGAAGGCGCTCCAGCAGAGAATCAAATGGGAGAGTATGGACCTAGGACAGATCCCTGTGGGACACCCTGACTATAACCTTAAATTTCATCTGTGCGATATCCTGTTTGCAAGCCATGCAGTTATCCATCTTATCAACAGTACATTGATACTTAGTTGTTCTAATTTACTGATCCGTGTTTTGTGTATGACCCCTTCAAATGCTGAAATTTAATCTATATAAATTACATCACAGCACAATTTTTTCATTGCTAACTGTTATTATATTGTTATAGAACATTATGTTACAAGTGGTAATGTATCTATTTTCAACATATGTATGCTGATATATGGTTTCAAGTTTCAACTTTTCCAATTTTGACAATAACTTATCCAATATTACCTTCTCTGTTATTTTTCCACAACATGAAAGTAAAATTAAAGGTCTGTATGACTTTGGGTTTGTCCTAATCCATTTTCCCTTAAAGGCAAGTTTAACAAGTACATGTTTCCAAATTTGAGGGCTCTCACCATATTTATCTGACCTAGTAAATAATAGATGTAAAGGTGTTACAAGTTCTTGCTGAAGTGTTCTCGGGTTATTATAACTAATTTCATATCCTCCCCTGTGCTTTGTTTGGATCTAGTTTGCACAGTTCTTTTTTAAGATAATCTAATTTTATTTCAGTATCTGAGGTTAGCTGGATGACACAAGGACAATTTATCACCCCCTTTCTGGAGCCAAACTGGTTTGTATAAGATTTTTGTAGCTATATCTATAATCTG
Organism: Protopterus annectens; assembly: GCF_019279795.1. NCBI lineage: Eukaryota > Metazoa > Chordata > Ceratodontiformes > Protopteridae > Protopterus > Protopterus annectens. The sequence goes on along the minus strand of NC_056725.1, from coordinate 1,636,949,696 downwards.
TTATGTCTGAGAATAAATTTAAGAATCTTCATACAGTTTATCAATTCGTACGTCTTTATTCCTTCCATAGCTTATGCATCTATAAACTGTTTTCCTGTTATGCTCAATATCTTTATATAACTTTTCTTAAAATTTCTTGATCTTATCTCATGCTATGATTAATTTGTCTGTCCAGCTAGTTTATTTCATTTTTCAAAGTTGTAGTTCGAGCTCTTTTCCATTTCTTATACTTTTTTGTCTCTCATCTTAATCAAGTATCTTGTTCTTATAGAAATATATCCTCCTGATGTCTGTCAAGATCCTGATGTTAAAATTTTTGTTTTGATTTTTTGCATTCAAACAATTTCTCTTTCAAAATTTTTTACTTTCCTTGTGCAATTTTTCCATTGAATGTATCACTCCAGTTTGCATTATATGATGACTGTTTTCTATCTTAAAATCTTGTATTAATCTTCTGTTTATTGGTTTAGATTTCAGTTTGGCAGAATTATCTAGCAGCAAACTAACCTTTATAACCCTGTGGTCAGTGTACATCAACGGTGGTAAAACTTGACATAACGTATCAGTAGTTTCTTTAGGAATGCAAACAGTGTTTAGTATATTCCATTCCCTAGTAGACTTTCTTACAATCTAAAGCAACTGTTGCCCTTGAACATACATCATGAATAGTTTCTTTACTGGTGATGTTGAATCAATATTATTCCAGTCTGATTGTTGTAAATTTAAGTTTGCAGCCACTATTAGTCTTCCCTCCTGTGTTTCATGTAAGAAATGTAAGAAATGTAGGAATTCCTCTAGGTGATCAGCACTTAACTTTGGTGGTCTATATACTCCACCAATTGTTATATGTACTAGTGTTGCCTTTATTATCACAGTTACACAATCCATATTATTGGTGTTATCACTGAACATATCGCAAATCTCATAACTATCTTTAATTCCTAGCATAACACCTCCACCCAAATTTTAGTTAGAATGTCTGTTACGGTAAAAACATTTTATACCTTGACGGAAATGGTTTCCAGTTGTTCTTTAACCATGTTTCATAACCATTAACAAAATCAATCTTGTGGGAACTTAGCAAATTTAACAATGATAAAAACTTTCCTATTAATGCTACTAATGTTAACAAAAATCATAGATGCATCAAATGTTGCTATCTATGAAATGTTAAATTTTTGACCTGGCAAAAATCCTGCCTTGCATTTGTCAAACATTGCAAGATATCTGCTGCAAAAATTTTCCTTCCTGATCTTGACAAGTGCATGCCATCCTCTCCGAATACATTTGCAACCAAAATTAGGCTCATATGCTTTACACATTTCCATTTTTGGACATTTTTACATGTAGGTATTTACCGAAAAAATCTTTTCAGTCATGGTGGTCTGACTCCTTTCTATATGTGATTTGTTTAAAGTACATCCTAACACCTTCACAGATATGTTATCTAAGAGGGCTGTACATTCCCTACTAACAGTCAGAGAGTCCTTGCAGATGAGATAATTTGTACAGACATGAATAAATCAGATCTGTACATCCTTACATTAAGGCATTCTAAGGCCTGTCTCACATCCTCTTATGTTTTACTTCTGGCAAGCATAACATTATTCAATGTTCATTATTGTTTCAGCAAATATATCAGTTCCTCAAATAACTGAATCTGCAATTACAAGAATATCTTTTCTAACCAGACCTGAAGAATCTTCAATTTCTAATTCAGTAAAATCTGCTCTTTTAGTTGTTACAAAGGAATGACCTTCATCACCATTAGTGTTTTAACCCCACTCTTTTCATTGTTTATTATATTTGCAAGCATACAATTTCATCTAGCTGGCTATGTGCCTCCACAACTTGAGCCATGTTGTCAACATCTGACTTTCTCCTCTTTTTTCTAACAATGATGTTTTTCAATCCTTCCACAATCAGTGTTGATTTTTTCCCTTTTACCTGCCCCTTGCTTCTTTTGTCTACCTTCTGTTTTGGAAAAATGATGATTTTTTTGTAGGATGAAGGTTTTCTGATATAAAAATGTTATTATTCCTTGTAATCTGTGTCATACATAAAGCAGTGTCCTTTTTAGTATGTATTCTCTTTACTTTACAGACATTTATCAGTTTATTTTTTTCCTTGTTATTTGTTGTGAACTTTTTTATTTTTTTTTCTTTTCTTCTATGTGCTCTGAATCCTCAGAATGCTGAATACTTATATCCAGAATTCCAAAGTTATCAGTGGTATTATCTTGTTCAATATGGACTGAGTGAACTTTTACAGATAATAGACACTTTCTTTCCTAAAAGTGTTCTATTTGCTCTTTGTCTAACATTATTTATCTCATTAGTCAGTTATCCATATATATAACAACAGTTCTCCAAGTTGTGCCAGTTGCACAAGTGCAATCATCATCAGCAAGTCCAGATTTACTACTTATAATGGCAAGCAAATCATCAAATGTTTGACATGAGGAACACAGATTACCTGTGTTATTAGGTGTTACCTATAAATATACTTAACATTTAGTACACTGTACACAATACTTGTGCTTTAGCAAATTATTAATGGCAAACTTGTTTAAGGAATCCATATTCAGCTGCAAACGACTAAAGAATTCTTAAAGAAACGAATAATCAAAATCAATTACTATAGAATTCAAATAGAATTTGCATCAACTTCTATGAAAAAAAAAATCACCGAAATAATACACAACTAAATATTAAATGAAGTACAGTAAAGTTGTTTCCCTGATACCACAAGCTGGGAAAATCAGACAAAAGCTGGAATTCCTTTACTCATTATTGATTTATTGATCCCAGTCACATCTCTTTTTAATGGTAAAGATCAATAAGTCACATATTAAGGCAGTATTGTTTAGATAAGCTCTGGATGGTATGTTCTCTTATGTTCACTGAATGGAATGGTTAATTCTGATGAAGTTATATTATGTGATGTTAATTTTTGTCTGAGTCAGAATGTAGCTTATTTTAACCAGTGTGAATGCGACTTCACTTATTTTGGAGAAATTATGGATATAATGTTGAAAAACCACCACAGAAATATTAAGAATACAGTCACAGAAAAACAATTTCACTCTTTTTAGAACATCATAGTTGTAGTTGTAAGCACTTGCAAACTACAATTGTATATTGTTATAAGTATGTTGCATGAATTGACAGAGGTATTAAAAGTATATTAATATATAAGGAATTGCATTAACCATATTGGTTTGAATAAAGAAGTAACTGGCAGGCTAAAATCAGAGGAAATTTATCACCCTTTGATTTTATTTTTTTTCCTTTTTCTTAGCCTATATTAATTATTTAGATGGGAGTTATTTAATTGTTGAATTATTTAAAGTGTTTGTTTTTAATGTAATTATCTTCTGTGAAGGTTGTGTTGCTCAGATGTAAGAAGGTTTTAAATAAAGTCTGCTATGGACATGTTGAAGTTTTTATTATTACTGAAGTTTTATGTGATTTTGCTATATATGCTTAAATTTATGCAAATATGTAAACTAATATAATATTGTCAACATGTGCTGGTGCACATACACACACACACACACACACCTATATATATATATATATATATATATATATATATATATATATATATATATATATATATATATATATGTGTGTGTGTGTGTGTGTGTGTGTGTGTGTGTATATATATATATATATATATATATATATATATATATATATATATATATATATATATATATATATATATATATATGTATATATATACATCCATCCATCCATAATCCCTTTTCCCATTTTCGTACATGGGGTTGGGGTATTACTTCATCAGTGACAGTTATCTAGAGCCAAAGTTTACACTGCTGGGTAGTTAGCCCTGCCACAGTACTTTTTCCACGTCACATGCGTGCATGCACACTCACACCTATGGCCAATTTAGAGTGTCCAATGCATCTTTGGGATGTGGGAGGAAACCGGAGCACCTGACGGTAACACACCTGAATACAGGGAGGACATGCAGACTCCACACAGAAGGCATCCCAGCTGAGAATCAAACAGAAGAACCTCTTGCTGTGAGGTGACTCCACACAGAAGGCATCCCAGCTGATAACTGAGCAGGAGAACCTCTTGCTGTGAGGTGGCAAAACTATCCACTGTACCGCTAGTTCATATATGTATTTATATGTAAGTGCATGCGTGTGTCTGTGCCTTAAAGAATACATGTGTTATAATTGTGCTTAGGAGACTACATGTATGATCATCACAATACAGATATTTATTTCTGCAATAATAGACATAGACACATACTGCAGATAGTGTATATGTAAACATTTCTAAATTTACCTTCAGTAGGCCATAGCAATGCTCTAAGGCACCAGAGGTGTAGACACATTTCTTGCTCATTATAAAGAAACACTGCTTGGCAGTACTAGAGTTGTCTGTGCCCATGCTGATTCCACAGTATGTGTGGGCACTGGGATGTAAACAAAAATGTGACATGTGGACAGTACCATTCTGCTATACCATAGCAGGCATTCACCAGTACTCTGTTGCACTGAAGTACTATACATACTGCTGTACAACACTGGTTCACATAACTGAATCTGTTGTCAAATGTGCACATGTAATGGTATAACTTACTTATTCATGTGTGTGCAGGAATATTGTAACGTGTTACTGCTGATCACTGTAGACAAGTCCTAGTAGATACTGTTAACGTGGTTAGACAATCTGCACACACATAAATGCACTGTCTGCCCTTCTATATGCTCACAAGTGCAGTGAAGGTCTGTGTCAGTTAAAGGCAGATAATGAGATGGATGAGATTACTTGGGAGGACATAAGAGAAGAGAGGTAAATACACACTACAGTTACCAAGGTAATGCATGTTGAAAGCTGCTAGTGGGCTGTGTACACATCCTCAGTAATATATTTTCCTGAGATCTCCAACAGTACATTACCTTGCATTGCACCCTTGTCAGATTCCCTATGTCTTACCACAGACATCCATCAATGTGTAATCTGCAACACATCACTAACAGGAAAATATGTATGTGGTTTGTGATTGCGTGGTGGCAAATGCCCACAGTATTCCGTGGGAGGTCCACAGTGTAGCACCAGTACCCTAATGGCTTATGCTTGTACAGGCACATAATACCCTTTTCAAAATGTGATACCCAAGCTTACCACAAAAAGACAGCATGAACATGGTGGACTACACACATAGTCAGTAATATTTCAGTTGTAATCATTACGTGATAGCATATGGGTTACACAAATGTCATGTAGGCAAACTTCAAATACTGATTTGATAACCACCATATAGCCTTCAACCTTTGTTGTGCAGCAGACATGTCAAACATTGAGTGTTGATGGGTTATTGCATGATGTCTTTGACTGTGTTACTGCCTGTTGCTCATTGTAGTCAATCACAGGCTAGGTAGGATATGCATATACATTGTCATACTGATATGCAATGCACACCTGAGGTACATGCTCGCAAAACTGTCATATTGTTGTCTATAATGTATCTCTGTATATCATCACATTCTAAGCAGTACTGCTACACACTAGACATGCACAAGAGTCTGGATTATCTGTAAAAGTAATGTCAGTATGTCCATTTGGTGTTATATAGCAGAGTGTGGGGTACTATATGCAGGCTTCCTGGGCATTGCATCCACTGTGAACATCCATAAAGTTGTCAGTTCAGCTGGTTTACATAGATGTTTGCTGTTGGTGGAAAATCATTGGAGCAGACTCTGTCACCTTTGCCTATGGGAGGACATTGTATGCTGTGTTAATGCTGCAGAGAGTCATAAGACAATCTTGCTGGCTTGTTGGCAACATGTCGCTGACTTGGGGGGCCATGCTACATACTGTACATGAAGGATAAAACAGCAGTAGGAGGCCACTTATGGTGGACCGCCACCATCTCCACTGACAAACACAAAATAATTTCTTGTATCCTTGCAAGAAAAGTCTGGGGAATGGAACATTACTGGATAGGGTAAACATAACTGGATGGGTTATTGAGTTTGTGTACCACAGCTTCCTTGTCTGATATTCTAACTGATACATACATGCATTTCATTGATCATTCATCTGTATACTCTGCTGATTGAGTGCACATGTTACCCATCCATCATAGGTGAGTTAGCTATGCATTTACTAAACCCTTCACCTGTGGACTTCTCTCTGGATGGTGGCAACTTGTAATGGTTTGCAATATCCTTTCTAGCTCCTTTGTGTCCTTGTTATCATCATTTAGTAACCTTGATATAGGGTATAATGTTAGTAACTCACTCAGAACAACACTCTGCACACAGTGGAGATGGATGAGTGTGCAGAGGTGTGCATTCACTACAATTTCCACACAGCCCAGAGCCCACCATCCAGTCCTATGGAAAGCCATCTGCCACCTGATTACAGTCATGCATTGTGAGGTGAGGGTGATGCTGCCAAACACAGCCAGTGATTCAACTATGGTAGTTTCATGCTACAATACACAATTTGTGCACTGGCACAGTCCACAGAGTTTACCATGAACACACAAGTCCTGCACATGACAGCATTCCTGTTTGTTCTAATAGTAGGTAGCTATGCTGCATGATGGTCTTTTACATCACAGTGTAAAGCTCATGACCATTGTTGTATGGTATCTGGGTACTGTGAAGGGCATTTTACAGTGTCTACAGTAAGGCAGATCTATATAGTAAGTGTGCATTAGGATGTAATATGTGCCATACATGACCCTATCAGGATTGGGGTGTGTTCCCTCACGGACAGGGGTATGTGTTGCTACAGGTGTGGTGCTCATTAAAACAGTTCCTTGCATAGTTTGTACATCACTATCCACCAGACACTCTAGGTAGCAGTAATACACCTGTATAATCTAGTGGTACTCACTCTCCACTGCTGTGCAGCACTGTTACTTCCTTGGAGTCATCTGCCACCTGATAACAGTAGTAATACCACACTACTGCCTCAGGTACATATATCAGCTTCTCCCCTACTAGCATCAGCCTCAGATATGGTAATGGGTGGCAGCACTCATGCCCTCTGCTGACATAGTGCATTGTCACTTTTCTCTCTGTCAGTGTCTCTCCACTCCACTTGCTTGTGGTGATGATGACTGCTGTATCACCTAACTTCCATGGTGGAAATGCAGGTGCTACATCTGTCTGATGCCACAGGCTTTTCAGGACATGCCATTCATTTCAGCTTACAATTATGCTCTTATGGGTATATGCATGACTGCATACATATGCTGTGTGTGTACTTCAGTGCCATCCTGACACTGTATTTCATGACTACATGCCATGGGCACATACGGTGAGCCTTTGTTATTGACTGCACTCAGGTAGCTGTGTGTTTGCTTTTACATGCTGAATAGCTTGCCTGTCTGTACACTACTTGCATATTTTAGGAAAACCTGTTTTTGTATATATGGGTACTCTCTTTTCCACAGTGTATGTGATCAAACTGCCTGAAAACTGCCCATGTAGAGTCATTGATAACATATTTTTCTACATACAGCCATACCTATTGAATGTTTTCTGTCTACCTCTAACATATACATGCATACATCTGTCTATGTTGCCCAGTCCTACGAGTTGATATTGACATCCTCCTTGCTGTACAATCCCCCCTCCCAAGTTACTATACCATCCTTATGTACTTGCTGCCTGGGTATTGTATTTGTTTTGGCCCTGGACAGGTGGTCTTACAATCCATTATTTTAAAGCTGACTGTGGAAGTGCACATGGTGTACACACATCCTCACTATTGTTGTATTGTACAGATGGTATACTTGCATAATTGTGAGTGGCCTTACAAGCCCCTGTTCTATCTTCCAGGTGTCATTTCATAGTCCATGTCAGTATATGTCATGTCCTCCCTGCATCCATTGATGGTTGTACCCATGCGGTACATGTTTTCCTCTTGCTTGCATAACTGCACTCCAAACTGGTTATCTGTAAAATACTATAACTAAACTATGTCTGAAATCGTATATTTATATAGCTACATCTATCTATCTCTATCTATCTATCTATCTATCTATCTATCTATCTATCTATCTATCTATCTATCTATCTATCTGTCTATCTATCTATCTATCTAACTATATCCTCACTGCACATCTTTATATTTGTATGGGTGCCTTCATAGCTGTATGGTTGCTACCATATGCATATAGTTATCTATCTGTTGGCAGCCTGGCACACAACACAGTACAAGAGTCAGTCAGCATACCACTGAGTGTGATCTTAGACATACCTAGGCAATGTTGTAAGTGTATTGGCAAATAATGATGGTATGCAAACATTTCCTCATGACTATCCATTTTTCATATGCCTATGGATTTGTACATGTGTGTTGTATACCCTATACATGTAGGGAGATGGATAATATGAATGCATATTTGATGGCACTGTTTAAAAGTAACACATGGATGTGCCTGTTTGGTGGTTTATGGGCACTGACCATGCCTTGCTATGCATCACATCACTATGTGTATAGTTGTACAAATGGCTTGTCATGGCTCATAGTCCTGAACCAGATTTTGTCAGGTTGCCTGTGCTTGGTCATATAGATGCATCCTGCATCACCACACTGTGGTGGTACAATAAGCATGTCCTTCTGATCAACTAGTGGTGTCTGTGGTTGTCCATATTCAGTTGCCTAAGATTCACTGGTAGCATATGCTGGGAGTCCACCTAGCTTTGCTTTTAACATATTGTATAACATGACACACCTGGTGACCAGTTGCATCACTTTTTCTGGAGCATACTGCAGTGGACTCCTGGAGGTGTTCAAACACATGAAATGTGATTTCTGCAGACCAAGTACTCTCAATAACATTACTTGTCATGGCATATGCTGTATTTTCTGTGTTCTCAGCAGGCATGAATGGATTGTTTCTAGTATCATAATTCATGGCTTGAGGAGATAACCTCTGTCACCTGCTTGTCAAACACATGCATTAGTTTTGTGGTGCAGGTTCTAGTTTTGCAGTTACACACATATCTATCACATACCTGTATACATGCTTACTAGGTGTCCTTATGGAAGTATACCTTCCACAAATATTGCCCACAGGATAGTGCCCCTCCAGATGGAGACGTCACATGTACTGCTGGAGTATGTGACTTTCAGATTTACTATGAAAACATCTGTTGAACACTCTGTCTGACAGTTGAGAGAGGTCCACACCTTCTGCTCATAGGACTCACCTCTTTCACCTGAGGATGTTTTTACTGGCATGTGGGTACAATCTGCAGTTCCAAGGACATGAGCAGGACTATCTATGGTGTAGAAGTGTCCCATGGGGGTTTAAGGTTTCTATGGTATTTATGGGAACTGGATATATTCACACAACTTGTGACACATAACAGTCAGGAAATTTTCTACAATGTCACTTTTAGCTGTCTCAAACACCCCTACAGTATCTCACATGTGTCAGTGCAATATCCAGAAGACCAGTATACACAGGCATAGACAAACCCTGAATTTCAGTGGTAAAGACTTACCCCGCAAACTGCATGGTGGCATGGGATGCACACATCCTACAGGTAGTCTACATCAGCTCTCTGTCCAGCCAGTATGCATCTATGACTTCCTGGTCTGAGATCTGGGATGCAAACATCATACAGGTAGTCTGCAGCAGCTCTCTATCCAGTCAGTATAAATCTATGACTTCCTGGTCTGAGATCTGGTATACACATATCCTACAGGCAGTCTGCACCAGCTCTCTATCCAGCCAGTATACATCTATGACCTCCTGGTCTGAAATCTGGCATAACTGAAACCCAGCTCACCACCATGCTAGGCTTCTCATGTCTAGTGGCACAATTTTCAGGTTGCTACATGCCATCACCTACAACATCCACATCTGCTGGACTGATTCTGTAGCTACTTGCAGTACTCATGTCATACCCTAATTGTTTTTTGTTTATATTTATATATTTTGTTTGGTGACACATCAGCTTCCACACTCTGTCTTGGTTAGACATGAAATGTCCCTGCTGATAGTATTTGATGACTTATATTTGTATTTTGCTTTCCAGTAGTGTTGCAGAACTGGGAATAGCTCCATGTCTGTTGCTATATTACTACATAATTCTGAGTAGAGTATGTGCCTAGATTCCACTTTTGTAGTTTCAACTACACTGCCATAACTTGTGCTTGGCATCATCTACTGTGCACAACTTTCTTTTGGAATCCTCACCTTTGTCAAACATCTCAAAAATCTGCAGTGCAAGAACAACTATTTTTTTTATCTCAAATTACACAGGTTTGCTAATCACTATTGCCAGAAACTTATTGTTTTAATTATAATGCATTAGTTATTAGCACCAAAAGCCATCCTTTTGACAGAAGCAAATGTGAACATGTATCCATCACCCAGCATAATATTATTTGCTAAGATGTTAACTTACTTGATGTCTAATAGCTGTTACATTGTTAAGACATATGTTATTTCAATTTAAGTTCCATTTTGCCAATGAACTGAGCTCATCAATTGTTGGTGCGATAAATAGTATGTTGTCTATCACATGTCATGCATTGAAATGCAAAGCAACAAATAATCCATCTTTTTCTAGTAGAAAATACTTTGGCCTGTTTTACACAATGACAATCAACTTGGTTTCTACACTGGAAATAACTGTGAATTATGTGGATAGAATTAATCTTGGGCAAGGTTTGGTTGAAATGGCATAGTAGGTCCTTTAAGACCAGCTGGACTTTTAAAACTCTTTCGGCTTTTCCCGGTTAGGGGTCACCACAGTGGAACTCTTTTCCGCTAATGATTGGCAGTGGATTTTTATGTGCCGAGTTGCCGGCCCTGATGCACAACCTTCAACGAAGGTACGCCCATTCACGCATGTCTCCACAAAGAAGACGCTCTAACTGGGAATCAAACAGGACAATGTCTTACTGTGAGGTGACAACACTACCACAGCACCACTACTGCAGTGGACTTCGGACTTTTAAAACTAAAGGTAGGGCATTTGGCCAAAATTCCAATAAGTTTATCTTCAGATAATTGCATTGGCCAAAACTTCTGAAGAATCTTTTCAACAGTATCACAGTCTGTTGAGCTATGTTTGGATTCACTTAAGCATTCTGGTCAAAACATCTGCAGAACTTTTAAGCAGTGTTAATATTGGCAGAATGCTTTAGGTATCATTCAATAATATAGCAACACACAACCTAACAATGACATTATGTGATAGCAGTACTTCAATAGTAAAGATGTATGCATTCTAGAAAGGCACAAATATCCCATCTCCTTTTTAGCTAATTATTCATACATTCATAACAATCCATTGCAGCATTTATACATGACACATTGTCCTTAATAAAGTTCAAATATAATATATGGCCGCATCTGTTTGTCAAGGTGATTAGCATCCATAAAGCTTTATCACACAGTCATCAATGTCATTGTAGCCTGGCTTTTGAAGTACAGAAGATTTATATCATTTTTATTCCAATGAAATTTTAATATTAATAAAGCAGTGAAAGTTTACAATTTATTTATTAAGGTATCCTGAATTCTTGTGTTAATGTGGTTGTACTGGTTTTAAATTCTGTTCACACTCTTCAACAGGAAAACAAGTTTGTTGAGTCTGAGAACTTGATGTAAATCACATGAGGGAACAAGCTCCTATGTCAAAGTGCAAATCTAGAGATGGTGCACATACATGGAAAAAAGATATACAACCCCATCAATTTGGATGCATCTCTGGTTATAACAGGATGGCTGTACTCTTTTTGAAACATTGTTTTCATTTTCTAGGTTGTGAGGTTTCCATTTCAGTAATTTAAATAGCTTTAATGTTACTCTTTCCTTTCTTCCTTTCGCCCACATGTTTATTCATTCTCCAATGTCCACTTTATCCAGTAATAGACAGAGGAAAGACAGGGCCTATTAATGATGCTCAATGGGTGCAAGGCAGAGAAAGTAGCCCTGGATATGATGCCAGTCCATACCAAGAAACATACATGCACACCCACAAATTTTGGCAATTTAGATGATAATATCTAAATGCAATTAAGATGCTCTCCAGTTTACCTGCAACATGTCTTTGGAATGTTGGAGAATTAGAGCACATGGTAAAAAAATTGTGTTCATATAAGCAGATTATACAGTTTCCTTAAAAAAGATATGTCAAGCAAACACGAGAACTGGGAAATCAAATGCTAGGACACAGCAATGCTAAAAATTGCACCACTGAGGTTTCCCTCTTAGATATATAGGAATGATTTGGGATTGCTATTTAGGTATCAGTATATAAAGTGGTTTGCAGGAATTCACCCCTGTACCTGTGTACGGAATATCTAGTATTTACATGAGGAAGTCAAACGCTGCTCTCATTTCATCATTCTTTTTGATTAATGATAAAAAATTATCTTCCTGCCAAAATGTTGCATACTCTTTATGAAACTTCTGTTTTACCTCCTCCATCTTTGGTATAGTAAAAGGGTAAGCAACTACTTAAAACTATTTTTTGAACATTCGTGTGTGCTCTTATGTCTTCCAACTGAAAAATGTTTAATTGGCTATGTCTCTGCATCATTCTCCTTGGACACATATTTAGGCAAAACAGCTATCAGAAATTACTTTGGGGAAAAAAAGACTGGACATCACTCAGTATAACACACATACTCAATAAAGTCAGTTTCTGCACATCTGTTACATTATACATCTTGAAAGACTTTAATTGGAACTTTGACCAGCTGCCAAAACAATTTATTCTTGGAGTAACTTACAGCCCTGATCTTGTGAAAGAATTTAAAATATTGGCAATTGCAAAAGAAGGCACATATACTTCCTTATGTTTTGTAAGCAAATAAGCAATGGAGCAATCATTCATGGGCATTCCAAAACATAAAACCATTTAAAAAAAGACTTGTAGAATGTCCGCTAAGAGATATGGGACAGAGATATGGAATAAATAGTCACAGCATGCTGTCGGTGTCAGATGTGCCTTCTGTTTAACTACACTGAAACAGTGCACACAGACACTCAAACTGTTAAAAAATGTGGCTGAAAAATGAAGTCCTGGAAAGAGAGCACAGTAGTGGAATGCTGTGTATATGGGACAGTGGGTTGATGTGCTGTGCTAGTGTATTGACAGGGTATTGACTGCCGTTTACTTTTTCGTAACCAGGTGGGCTCCAATTTCCTGGGCATGGATGAATGATTACAAATGTTAACTTATCAAATAGTACAATGAAACACACACACAATAATAGCATATGTATGCCTAAATAAGATGCATAAACATTGAAGTGGATATTATAATGCAAGTCTAAAGTAAAGAAGGAAAATAAAAACTGCTGCAACTTTGTACACAAAGTGTGTGCAGCTTAGACTAAGAGCTTAATGCACAAACACAACTTTCAGTGCCAATCCACAATATTAATACAATAAACAATGCATTTAACAAAATTTAATGTAGAGCATTTTAATGGCAAGAGGTAACCTGCCAAGTTAGGAGTGGATGGGTGCCCAGCAGTAAGAAAGTTAATAGCCAAGGTCATACTTACTATCAGTTGTCCTTAGAGCAGCTACATGTTACCTCCTCATGGAGGTGCTCAGCTACTTTTCTCTTGAACCCTCGCAGTAAATTTTCTTTCCAGCTTACACATTTAAGGCAGGTCACAGCAAATATACCTGTACTATATTCTCTCTCTCTTCCATCATACTTATATAATACCCTCACATGTGTTGTCTGTGCTATGATTGCATAATATTTGAAAGAAAATATGTAAAATAGTATGCAATTGCATTCCCCAAAATGAAAATGTATTATAGTTTAAAAATTAATCTATTCATTGCTTTTCTAATGTCTGCACTGTTACAATGTATGTGCATTTTGCAAAGATAGGTCAAAAATTAATTCTTAATTTAGTCTGTCTTGCTGAATTTTACCTTTCACCCTTCCACATTTAAGCATGAAAACAAGAAGACATTTTTTACAATTCAAATGAAGCCACAAGAAATCCTGTTTTGGTATCTTACAAATAGAATGACTTATTAATTTGAACTTGAATCCAGAGTCAGTCAGGTCTCACTATATATGTGTGTATTTATGTATATGTGTGTATGTCTATATCTATATATATATATATATATATATATATATATGTGTGTGTGTGTGTGTGTGTGTGTGTGTGTGTGCATATATATATATATATCAAAGCCAGAACTGGACACATTTTTTAGATTATATGTTACATTTTCTGACCATTCTCTCTGTAATTTAATGTTTTACTTTTAATTTCCTGTGTAGAATTTCTATTGTTTGTGTATTTAGTTGAAATAAATTATTCAACGTATTTATTTCAAGCTAAGAATTATAATTGTTCAACTTTGAATGGCTGTAGTTATTGTTTGACTCATTAACATAATTGTTTTATGCATTTTACCTGTGTATGAAGTTAATTGATATCATTTGCATATTTAAAGTTTGCTTTATTTAAGAGTAAACAGTAAGATGTGATCTTCCCTTATTAGTTTTTATTGACTGGTGGCAGCATACAGTTTACTTGGAATGAGGGAGCCAGTGCTAGAGACTCAACATTTTCCACCAATTCTGAAATTATTATGTGTGTCAGTGAAAAATGTCTGGCCATGTTTTAAGTACTGTCGATATGGTTGCACTAAAATGCATTGGGTTCAGTCTGATGTATATGAAATCCGGAGGATGAAAGTGATTATAATTCTGATTTATAGCTGTGCAAATATGGAGCTTATGTGAGTGCGGCAAGTGGTAGCTATTGGCTAAGGCAGCAGTATATCCTTATTATATAACCTTAGACCCTTTGCCCTCCCTTGCACAGTAACTGGCACCAGTGGTGGGAGTCAGATTCCATACTCCTGATTCCTTGTCACATCAAGTATTGATGACAAAAGAGCAGGGGTTAAAGCCTGTAGCCCCTGCATGTTGCATATTAATTGGTGGCAGCAGGTGGGATTATAAGCCTATCACATGTACCTCTATCCCCCTGTTTCCCTACTGAAATTTTGACACTCAAAATGCCAAGTGCCTACAAGTTGAAAACAAAGACCAAACACTCATGAGAAGAGTGAGTCTCGAAGATCGATATTCTCCTTTAATCTTCTTTTTGCGCACTCCCTCTCTAGACTTATGTATACTAACTCTGAGATTGCCATATCTCAGAAAAAAGGAAACATGCTGAGAAATAGCCATCTTGGACATAGTATTTGCAAGTCTGTTCTTTCAGCTATTCAGTCTCTGTATTTTGGGACACGGTCTAGTGGGTTCTGACATTTCAAATGGCTTCCCTGCTGTGATTATCCTACAAGTAAGCCAGACTTCTCTTTGAACCTCCAGTTCAGTCCTTCTATGATTTGCTATCCTCCTCCCATTTGCTATCTCTTTATTACCTTACGGATCTCTTTCCTAGGTTAACAGAAGTTGAATTACCCTCTAGCACTGCTTTCTTTTGCATCTTTCTCAGTCTCTTTTCGGTTTACTGAAACCATTTAGTAATATATAACATTTTGCAATATAAGGTAAATGTTGCAGTTCAGTGTGATACAGATTATTCTCAGTCTCACAAAATGGTTTCCATCCTTAGACTACATAGGTTGCATAACCTACCTAGTGACACCAGCAAAAGATAGAATCATGCCTTCCTTGACAGCCACACTAGGCTGACTTGTGAAAGAAATGTTTTGTTAGCATTTTCTCTTTCAGGTAATATCACTTCCTGTCATACCTATTTGGAAATTAAGATGATTCACAGAAAAACTTTGTAACATGAAACATATTGACATAAATGCCAAAAAGTATGGAACTAGTTAGCAACACTTTCTGCCGTCTGTATCAGAAAGATGCAGATTATACTTAACGATTGATACCTGCTGCTCCACAAATTAGTTTAAACCACTGAGCCTTCAGCTGTTATACCGTCCCTTACATCTTCTCCATAAAAGAATGGCATTCTGTCATTTAGCATGGTCTTCAGCTGCTCTGCCTTGATTTTACCCCATTTGACCTCATCACTATGCCCTTGAGCGCTTCTTGTAGTACTTTTATTAGTCATTAGCATTAAAGATTTTTTTTCTTGTCTGTCTGCCAGCTTATACCAGAACAACAAGCTGCACAGTTTTACTCTTTTATGTGTTTATTAATTAATTCATTCAAGCTTTACTTATTTAATGATTTATGTTCTAATAATCAGGATGTCAGACTAAGTAAATGCTGTTTACAGTTGATGTCCAGGAAAGAAAATTCCACAAAACAATAACTTAGTGAAGCACAAATACACACACACACACACACACACACACACACACACACACACACACACACACACACACACACACACGCGCGCACACATGCACACACGCACATGCGCACACGCGCACACATGCACACACACGCACAGACACACACACACACACACACACACACACACAATCATTTAGTGAAGGGTAAACACACACAAAATAATTTAGTGATGGGTAAACACACACACACACACACACACAATAATTTAGTGAAGGGTAAACACACTCACACACACACACACACACACACACACACACACACACACACAAAATAATTTAGTGAAGGGTAAACACACACACACACACACACACACACACACACACACACACACACACACACACACACGCAATGAGTATTAAGATTATATGCAGACAGTAACAATAACTGTGAACAAGTGTGGTCAAGCATTATAACTGCAAACATCTGAAAAAAGAAAATGAGGAGAGAAGGTTTGTAGGAACAAAAGAAAGCATAACATGTGACGTAACATAGTAAAAACCTGACACCTGGGAAGTTGAGACAAACAGAATGGTTATCTTGGACAGTAGGCAGGGAAACAATTAAATGGGCAAAGATAAACAGATGAACTGGAGTTAGAAAAAAGCTGCATAAAGTCTATTAATAGCTCTAATATTTGGAAGCTTGGGCTGTGAATTATTTTGTGGATGCATTATTCTCAATGGTATTTCATTGACGGAGCACTATTACATTATATTACATTTGCCTTGATGACAGAAAGAGCAAAAAAAGAACTCAAATTTATCCTTTAAGTGCATTTAAAAGTCTGTCCCCTCTCCATCCCAACCTTTCCCCTGACATTTTCTCTAACTGTCATATGTTTCCTTGAATGCCTCTGTGGATTCCCTTTACACCTCTTGTTCTGTCGGTATTTCTCATGGTCTCCATAAGTATGTCTGTGGAGAACTGCTTCTAGAAATCTGGACAGCAATTTATTTTATTGCTCTATATCTAAACTATGGAACTCTCTCCCTCCCTTCGCAATACACCAAACCACGCCAACTTCAAATCTCTCTTGTTCTCACATCTGTCTTCAGAATGGACATGCCCATGCCACTCTCCAACATAACATCTCCATCTAGCCATTCGCATCTCCATCCTCTGCTACACCTACTTCACATACCTTCACTTGGCTACTACTACACTCCATTAAACCCATACTGGACAGTCTCCTATTGCACCGTACCTAATCCTATTTCAGATTCTCTTATATCTAACTGTATCTAACTTTGCATACACAAGCTTCCACCTATATCACATAATCTGTATTTCTTTGCATGAGTTTATTATACCTCAGGTGTATTATGCTGTATTCCTTAGCTTATAAAAACAATTGTATAGCTTTGTATGTCTGTAATTGTCATTGGAGCTTTTCTCCCTGGGCCTCCACTGAAAATAGGCTCTTATTGGCCCAGTGGACTTCTACAGTTAGTAAACTGAAATAAATAAATAAATAAATAAATAAATAAAATAAAATAAAAATAAATTATTAACTTCTTCCTTCTCTGAACGTCTTATTCAGGATGATCCCTTTAAATCTCTTTGACATGATATTCTACACCAATATCATGTTCCCCATTATTCTTATAGCTAGTGGGAAGAGGTCAAGTTCTTCTGTTAATAACTGTTCCCTTGCACACTTACACCTTCCTGGATGCTTCCTCTAGATTCCTTCCAGTTCATAGATGCCCCTTTTTTTTTCTATAGCCGCCAGACACATAGTGCTTAATGTGTTGTGGACCAGGGCCCTCTAGAGGGGAAGTATTGTTTTTTTTTTCTTGTACAGTATACCCCTGAGTATGTAGTATTTTCTTTTCTGATATCACTGCTGCCCCCCCCCCCCCCCACATACACACACAGACACTCTTCTCCTGAGGGTCCAGTGCAGGTGTGAACAAAACCTGCTGATCCTTATCCTATTCTGATGCAATACCCCCAACACACACACATTACACCATTACTTCATAATAAGGTTGTTTTGGTTTAAGTGCAATGCTTTCTATTTGTTTGCACTGAACTTCAAGTGTGACTTTTTTGCATATTGCACAGCTTTCACAAAATTCTTCTAGAATCCTTCACTTCTACATATATCTTTATGACATCAGAGGCAACAGTGATTATGCTCTATGTATGAAATAAATGCCCTGAAAAAGACTTGATCTAGAACAGACTAGTACAACACCATTATTCACTTTCTTTATTCATAGCATTGCTCTTTTACCCTAAACTCTCTTCAGACCTACTCTTTAATCATGGATCAATACATTTCTGCTTTAATTTTTTTGTCAAAAAATACTTATTCTACTTTATATGACATTAACTTTGACTACAACTATTGACAAACCTCATATTAACTATCAGAATTTAAACTTCAGATAATGCCCTTAGAAAAAGAGAAGAAATCATAAGTTAAAACTAAAAAAAGTCTGTAAAATGTCTACACAAAGTGTGCTTTGCCAGTCTGAGAGTTAAGTGTTTCATGCAGGTATCCCATTCTTCAACTTGTCAGGAGCCATATATTTGGAACATTATCCTCAAGACTGCCATAAAATCAGGGGCGGCCCATGCTATTGGACTGCTGGACTGCAGCCCCCTCAACTATAAAATAAAGAAAAATAAAGAAATAAAAAGAAAAAAAAAATTTTAAAAATCGCGGACTTCGCGCATGCGCACTTGTCCAGACAGCTGCTGAGACAGTCTGGAGCATGCGCAGATGTTTCAGCAGCAGTCCTGACTGAGAAACATGAAGAACACAGCTCCCAGAAGTCTATGCAGTTTTAAACTGCATAGACTGTCCTGGAACTCGCTGGGAAAACGCGTCGGGGTCGGACTGCAATGTCTGCAGTCAGGAGTTTGCTGCAGTCTCGTCGGGGGAAGGATCTCGCGACAGGCAGGGTCTGGATTGGAGTTTGCTGCAGTCTCGTCGGGGGAAGATCTCACAACAGGCAGGGTCAGATTTGCGCAGGTTTCCATAGGATTTATGGTGGTTTGCGGACAGAGATTTATGGTGGTTTACTACAGGTCGGATTTGCATAGAATGTATGGTGGTTTACTACAGGTAAGTGTGTGGACAGGGATTTGGATGTATGGTTTGCTACAAGGGGTGTGTGTGTGTGTAAATGCCCCAGGTGCAATATACTGGTGGTTAGACTCATGGTGGTGTGGTAGGGAATACCTCAGGCTTGAACCCTGTACCTTGTATGCAGGTGTTAAAGACCTGAATTCCCTACCCACCACCATTTGTAAAAAAATTGCAGATTTTTGCCTCATATTTGATCTGATCTGTTCCTCATAATATCTGTGGTTTGTAAATATTGCAATGCTTGATATTTGATGGTGCAGTGGTAGCATTTTTGCCTCACAGCTGCAGGTTCTTAGGTTTGATTCTTGGCTGGGGTGACTTCTTTGTGGGGGTCTGTATCTTTTCCCTGTGTTTGTGTGGGTTTGCTTTTGTGTCCTCCCATGTTACAAAGACATGTCTGCATTATTTATTCCTGGGCCTCTGCTGAAAATTGTTTTTTTGTTCCAAGTCAGACTGTCCTGATTAACAAATGTTAAATAAAATTGACAGGCATTTGAATTTCAAACTTCAGGTTTCTGAATGTTTAATTCCTTACATATTTGATGGTGCAGTGGCAGTATTGTTGCCTCACAGCTATAGGTTTTCTGGTTTGATTCTTGGCTGGGGTGCCTTCTGTGTGGTCTGCATCTTATCCCTGTGTTTGTGTGGATTTGCTCTGGTGTCCTGCCATTTTACAAAGACATGTGTCTACAGTATTTCTCCCTGGGCCTCTGCTGAAAATTGTTTTTGTTCCATCAGAAGTAAAATTGACAGGCATTTGAATTTCAGACTTCATATTCTTCAGAAAATACATAGTAAAACAACTTTTTATTCTAGCAATAAATATATAGTAAAACAACCTTTTATTATAGCAATTTTTTAAGTTTATAAGATGACTATTTGAAATTTGTCCTTATTTTTGGGACTGTAATACCCTGTTATTGGCTTTGTCCAGGTTTTTTGTGCTAAGGTTGACAGCTATGGCAAGAACTGAATTCACTGAATATGTTTGAGGGCTGTATTCCCTCAATACTGGGTTTGTCCAGGTGTTTTGTGCTAAGAGGTTGACAGCTATGGTGAGAACTGAATTCATTAAATGATAGCCATTTAAGTTTCAGTCTTCCTCTCTTTCACAAAGCAGCTGATTTGGCGTAGTGGTATGTTGCTCTTGACTGTTTTGCACAGGGACCTTGGCAGTAAAATGTACAGTGGTAACACAGCATTTTTCTTTCACAAAGCAGGTGCTTTGGCATAGTGGTATGTTGTTCTGACTCTTTTGCACAGGGACCTTGGCAATAAAATGTATGGTGGTAACACAGCATTTTATTCTAGCAGCTTTCCAAGATTATACAAGCAATGTTTAATGTGTCCCTGGTTTTTGCCCTTTTGACCCACCTCAATAAATTTGGCTTTTTCCAGATTTCTTGTGTTGCGAAGTTGAGATGCAGTTGAGCATTGAGTAGATTTTAGAAGGAGCGGAGAGCTGCAGGGGAAGAGAAGTTTAGTGCTAATTATGCTAAGTTAGCTCACATTGCTAATAGCACAACAGGTTGTGTACTTGCTTTTGATGCAGAAGGTTGTTGGTTCTACTCCCATAAGGGGTGAATGCTGCCGTACTGAAAGTTAAGATACTATGAGCCTGTTATCAGTTTGCCATCCATTTCCTATTGCAATATTACTAGCTTATTTTTAATGTAATTTGGGCAATTTATTCCTCAGGGGCATCAGACAATTTATTTTTCGATGAAACCATGAAATATAAAGGTGATTGCTAGCAGCAACCTCTTCATTACAGATTTATTTAACGTGGAATTATTTAGATGACTTTTTTACTACTTTAGAGTTTGTGCATATTTACTGATAATGGTGGACTGTAGAATTGTGCATATTTACTGATAATAGTGGACTGTAGAAGTTTGAGTAGACTTTTATGATGGAAATGTTCTGAATTGGGCAGTTTTGTCATTGGTGCATGCGTTTTGTTTCATTGTTTACTGGAAAAATGTTCAAAGCAATAGGAAGGTGTATCAAAGAGCATGGATAATTGGCTAGGCTTAAAATGGCTCGCAAGGGCAGTTAGCATAGTACTAATATATATGTATGTTTCATATGCAAGGGGCCTATGATTTGAAAACAGCCCAGAATTAATCTTTATCTGCCACGGGTAAAATGTATTTTCTTTGAATATGGGTTTCAATGTTGTTTCAATGAATGTGAGTTTCAATGGCAGAGAAGTTTTAATGCCAAGTTTGTTTAGCAGCTGTCTTAGTGTTTGTGCTGTAAAATGCAAAATAAAACTTTCAAAATGAAGTTCAAATCATCATAGAAGTAAATCAGTATGCACATTAGTGTTTATGGTAAATGGAGTGAAACAGCCAAGTAATGGATCATTGGAATGGCTGCAGGGGGAGGCTTCATTCCATCATGGTTTTGTGAGGGGGAAGGGCGGCAAACTTAGGCAGCCCCAGCTGAACCATACCTCCCAACGGTCCAGATTTTCAAAGAATGAATAGATTTTTTGCTTCTTATTTTTGGTTTGTTCCTCATAAAATTTGTGGTTTTATGGCAAATCATTTAGTAATTAAGTCACTAATGACACACTGAGTTTCAGACTTCATAACCTTCAAAAAATGCATGCTAAAGTAATACCTGTTCTATCAACTGTCTCAGTTTATACAAGAGCAATTTTTAGTACTGTTTATATGTTCCTCCAATATATTTGGCCTTGTCCTGATTTATTGCATTAACAGGTTGAGAGGTACATGCAAATAAATTGCTTTATAGAATTAGGCATAGCCAAACCTCTCAACTGTCCCTGATTTTGGCTCAAAATGTTGCTCTTCCCCTAATGATCCCTCCACAAAATAGCAATTTTGGAAGAAAACATGGAGGGTTTATAATTAAGAAATAACTGTAATAATCCGTTAGATTACTTTTATTTCAGAAATGCATGTAGATTATTTTATTTTGTCAGCTGCTCAAGTTAGCGATACTAATATTAAAGTGTCCCTTCTTTGACAGGTTCCCAGCTGTATTGTGTTGCTGTTTTATATTTTTACATCACATTTTTGGTCCATTTTTCATAAAATTGTGTTTTTTTGGCAAATTAGTGATAAATCATTAAAGACTGAAGTTAGAAAATAATGATAGACATTTGAGTTTCAGATTTCATACCCTTCAGAAAATTCATACTAATGCAAGACCTCTATTATCTTTCTAAGTTTATAAGAGCAATATTTTAACAACTGTCCTTATTTTTGGGCCTTTGTCCCATTTCTTTGTATGACTTTGTCCAGATTTCTTGCTCTGATGTTGAGAGGTATGACAAATGTGTCAGGGCCATCACAAGTCAGCCAGAGACATTTCAAACTGTGACATACTTGTTGCACCCCACTCCCCCATGTAGTGACTCTGGATGTGTCGAAGCAAGGCAAGGAGTAGTTATGCAGTGTAAATGGGCAGAGTATCCCCCCCCCCATCCAAGGTAGACACAAGTACTAGAGTGGCTTTTCATCTGTCCTTGATTTTTACAGAATGGTCTGGTTTCTGTCATATTTTTGTACTGTTGATTTATGCTTATTACTCAAAGTGCCTGTTGCTCTGTGTTTAAGTAGCAATACTTTAATGACCATCAGGTAAGCTTGGCTGAGATTGCAAGATGCAAGTAAGCTTTAATAAGCATACTGTTAAAGAATTGCCAACATTGAAAACCTTTCTGTTGCCATGTAGAGAATACTTAACTAGATAATGTATAAGCCTTGGGTATTGAAATGCATATGCCAGTATTTGTAATAAAGAACAGGATTACATTATTTTAAGAGTCTCATTACACTTGGAGACTTTCAGTCATCTCTGCAAGCTTTACCCGTAAACAGAATGCCAATCGTGTGGTCCATAACCTGTACAGTAATCCTTTTAAGCAATCTATCTTGAGCTTATTTCTTGTTTGCTTTTCATTTTTTACTTTGATCATGTTTTCCCCATGAAACAAGTAGATGTCAGGCAGCAGGTCTTTTTTTGGATAAGGAACGTTTTTACAAGTGGGGCCATCAGAGATTTCTACTTTCAGCATGTTACGTGGTACTTTAATAAAGCTGAATATAAATTATAATTAGAACTGCAGTGCAAGAAGTGGTTTGAGTTGAGTGCTGCTTGTTTTTCTTATACTTGATTTTGACTGGCATTTCATTAATGTATTTAAAAAAAAGTAATTTATTTTTTCATGCCTCACATACTTTTTTGTTTCCATCTAGATATTAAGCTGTCATGCAGCCAATGCACTGAAATATTTTTATTCTTCTACACTTCATTTTGTCTTGATTGGACTCTCATAATGATGGTATGGCACCCAGGGCAGTATATTTAGTTTTTGTGGTTTTGAGCATAGCTCCTCCCCTTTCTAGTTGGCCACACCCCTTCCCATTGACCCCACCCATTCAGCTGTCTCCTGCAGCCCCCCTTTGATTTGAAGTCACCAGCCGCCACTGCATAAAATACTGCCTTTCCATTCAAGGTCCACTTGTTCCTTCCTCCAACAGTGTGTTTGCTTGTCCAACCTACATTTTCAATAGAAAACAAATAGTTGTGCTCTTCCATTAGATGACCACTTGGGAGAAAGCTAACATGTACAGAAGGCTCTGTTATTGTCCAGCATTCTACAACTCCAACTCTCTGACAAGTGTGCTACAGTCATTATTATGGTGCTTCCGTCATCTGACTACCACTGAAAGGTCTGGGTACCTTACCTATACTTAACTGCATGTCAGCCTCTCCCTAGCTGTCTCATAAGGTGGTTAGGTAAGTGTCTTTTGCTATATAATTCAATGGAACAGTCCTCTGAATATATCAATATCAACCATCAACTTTCAGCACTCTGAGTTCATTGGATTACTGTATTTGCACTGTTTTACCCTAAAGCTGTGGGATTTGTGCAATACATATCCATGGCAATCATTGGTTCACAGGTGATTACTAGGCTAATGACCCCAGGGGATCTTTGTAAGCCTATCCGTGCTTCCCAAATGTATCTGACATATTTTGATACTCTAGGTTTATTGTAAGGGTTATATGTAGGTTTGGGCATGGGTGGTCAAACATTTACAGCCAGCATTTCTTTAATAGAGACCATAGGGGTCAGACCAGGGATACATTTCCAATTCCCCAGCCACTGGTCAAAGTTACCCTTGAATTGGATTAGGGAAGAAATCTGTTTCACATGGATGGGAAGCCTGTTCCAGAAAAGGGGTAGCCTCTCATACACATACATGTCTCTCCAACAAGTCCTAATTATGTTGTAGATGAGGTTTAGGTCCCTAGATTGGATAATTCTGATAATTGTTTTGTGGATATGCAAGAAGTTGATCAGAACTGGATCAGGAATACTTTCTAGGCCAGGCATAGATTACCTGTCAGCAGTCACTAGGAGACTAAATACAGAGATAGGGCTTGAGGCAGTCTACATAGAACATGTTGTTTACACCCTGTATTCTTTTTGTGAGGAACCCTTTGTGAATGCTCCAGTTATTGCATATGCCTGGTCACTTACATACATACTAAACAGGTTATTGGTCTCAATTATTGGTCTGATAAGGGCCAGATACAGTGCAACAATGACATACTTTGATGCTATAACCTTGCTTATAAGTTGAAAAACATAGAATGATTTCCTTAGTACCATAGATTCATAATGGTCAAAGATCAGATTAATGTCTACATGTATTTCCAAATCCCTGACCACTGAGAGTATATTGTTAGAGGTGTATTATCAGTGTGGTAGTTTCCAGAGGTAGCCTACTTCCCAAATGATAATATCATGTATTTATTGACAGTGAGTTTTAGACTGCGGCTCTGGCATCAGTTATTGATCTGCATCAGGCCTTCGTGGAAGGTGTTTGTGTCATTGTGGAATTCTATGACTGTGCCTAGTTTACAATTGTCTGAAAACTTGGTTAGTTAGAGGCCCTTGATGTTGGCCTTGACATCAAAGGAATAGATGCCAAAAAATAAAAGCTCCAGCACAGAGCCATGAAGGACTCTGCTAGTTTCTGACATTTTTGTGAGCCAGACTCCCATATTCTAACTTCTTGTGTTCTATCTTTGAGCCAGCTAGCTATCCAGTAAGGGTTTATAAGTAATTTTGTGAGTTTATCTACAATGCCAGAGTGGAGTATTATGTCAAATGCTTTGGCCATGCCAAAGTAACCAGTATGCACCATTTTGCAGTTATCCATTGCTTTGGTGACCTTCTCAAAGAAGTCCACCAGGCTGAGTAAGCTTCTGCTTTTGACAAAACTGAAATGAGTTGGATCAGATGTCTGAAGGCTTCCTATATCATTGTTTATAATTTCTATGATAATTCTCTCCATGGCTTTGCATATGAGATTTATCACACTTATGGGTCTGTACTTACCTGGGACCCTCGATTGCCCACTATTGTGCAGAATGAGCACAGCTGCAGTTCTCTATTCTCTTGGCATGAAGCTTGCCTTTAGACTTCTTCCTTCTTCTTTTGTCCGTAGCTAGCGGCCAGAAGAGATGGCCAACCCTGTAGTTGGAATGCTGCTGGATTCCAGAATTCCTTCATGATGCTTTTCCATGCTGTTCAGTCCATGGCAATGTTTCTGGCCTTTTATAGGTCAAGTCACCAACTTCTCAGGTCCTCTTCAACTTGTTTAGATCACATTGTCTTCAGTGCAGATTTGTGAAGTTCAATTCACAAGGAGGTCTCTCCATAATAGTCTGCATGGCAAGTGGTGAGTGTCCATCCTGCATGTGTCCAAACCAGCGCAGCCTCCAGTTCTGGATCTGTTTGCTGATCAATAGCTGCTGATCACATCTGGTATGGATGCTTTTGTTTCTAATGCAGTCACAAAATGAGATTCCAAAGATTTGATGCAGGCATCACATTTGAAAAACCTCAAGCTTGTTCAGGTCTGGCTTGAGGAGGATTCATGTTTCTGATCCATAAAGGAGAATTAACAAGATCACTGCCAGGAAAAGGTGAATATTGGTTGTGATAGAGATGTTTGTCCTCTTCCATAGACACCATTTGAATGAGGCAAATGCTGTGGTGGCTTGTCCAGTCCTGCTACGGACTTCAGCTGTTGATGCCGCCTTCTTTCATGGACCAGTGAACCCAGATACTTGAATTCTTGCATTTGTTCAATCTGAACTCCCCAAAGAAAGACAGCAGCTTGTGACCCATCACTTGCCATCACTTTGGTCTTGTCTGTGTTTATC
Source organism: Protopterus annectens (assembly GCF_019279795.1). Lineage (NCBI taxonomy): Eukaryota > Metazoa > Chordata > Ceratodontiformes > Protopteridae > Protopterus > Protopterus annectens. The sequence continues at coordinate 1,636,923,066 of NC_056725.1, read as the reverse complement.
CATAGGCCAAATGATTGGATGATGTGGTGATGTTGTAGAGGATATCTGTGGGCTCAGCATCACTGTATACAAAACTGGCACTCTTATCAGTGAACATCAAGTCAGTCATAGAATGGGCTTCATTATACTGGACTCCACTCCTGCCCTCAAATACACTCTTTAATACAGCATCCACCACTATGTTGAAAAGCAGTGGAGATACCAGATCCCCTTGATGGACCCCAGACTGGATGGTATGCTCTTCTGACAATTCATTCCAAATGTGCACAGGCTGAATGAACCATTGTACAATGTTTGTAAGAGTCTGATAATGTGTTCAGTCTCCAATGTCTTCCACAGATTAGGCCAGTGGATACAGCAAAATGTGGACTTGAAATCAATAAAGATGATAACTGTACATTGTCCACACTGGATTCCTTCCTCCATTAGCTGATGGATAGTGAATATATGATTGCAGCATCCTCTGTTTGGTCTGAATCTATCTTGTTCTTTCCTACTGGTTTGCTTGCAGTGTTTCTACAGCCTGGACTTTAGGATATTCATAAAGACTTTGCTGATGTTGTGTAGCAAGCTGATGCCATGTAGTTCTTGCATTCCCTGTTGCCCCCTTCTTGTGGATGGGTTCAGTTAGGGCCTTCTTTCATGTGGATGGTTTCTGTTCCATAACCCATAGCTGCTCAATCAGTGCAAAGAGTTAGTGGAGCAGAATATCTCCTCCAGCCTTGATTACTTCCACAGTGACCTGATCTACTCCTGGTGCCTTGCTGTTTCTCTGTGTTCTGATAGCTGATTTCACCTCTTCAACTGTTGGCTTTGCATCAGTGATTGAGGCCTCAGGGAGATCAATGGGTGGCAGATCGACCATTAGTCTATGAGGTGGGTCATGGTTCTAAAGCTCTTGAAAGAATTCCCTCAAATGTTTCAGGCATTCACAAGGTAAGTGCACAAATGTCCTGTCCACGTTTTTGTTGTTGTCAATGGTGGGTTTGGTCTTCCCACTCAATCATTTGAGGGTTCTGTACAGAGTGCTGTATTTTGTCTGGGTGCCGCCTCCTCAAAGTTGGCTGCCACCTGGCTCTAATATGCATCCCTTTCTGCTTTAGGTGAACTCCTTTATTAAGCTGTTGGTATCCTTTGTAACTGACCAGCTTCACCTGCTTCTATTGGGCTATGAGATGCAGGCACTTTTCAGATATCCGTGGCTGTGTTCGGTCACATATGGGTGGGCATAGTGATTTTGTGCACTCCATGATGGAGTCTGATATCTGCTTTTCTGCCTCATCCACATCCTCCATTTGGGCCAATGCTGCAAACTGGTTTGACAGTGCAATCTGGAATTCCTGTTTGTGGGCAGGGGCCATCAGTTGCATACAGTCCAGCCTGGCTGGCAGAGGTGACTTGCACTTTGCATGCTGGAAGCAAAGCTGCACCATGGCATAGATGAGGTAATGATTAGAGCCACAGTGAGGTCCTTGCATTGCACAGATATCCTTGAGCAATGATCAGAAATGAGAGGCGACCAGGATGTAGTCTAATATGGCCAAGTCCTCACAGGATGGGTTTCGCCATGTGAGCTGGTGTTTGTGGAGATGCTGGAAATCATTACTTCTCACAATGAGATAGTTTGATACAGCAAAGGACAGAAGGCACAGGCCATAATCATTCATGTTCCCATGGCCAAATCTACCCATCATTCCTTCCCAACCAGACCTGTCCTTGCCGATGTGGGTAGTGAAGTCTGCCGCCAAGATGATCATCTTGGTCTGTGGAATCGAATACAGCATGTATTGGAGCTGGTTTTAGAAATTATTCTTGGCTGGTTCTGGACTCATCTTGGTTGGTGTGTAGATGGACTGAATGAGGATCTTGATGGCAACATCAACAGTGAGTGCTGCCAGGCAGTCTGATATTGGTTGTAAAGAGATTATGCTTCTTTCAGCCTGGCTATCTACCATAATTCTAACACCATCTTCTCACTTCTCCCCACCAGAATAGTACAGTTTCATCATTTTATCAGCTGTAGGAGGTTGGATGGTCAAATTTTCAGATTCAGTGAGTCAGAATTCTGACACAGCAGCAGTCATGATTTTGCATTTCATGAGCTCCTTAACAATGATTTCCTTTTGGCCGACATGGTGGTTGGTTCGAACATTCCACATGGCAATACAGGTTTCCAACTTCAATGTAACAAATTTCCATCAGCCATTAGCCCACTTCCCAACACCACCCTTAGTCCCCAATGCTGGAGCATTGGCTGCCCTGGATGTGGTAGCATGAGAGAGTGAGTTTGTTCAAATTTCCATGCAGTTTCTTGGCTTGTTTCCCTGGTTTCCCAGTTCTGGTCACTACAGCAGGGTGAACATCCTCTTTTTGCAGCTTGGGACCATCCTTGGTCTGGATTCTCTCATTTCTAATGTGGCCACGAAGCAAGATTCCCAAGATTTGGCTTGAGAATAATGTTAAATACTGAATCTAGTGGTCCTAATAGGTCATTTATAATGCTATTAATGATACATCATGGGATCTCACTGGGGACCTTTAATGGAGTGTTCTTGGCCTTGAAGAGTGTATTGAGGACCTATTCCCTAGTAATAGTTGGGGGAGTTATAGTTCTGTGCATTTCCTGATGAATACCTGGGGGGTAGAGGGGGTAAAACTGAAGCCACATTTGTTGTCCAGTAGATTTGTTACATCTTCCTGCTCATTACAGGTGGCTACATTTATAATTAGCACTTTGTTGTGTATTACCTTTGCGGTATGGACATAGCTGAAGAATGTGTTATGATTGTCCCTGTCCAGATAGGCTATTTTTCACTTCAAATATGGCCTTGGTAGACTTAATTAGCACAACAAGTTACATGTTTAGAATGATAAGGGAGTTTTTGTCTTTATGGGTATTTCACTTCCTAAAGTGTGTCCTGATTTTCTTCCTTTTGTTATACACCTATTGATGTCAGGATTTCAGTATGCTGGCTGGTTCTTTGAGTTTCTCTTGTGCCTTTTCTGGACAGGGTCAGCTGTTTCTATGAATGATTGAACAAGGTTTTTGTAGACAGTCATTCATAGACAAGAATATTCTTGGAATTGGGAGGGGCTTGATATTTTGCTAGAGTATCACTTAATGGTAGGAATTTTCCCTTAGAATAATTCTTAATAGTTCCAGGGCAAGCTGGGGGACCCGCTTTTTTATTTCTATTTCAAAGGAGACAGCTTTATGGCCTGACTTGACCAGCAAGGACATTACATTGGGGTTGGGGTGCAATGTTCTTCTATGTTTGTGAGAACCAGGTCAAGGATGTTAGTGCTCCTAATGGGAATAGAGACTAGCTGGTTCACGGTGTTTGTGTTTACAAAGTCCAGGAATTTTTGGGCCTGTATTTTAGGGGTCATGTATAATTCGCAGTTTAAAAATGGAGTAGTTACAAGTTGTCCATGAATATGGTTCTAGATTGAATAGAGAGTGTTTCTAGTATGTTTAGGTATCTGTTATGGTCACAGAGATGGACCTATAAGGAAATGATACAGGACTTTGTCTATGGTAATTTGGACATGGAGAACCACATCATATTGTTTGACTAGCCATAAATTGTGTTTGTTTTTATGTAAATTGTGACTCCTGTACTTTTTGTCCCTTCTCGTGCAGTGGTTTGTCTAAATGTGAGGAAGGCATAATAGCCCTGCACAATGGGGTGCTTCCCATAGCTTTAAAGCATCTCTCAGTAATTACATAGACGACTACATTCTCCAGGGTGAGATGATCTTTCAGGAAGTGAAGCTTTATGGTTAGACTCCTGACACTGAGCAGTAGTACGAATAGATTTCTTGGCTTGGTTTTGCTATGTCAGAAGATTTATCGGGTTGACAATGCCTAAAAAGACAAAATGAGGATGAAAACAATTTTAGACAATACTCAAAAACTTATAGAGCCAGTTGTAGACCATCCCTAGCAAACCAGTGTGATTTGCCAACCATATCCTCTGAGATTGACAAATAGTGTACTCAAAAAGGCAACTGACCTTGTCTCTCTTGTTACTCAGCTTGGTGAATTGGTCATCTGTATGTCTCACAAGGGAGTCTCCTATGACCAAGATATTGGGTTGTATGGTGGTTTACCTTATGGGCTTAGAAGTCGTGGTGCAGTGAGTGCTATTTGGTAGAATCCTTTTGTGGTTGCTTAGGATACATATTGTAAGTGTAACATCTGGGATGCTTTTGGGGTATAGAAAGATTACATTTAAGAGCCTCAGCATATGTGGGTCTGTGTTTTATCCATACTATGTATTGGATGTATTGTTTGCATTTCTGACAACCTGTTTGGTATTTAAGCACTTGCATGTGAGAGTCTTGCCTCCATTGGCATTGTGTCACTACATCTCTCACACACTGTATCAGTTTCTTTAAGAATTAGTTAGTTGCCAGTAAACATAAGACAATTGTTACATTGACAAAGGATGCCCATATCCACCCAAATGCCTGTAGAGATAGTAGGAAAGTATATACCCATGGTAACAGATACTTATTACATGCTCTACAAGGGCATGGTACAAGAGGGGGTTATGGCTCGCTAACGTGGCTAAGAATCAAGATTAAGGCTAAACATGGGGTGGAGATCCTCAGAATGAAAACTAGTTACTGTTTCTGTGACTAAGTACTGAGGCAAGTGCTATTTCCAGGTTAAATGACCTGGGCTTACCTCTCATGGGACAAGTTCAGGATACAGGAACTCTTTGTTTCTTCATGTATAATAACATCTGCAAGGAAGATGGGACACAAAAGGGAAGCATTTTAAGCACCGACAATAGCAACAAAACAAAATATTCAAATTAAAAAAAAAAAATATATATATATATATATATATATATATATATATATATATATATACACACACACACACACATATATATATATATATATATATATATATATATATATATATATATATATATATATATATAGATATATAGATAATATATATATATATATATATATATATATATATATATATATATATATATATATATATACACATATGAAACTTATTATACAACTTACTTATTTAAACATAAACACTTTTAAATGAATGTGCTATTATCATAAAATATCACTGGGGTGCAAGACAGTATAAGCATCATTCCAAACAGGCCACTGAAAATGGACATTCAGCACCTTGATCATGGACGTAGCAGTTCCTTTATGAACTTTATTTTTTTCTCACAGGTAGAACCCACAGTGTGAAGGTAGCTGACTCCAAGTCAGACTGCCGACCAGTAACAAGTGGAGTCCCACAGGGTTCGGTCCTGGGTCCTCCTGTTTGGTATATACTTCAATGAAGTTCAGGCCGACACGAGGGGACTCTGGCTGACAAAGTTCACAGACGATTGCAAGTTCAGAGAGATTATTAACTCCCCAAGTGATGCTGACATCCTACAAAAAGGCCTCACTGAGACCAACGACTGGTGTCATAACTGTGGCCTTAAGCTCAATGCCAAAAAAATGTGTCGTCATCCCCTTTGGGAAAAACCCGGTTCCCGTGAATTACCACATTAATGGTAGTCCACTGAACACAGAAGGCGTTATAAGAGAAATGTAAACAAAGGTTGACAGCAACCTCTCTTTTGATCACCACATTGTCACTGTTGTCAGAAAGTCCTTCTATGTGACACATCTCATTAGTAAGGGTTTTGCATCCAGAAAGAAAGAGGTCATTGTTTCCCTCTACTCTTCCCTCATTAGGCCAGTCATTGAGTACAATGCCCCATTTGGCATGTACCTCACTAAACACCTGCAACAACTGGAGAAACCACAAAAGTACCTCACAAAGAGGATCCTAGGCCTTAAACATTTGTCCTATATGGACAGACTCAAAAAACTCTAACTATTCTCTGTCTCATATCGCCTACTTAGAGGCAATCTCTGCTTGACTTACAAAGCGATGTCTGACCCAGCTCTGTTAGAAATGCTACATCTAAAGAAATCCCAATCCCTCCACACCACACCCTCCAGAAACCTCATTACCACAATCAAAAGAACATGCTGGAGGGACAGGTTTATGACCCTGAGACTACCCGTGTTACGAAATAGACTTCCCATACATGTCATGCAGAGCACCTCACTGGCCTTCTTCAAGAGAAATCTTGATGAGTGGATGGGAAATAGAAAATTCACCCCAGGGATCACTCCAGTGGCTCTACTCGACAGAGGCACTGGGAGCTAAGGTCAGGTGGCACGATGCCAGGGTAATCCTATGGGCTAGGCTTGTAAAGGGTCCAGGGCCATTACCCTATTACACAACTATGAACCTGTGAACAATATACATACCTTCACACTTCTACCCAACATGAGATCACAGTATAGGAACAATCATCATGGTGCTTCCACAAAAATGGAGCATACCTGTGTGAACACAGTGAATACTGTGAGTATCCAAGTATTTTATGACTGCTCTGTGTGCTCTCTCTCACACTCTCTCTCTCTCTCTCACTCTCTCATATGAGTAGGAAGATAAAAACAGAGAAATGGATGAAACTTTTATTTAAAGTACAACATGTAACTTTCTGTAGTTCCTCAGGAAGGACTTAATTTCTTGCATACAGTTAAGTCACACCATGTTTTTTGGGAAGAAAAACCGAGGGTCTTAAAATGTAATTATAGTGTACTTCAAAGAAGCAGCTGGTCAGAAAAGTTATTAGTGGCTTTTCTTATAGTTAATGGTAATTATTTATTATTTATTGGTATTTATTTAACAGGAAATCCCAACTGGATAATTTTATTAGTTTTCAGTAGAAGCCCGAAGAGAAAAGCTCCACAAAAAAAAAAAAAAAGAACAGAAAGTACATAAACATACAGCAGGTACGTATACATTAGTTTCTGAATGTGTAAGAACCATTTTGTCTAATTGTCTGTGTGGGGAAGGAACTAATGTAATCTTGATGTAATGAAATTGCACCTGTTTTTTGGTGTAAAGGAAGTTATATAATGTGATAATCTCTGGCTTTATTTAGGAGCAGAATGATGAGAGGAGAACAACATATTTGGGACTAGAACCATAGAACTGTCTTAGTCTTGTTGAAAACATTGTGGTAACTGCTTTCGTGCAAGTGTTAGAAAAGTATGGGTCCAGCACTCGAGTCAGTTTGAGTTGTTTATCTAGCTTAGTTAGATTTCTTCATTAATTATTCTTGCTTGTATAACTGATTATTGATTTTATTCTCTGAGCATGTTTCTGCCCTGTGCATATTTAATCTGTATCAGCACTGGTTTCTTTATTGGTTGTTATTTTTTAAATTCATGTATTATTATTTTTTTTATCTGAGAAGAAGGTTATTATTATTTAGTACTGCAGGTTGGTAATGATGTGACTTCTTTTTCTAGTTTATCCAGATTGCTTAAGTATACTATCAAAGTTATTATTTATAATAATTTATATTTGGCTAAATTAAGACGGGTCAAGTAAATATAGTGTGTGTGTGTATGTGTGTGTGTCTGTGTGTGTGTGTGTGTGTGTGTGTGTGTGCGTGTGTGCGTGTTTGTGCGTGTGTGCGTGTGTGCGTGTGTGTGTGTGTGTCACTCCAAGCCAAATTTATGATGGTAGCAGTGGTATCATGTTAGGAAAAGCTGTGTAGAATTGGAGAATTCTTACCACCTTCCTCATAAGGTTTCTGTGTATGAAAACATTGTTTTTTTATTTATTTCGCATTTGTTTATCAGGAAAGTCCAACTAGGAACAAAACCAATTTTCAGCAGAGGCCCAGGGAAAAACACTCCAGACACATGTCTTTGTAACATGGGAGGAAACCCACACAAACAAGGACATGCAGACTCCAGACACATGTCTTTGTAACATGGGAGGAAACCAGAGCACCCACAGGAAACACACACAAACACAGGGAGGACATTCAGACTCCACACAGAAGGCACCCCTGCCAAGAATCAAACCAGAGAACCTCTTGATGTGAGATAATAACATTACCACTGCACCACTGCACTGTCCAATGTAATAATTTGTTTGCTAAGCAGTTATCTTGGCTAAGTGTACTGAAACACACTGTTGCTGTTTACAGAGAAAGTGGTGAGAAAGGACATGGAGTGCTAAGCCAAACACTCAACTCTGAAATTTGTAATGTGCAGTCCTAGCACGAGTGTGGATGCGAGAAGTCAATATCCAGGACAGTAGTGCATATTCCCTTATGCTTTTTTAACCAGGTTGAATTTGGGGAATTCATTATCAGTTCAAACTTCTGTGCATTTTTTTCAACTTTAACCTGTTTATTACAATAAGTTTGACTCAGACTATGCCCCTGTTAGTCACATACCCTTGTGGCATAGTGCTGGGCAATTGTCCCATAACAGTTGGCAGTAGTGGTGCAATACATGACATTTTGGTTGGCATTTGTGGGATTCAGACTATAGCAGTGTAATTCATCCACCTTCAGATTTCAGAAGAGCAAGAAATTTCACACTGAGTAAGCTGTAATGTTAAGTAGCATTTAACTTCAATTCCTGTGACCATTAGCATTTCTATCAAGATAGCATGTCTGACAAAAAATTATTTTTATTTATTTTACATCTGTTGACCGGGATAGTCTGACTGGATACATGTCCATTTTCAGTGGAGGTCCAGGTAGAAAAGCTCCAAGGTAGAATATACTGTAAAAATCACAAAATTATTACAAGTTACACACAGTTTCATAGTTTCATAGTTTCATAGTTTAGTACTAGGCTATCTGCCCTGGGGCATTTGTAAGCCTAGCCATAGTGATGTGGCTTTCGCCGCCCCATGAAATGGTACAAAAAATGCACAGAATAGATTTAGAATACTGTGCCTCTGACTAGTAGTGACACAGTGAAGGTCCCCTTATATAATAGAATTAGTTTACTGTGCCCCTGTCTAGTAGTGACACAGATGTGACCCCTGGGGTAAACTTACGATCTCCCATCCACTCATCAAGATTTCTCTTGAAGAGAGTCAGTGAGGGGCTCTGCCTAACATGAACTGAGATCTTGTACCAGAGCATGGGAAGCCTCTGGGTTATGAATCTATCCCTCCAGCATGTCCTATTCATACTTGTGCCGAGGTTTATGTCTTTAGCTCTCGTGGTTCTGATGGATTTGGATTTTTTGAGATGGAGCATGTCCATCAGTTCCTGATTGGACATGGCCTTGTACGTCAGGCAGAGATCACCTCTGAGCAGGTGGTATGCTACTGAATAGAGCTGGAGTTTCTTTAGTCTGGCAGAATAAGACATATGTTGGAGACCCTTGATCCTCTTGGTGAGGTACTTTTGTGGTCTCTCCAGCTGTTGCAAATGACGGGTGAGGTACATACCAAATGGGGCATTGTACTCAATCATGGGTCTGATGAGGGAGGAGTATAGGAGTACAATGACATCCTTGGATCTGGATGTGAATCCCTTCATGATAAGGTGTGCAAGGTAGAATGTTTTTCTAACCACTTTGGCAACGTGGGTGTCAAATGAGAGGTCACTGTCGACTTGGGTCCCTAGGTCTCTGATTACTTTTTCCATACTCAGTGGGTTGCTGTCTATGTGATAATTTGTGGGTACTTTGTTTTTCCCAAAGGGGATGACCATACATTTTTTGGCATTTAGTTTAAGGCCATGACTCCAGCACCAGTTGTCCGTTTCTGTGAGGCCTTTTTGTAGGATGTATGTGTCCGCTGGTGTATCGACTATGGTGCTTAGTTTGCAGTCATCTGTGAACTTTGTCAGCCACAACCCTCCCATGTTTGCTTTAACATCTGAGAAATAAATGCCGAACAAGAGGGGTCCCAGGACAGATCCCTGTGGGACACCACTTGTGACTGGCTTTGAGTCTGACATTGCTCCAGTGATTTTAACTTTATGGGTTCTGTCCTTTAGCCAGTTTGCAACCCATCTAGTGACATAAGGGTTTACGTTTAAGCTGTTGAGCTTATTTATGATGCCTGAGTGGGGTATTGTGTCGAAGGCCTTAGCCAAGTCCAGGTAGGCTGTATGGACTACTTTGCCCTCATCAATGGCTCTGGTGACTGTTTCAAAAAAGTCAACCAGGTTCAAAAGGCAGGATTTGCCCTTTACAAAGCCGAACTGGGTGGGGTCAAGTGTCTGTAGGTCAACAATGTCTCTGTTTATGAGTTCCATAATGATTCTTTCCATAGCTTTGCAGACCAGGCTGGTTAAGCTTATGGGGCGGTAGTTCCCAGGGTCTGTAGAGGTACCCCCTTTGTGGAGTGGGACCACTGTTGCTGTACGCCAGTGTTCAGGTACATATCCTGTAGTAAGGCTAAGGTTAAATAGCATTTTTATGTGCGGGTTTAGCTCCTCTTGGAGTTCACGTAGCACGCAACCCGGGATACCGTCAGGTCCCATTGATGCCTTGTTTTTAGCTTTGTTGAGGGCGGCTCTCACTTGGACATCTGAGATGACAGGGAGATTACATTCAGCTGGGATAAGTATTTCTTCTTTTGGGGGTGAGGGAGGGGAGAAATTTGCACTGAACCTGTCAGCCAGAATGTTGGCAATATCTGTGGATTCAGTGTATTTTTTGTTGTTGTGAACTAACTCTGAGCATATCTGAGGGTTTCCGCCCAGGTTTCTAACATAGCTGAAGAAGGCTTTGTGGTTATCTTTAGTGTCCTTAGCGATTTTTCTCTCAAAGTTGGCCTTGGATGTTTTTATTAGAGAACGTAGTTTTCTGCTAGTGTTGATCAGAGATGTCTTCCCTTTATGGGATTTTGCTCTGTCGTGCAGTAGCTTCCTTCTTTTGTTATAGAATTTGTTAATGGCTGAGATCCACCAGACAGGACGCTTGCCTTTGGTGGAGATGGACTTGGATTTATTTGGGATTGCATGATCCATGCATTCTTGGAGATGTCCATAGAAAGCATTTGTGAAGGATTCGGCATTGTGGGATGTGGTATCCACTGGCCCAGTGGGCTTAAAGGATACCATCTCAGTCTTAAGAAGAGTGAAGTCTGCTTTTGAGAAGTTTTTCACTGTGGTCTTTTGTGCTGGGGGTGGAGGTGGGATATGTATATCCATGGTGATTAGTTTGTGGTCAGATCTCACTAGTGAGGGGTATACCTCCGGTGTGGAGCATTTTGTCCCCATGTTTGTGATGATCAGGTCTAGTATATTATCTCCCCTAGTGGGAGAGGTGACTAGTTGTTCCAATGCATTTGAATTTATGAATTCCAGGAACCTTTGGGCTAGAGTGTTAGGGCTAGAATAATGTACCCAATCTATGTTTGGGTAGTTGAAGTCTCCCAGTATGATGGTATTTTGTGATACATTCATATCCTCCAATGTCTTCAGGAAGGCTGAGTGGGGTTTCTGAGATTGGGAAGGTGGTCTGTAACATGCTACCAGTTGTATAGCAGTTTTGCCTATGGTTAGTTGCACCTGTATGGTCTCCGATGCTTCATGTGTTGCTACTAACCTGGAGGTGTGGGTGTCCTTGATGAATATGGACACTCCCCCTCCCTTTGTGGTTCGGCCCAGGTTTTGGGGCCGAAAAGCATGATACGAGGTATAGCCTGGTAGCACTGGGGTGCTCTCAGGAGCCTTGAACCAGGTTTCAGTTACTGCACAGACGTCAATGTTCTCCATACTGAGGAGTGCATCGAGAGCCTGCATCTTGAGATTTAGACTTCTGGCATTGAGCAGCATTACCCTTAGTTTTTTTCCATTTTGTTTTCTAAGGAGGTGGGTTTGTCTTTTGAGCCTTGCCTAAAAAAGGCACTATGGGGGTGGCAAGAGCCTTAGCCAATATCCGGAAGCCCAGTGGTGACAGGTGCAAGCCGTCCCTTGCGAAGCATCGTGGCTTGTCCAACATGTCATCCCAGGCAGACAGACATTGGATCCCCTTAGAATGACACCAGTACTTGAGCCAATTATTAAAGCTGATCATCTTGTCTTTGTATTGTGGCATCATTCTTGGTGAGGGTGAGATGCTGCTCAGGGTCAGGGTCATACCAGCCTGGGCTACATAATCAGAGAGTTCCTCTATGTCTCTTTTCATGTAGTCCAGGGAGGTACGTCTCAGGTCATTCACGCCAGCATGGACAATGACGGAGTCATATTTTACTTGCTTTGGAGTGACCTGAGTGCGTGTGTTATGTGGTGGATCCTAGCTCCCAATAGACAGCTCACAGTCTCTGATTGTTCAGCCTGGCAAGCGGGACATCAGTGTGTCTGACTATAGAGTCACCTATTACTAGTGTATCAGGCATGGTGTTTGGCCTTAAGGGCTATGATTGATTGACACACTGATTTATTGAAGTATGTGTTGCATGTGTTTTGTTTTGAGGTGGTGGGTTTTTGGATGTCTGCTTTGGGAGCCTCTGTTGTTTTGGTAATTTTTTTATTAGAGCCTCCGAGTATGTCTTTGTGTTTTTATGTGTTTGGTTTGCAGTTGTGATAGGTCTATGTGGGACTGGGTTTGTTGTGTGTGTTGTTACCATCTCCTCCTGTCTGGTTGTGCCAGCCCTGAGTTGAGAGAGTTCAGCCTCCAGTTTGGCTATATAGTTGCATCTCTCACATGTATTTGTGTTTGTTGGGAGGAGGAGAGGGTTGTCTGTGTACATGAAACAATTGTAGCATTGTCTCAAGATACCCAGATTTACCAGCTGAACTGGAGTGGATGCCAGAAATTTACCACTCGACATGCTAGAACAGTATAAGGGAGTGCTGTGCCTTTAAGGGAAGTGGATATTCACAGGGGTGGTAGGTGGATGTAGTGCTTACTTAGTACGAGAGTGCTTACTTAGTAGAGAAGTTTTGACAGGCTCCAGTTGAGTAAGCAGGTAATATAATCACTCATACATTTTTAAAACAGTGTTGACAAATTGACTAGGCAATGTAACATGATTACAGACTATAGAGGAGGATCTAGTCGGGTTTTGAACAAGGACATAACCAGTGAGTTTTAAAGTATAGCTTGAGGCTTTTGTTCAACTGAGTAAGAGAGGGTTCAAGAATAAGATCAGCAGGAAGAGAGTTCCAAGTTTTGCCTACAGAGTTAGTAAACAGGGAGTCCCCAGCAGAGTTGTTGATTGTGGATGTTTGAACCAGTACTTTATTAGAAGAGCGAAGTGACCTCAGGTTGCTATAAGAGTTGATATTTTTAAGCACAGGCGTATTATCAGGGTGGTTGAAAATTTTATGGGCAATTATAAGCTGGTTGTACTGAAGTAGGCTCAGCCATACTAGCCACCCCAGAAGATTTAGGTTGTGACATTGGTGGGTCCTATAGGCCGTGCCTGTTGCAAATCAAGCAATATGGTTATAACAGCTGAAGAGTTTGCTAAGAGCGGACTTTTTTCAAATTAGTGAGTAGGGGGAAGCATGGAGAAGAGTGGAGAGTAGTTGGGAATGAGCAATACGATCGAACAAGCAGAAAAAAAAACTTTCAGGATTTAAGGCTCATAGATAAGTGCTAGGATAGCTGTCCTTGTGGGCCATTTTAAGTCTAGCCAATTTCTCACAAAGGTGATACTCAAACACTGTAGCTTGTGTTTGGGAGAAAAACACTTAAACCATTATGCCAACTCAAGCTGCTGAAATTAAAAATGGCTATGCTGGGGTTCTCTGACCAGAATTCCAACTATTATGACTATTATTGGTTGTTTGCTAACTGAAGGAGTTGGGAGTTGGCATAATAGTTAAAGTGTTTACCTCACAAGCAAGACATACAGGATTTGTTTCTTTACTGGAAAAGCTCCCCAGACTCTGCCACAACTTGTTGTGATAGAAAGTTTAGTTTGCTTTTACTTTCTTGTATTTTGTATTACTTTATTGCCTTCTTCTATTTTGTATTTTGTAATTTGTTTTCTTTAGACTGTGTTTTATTTGTATTCTGCTTTTAATTGTATAAGACCACAGCTATGTCTCTCGTGAATCATACAGAAATAAAGTTTTTCCAGCCACCCACCCTGGTGCTGGTGTGTATTTAAACTGAACTGTCTTTGTAGTTGACAAAGGTGTTTGAATCTGTACATGGTTATTTAATTTTTTTATTTGTAAATATGTTTTTAAGCTTGTTTCTTTAAAAGTATGAGTAATTAATTTAATAGGATAATTGTTAATTATTTTATTGGATGTGTATTTAAGGGAAGCTATAATGGGATGTATTGTTCTGAAGAATTCCCTAATAGTTATTGGGACAAAAGTGCTTAACCAAGGTGTTGTTCAATAAAGTGGAAGTTGGTTTTATAATCTGGTGGCTATACCTACTTTTTGTATCTTATTACTGCTCAGTGCTAGGAGTCTAAACAAAAAAACTTCACTCCCTAGAAGCTCTCTTCACCCTAAAGAATGCTGACATTTGTGCAGTCACTGGGACATGGTTTAAAGCTGCAGAGAGCACACTGACAATGCAAGGTAACAATGAAGCTAAAGTAACTCTCGTATGCCTACCTCCTACCCAGTCCATTATATGGCTCTCAAATTCTTACTTGCCTCAACTCCACACTCCTTGCCAAACTTGAATCTACCTAAAATAAGGTAGTCAAATCTGTAGCCTATCAAACTTACAAGTCACTTCACTGTATCTCATTCAAACACCTTAACTGGCTAGAACTACCTCACCAGCTTCTTCTCCCTCAACTCTAGATCATCCGCTCTATCCTTTATTAACCTTCTTACTGTCCTACACTATCATCTGTCATCTCCCACTATTCACCTGCTAGATCCCTCTGGAGCTCTAACCTAGATCTGCTACAAATCCACAAGGCCTGGAATAAACTCCCACTAGAGATCAGGTCACTCAAGCAACTTAATGAATTCAAGCTAGCCTCTAAAGAACACTTGTTAAGCCAATGGACCTGCCCCTGTACCCACCCCCCTCAAACAGCTTATCAACTCTAACTGCACACCTCTATCTGCTCCAAACTTATGTAACTTTAACTTTCTAGACCTTGTTTCACATTAACTTCTCTATCCTAGGCACATTGCATAAATTATTATCGGCATAATGTAAGATTTTACATCTGGTGACAAAAGTATTGTTAGTCCTTCTGAAATATGTAGGATTCTAAATCTGACAGACATAATGGTTTGTTTACTGAAATAAATCCTTGTTTTTCATGTATATGTTGCTTTGAATATTTTCTGTAAACCAGTTGTTGATTGTTTACTTATTTTTGTATATGATAATCTGTAGAACATGTGGAGCTTTTCTCCCTGGGCTTCTGCTGAATAGGGGCTACTTAGCTCAGTCAGACAAACCCAGTCAACAAATGTAAATAAATAAATAAATAAATACATAAATAAGGTTATAATGCCTTCCACACATTTATACCAGCTACTACATAGAGAGGGACTAAAGGTGGAGGTGTCTTGATTTACATCAAAAATAAGTATACGTCAAGGCTGGTCAAATAAGACAATACACTTTATCTGCGGTGGTGGTGCTGCAGTAGCGTTGTCACCTGACGGTAAGACGTTGTCCTGTTCGATTCTCAGTTAGAGCATCATCTGTGTGGAGACATGTGTGAATGGGCGCACCTTCATTGAAGGTTGTGCGTCAGGGCTGGCAACTCAGCACGTAAAAATCTACTGTCAGACATTAGCGGACCGGAGTTCTGCTGTGGCAACCCCTAACCGGGAAAAGACGAAAGACACAACAACAACAACAACAACTTGAGCTTCTCTATGTTCAAATCACCAAAGGCAAAAATCCAATACCACTTCCTTGCAAGCTATAGACCCCCCTTCTATGACCCAGGAAACCCATACCATGTACTTAAACTTATTGGAAACTCTCACCATCCAACCCAATACCATATTCATGGGTGAATTTATTTATCCCACTATTAACTGGGAATCCTATATGACATCAAACATTCAGGCACAGTGATTCCTGGATTTTGTAAATACAAACTCCCTGAACCAGATTGCCAATATATCAACCAAGAGTGCAACCATACTGAATCTGGCCCTCACTAATATGGGTGAGTGCTGCACAACCCCTAGTGTAATGTCTTCCCTGGTAAGGTCAGACCTCAAAATCATCTCCTTTGAAGTGGAAATAAAACTGGGACCCCCAGCTAACCCTGCAATATTCAGGAACTATGCTAAGGCTAGATCCCTACCAATAAGTGATAACATGGAACAATTTCAAGCCACAATAAACCCTCTTAGTTTTTATTTAAGCACTTTGGTTTCAAACTAGTTATCTTACATAAGAAAGTTTTGCAGTCTAAATACTTGTAGCAGGAGAAGTAGCTTACATGCTTCTAAGTTGGGAATTGCTGGTTGAAGGCTCATTGTGTCTGTTATTCTAAAAGTGCCTTGGTTCTGGTTTAAGCACTTGGGTTTCAGACTAGTTATTTTACATTAAAAAGATATGTGGTCTACACTCTTGTGACAGGATAGGGTAGCCTCCAGCCTTCTGAGCTCGGAATTGCTGATGAAGGCTTATACTGCCTGTTAAACCAAATGTCTTTGTTCTGGTTTAAGCACTTGGACTCCAACTGAGTTATTTTACATTAGAAAGGTTTGTGGTTTACACATTTTACCGGAGCTGCTCAGAGTTTGATGTTTTTAGCCAGAGGTCTGGAGTGCATCTGATCAGAAATCCAAGGCTTCCACTGAAATCTTCTAAAATAAGTATAATTTAAGCCCTTATTGTACTTTGTGAACTCTATTTTATTGAACTGCTGCTTCATTTTTACTGGTTTGTATTGCTGTGACTGCTTCATTCTGCACTTTATATCACTGCTACTTGCCTTAATAAGCATAGGCTAGGTTCAGACTTGCTGAATATAGACTGGTATCACATGAGCACTAAAAACAGCCATTTTACATTAAGAGTGCCTCCCTGCATGCTTGTGACAGAAATGTGTAGCCCAGAACCCATATGAGTTGGGTATTTCAGGAATAAGGCTCTGTGTTGGCTTTCCTGTTTGTACTTTGTATTAAAAATGTTTAAATTCACATGTATTTTAGCCTCACATTTGTGAGTAGCTGTGCACTGCCCAATGGGGGTTAGCAGTGTCTTGTATAGACGCAAGCACCTAGATACAAATTTTTCTCTAAAGAACAGTCAGTAGACCCCTCCCAGGCTTCCCTGCTGCACTGTGGGCAACTCAGATGAGCACTGAGCAGCATTGCCACCCTTTTTAATTCCTAATCCTCAATAGAATAAGTCCCCTTGCTAACCCTATAGCAAAAGCTGATCTAACTTGCCAACACTCTGACAGTACATATGGTTTAACCTGCTACTATGGACAGTCAGTTTCCCAAAATTTCTTCAACCAACCTGATTGACATGGTCATCCTAAGGCAATGTAATAATTGCCTCATGTATACGGACAACCATCTGCTCATATAGCAAACAATTACAGTATGTGAGAGATGTAACTATACTATGAACCTAGAATCAATCCTCTCACGTAACAACAAACAAGACAGCAAACAGGTTGCCAGCACACAGACACACCTCTCTTCTCACACAAGATAAAGTCATGATGCATAAATCCACATGCTTGTATGTACTCACTCCAAGCCTAACAAAAGACCAGATACCGCCTAAGTGCAAACAATTCACACATACTAGAGCATGACCAAAATCTGCTACACATAACAATACACATACCAGTAACTTATTGAATAAGACCTTGAGGCAGAACACCTCAAAACCAAATGTCTTGGTCATGGGAGATGCCATAGTGAGACACACAGATTTCCACCTCACCAAGCTGCACAAGAAGGTCATAGTCAGCTGCCTATCAGGTGCCAGGATTCATCAAATCACATACACACTCAAGTCGCTCAACAGCAATTACTGTTAGGACTCTGTTATAGTACATGTTGGGGTGAATGACTTGAGATGTACCTCCCTGGACTATATGAAGAGAGACATGACTGAACTGTGTCCCAGGCAGGTATGTCCCTACCTCTAAGCAGAGTTCTGCTTTCAACCAGGATGATGCCACAATATAAACAAAAAATTATTGACCAACAATTGGCTTAGCTTCTGGTGTTAATCCAGGGAAATTCAGTATCTATCTGCCTGGGAAGACATAGTCGACAGACCACACGGATTTGCCAGAGATAGTCTTCAACTGTCTACTCTAGGCTTTCAAATACTGGCAAAGACACTTGCCTCCCCCATAATGCCTTTTTAGGCAATACCAAAAACAACAAAACGTCCGACATAAAAAATCCTCTACAGACAAACTCAAGGTTATGCTGCTTAATGCTGAGTCTAAACAGGAAACTGCTCTCCCTGGAAGGTCTCCTCACTTTGGAAGATGCTGACATCTATGCAGTCATTGTGACTTGGTTCAAGGACACAGATGCCTTCCACATGTTCATACCTCAAAGCGAGTATGAAAGAACCAAAGGCGGAGATGTATCCATCTTCATTAAATCCAAATACACCTTGAGACTGGTTAAAAAGTCTGACCTCTTGAGCTTCTCCAGCTCCAAATAACTATAGGCAAAACACCATACCACATGACTGCTAGCTACAGTTGCCCCACTATGAAGCATGAGAAGCACACCACCTACCTAGACTTGCTTGAGTCACTGAATATGCAGCTAAACACTTGGGTCATGGGAGATTTCAACTACCCTTCTATCAAGTGGGCAACATACAAGAGCACAAGCTCGATTGTCCAACTGCTCCTGGACTTTATTAATACAAATGTCCTGGAACAGTCAGTCTGCACCCTCACAAGGGGCTCAAATGTTCTGGACTTAGTACTCACTAATATGGGGTGGGGGCACTGTACTACCGTCTGTGTTCTGGCCTCCCTAGTAAGGTCAGAACGTAAATCTGACTTGTTCAAAGTAACGATCAGACCTGGCACCTCCACAGGAGCAATAAAAATGAGAAGTTTCTCCAAAAGGAAAGTACAGTTGTGTACACTTACCATAAATGTAGATGTTCGAGTGTATTCACTGTTGCAGTCATCACGTTTGGGTTATCTGCTCGCAGTAGCCCTCAGTCAGCCTGATTAACAAAGTCTTGGGTCCTGCATCAGTTGCTGTCCCTTCTTCCATGACGTTAGGTCGTCAGAGGTATAAAACATGCAGCCGATGCCATTACATCAGTTTTTCTTTCCCCAGATGTCAGGTGCCCCCTTAATGGGAAGCAATTAAATCTATAAATATACAAGGTTATACCTCCAACAAAAAAGCAAATACACCAAAAAGCTTTTGAAGATAGCAAAGGAAAGTCGATGTATATCCAAAACAAGAATGGGGCTGGAGGGAGGGTAACCAGGACTGCAACAGTGATTAAACTCGAACATCTACATTTATGATAAGTGTACACAACTGTACTATGTTCTTCATGTTTCACTATTGCAGTCATCACTTTTAGGTAGATTCCCAAAGCTAAGAATGGGAGGGGGAATTTAAATAAAATTAGGACCAGCTAAAAGGTCCTGCAAGACTGCAGTGACAAAGCCAGCTCTGGATTTAGAGAAAACTGGCAGATGGTAATACTTGGTAAAAGTATGTACAGAACTCCAGGTAGCAGTTTCTAGGATGTCCCTGGTAGGGATGCCTCTGAGAAAGGCTGTAGAGGTAGATACAGCCCTGGTAGAGTGGGGTCTGATCCCCTATGGGATAGGTTTTCCATGGTGTTTGTAGCAGAAATGAATGCAATGGCCTATCTATTTGGAAATGGTTTTCTTTGAAATAGCCTTCCCCTCTGTGCCTGCAGCAAATGCTACCAGCTGCTGATCAGATTTCCTTTTAGGTTTAGTTCTGTCCAAGTAGAATCTAAGTTGTCTGTGTACATCTAAGGAGTGCGGAATCCATTCCCCTTTGTTCTGTGGATTAGGAAAGAAGGTTGGCAAATGTATGGACTGATTAAGGGCCACACTGGATACCACCTTGGGCATGAAGGAGGGATTGGTCCTGAGGGACACCCTGTCAGCATGAAAGATGATGAAAGGCTCCACTGCCATAAGGGCCTGTAATTCAGATACCCTTCTTGCTGGAGTAATTGCTAAAAGGAAATCTGTTTTCCAAGAAAGGAATTTTAAGTCTGCAGTGGCAGCTGGCTCAAAAGGAGGAAGGGTGAGCTTTTCCAATACAAAGTTGAGGTCCCAGGCTGGAGTTGGAGCTCTCCTGGGTGGTCGTAGATTTTTGGCCCCTCTGAGAAACTGCTTAAGTAGTGGATGAGAGAAGAGGGGTGGTTCTGCATTATAATGAGCTGAGATGGCTGAGACATGAATTTAGATGGAGGAGAAAGACAGGCCCTTATGAAGCATCTCAGTTAAGTATTGTAAAATCTGAGGTAAATTGAGCACTGTTGTGCTCATCCATTGAGCTTGGTTCCAGGCACAGAATCTTTTCCATTTTTCTGTGTAAGACTTTCTGGTATTAGGCCTCCTTGCCTGTAAAATGATATCCATCACTGGTTTACTGAGGGATGGTAAAGGAGAAATTATGTAATTAGCCAGGCTGCTAGATTCAGTGTTTGAAGCTGAGGGTGCAGAATTTGGTTCTCTTGCTGAGACAATAGAGTAGGAGTCTGAGGCAGGTGCCATGGGGCCCACAGTGACACACTGCGCAAGAGGGGGTACTAGTCCTGGCGTGGCCAGTCTGGTGCAGTAAAAATCATCCTTGGTATGTCTTGTTTGATCTTTAGTAGTTCTTTGGAGAGCAGAGGCAGAGGAGGAAAGGCATAAATTGATAGGTTTTTCCAGCTGAAGGACAGAGCATCCACTTTCCAAGCTTGTTTGTGGGGAGTCCTTGTGCAGAATTTGTCCAACTGATAGTTTTGGGGGGAGGCAAACAGGTCTATATCTGGGCTCCCCCATTTGCTTGTCAACATGTTGAAAATCCTTGGTTCTAGTTTCCACTCGTGTGGGTGCATGAGGTTTCTGCTTAGTTCGTCTGCCAGTGTATTTAGTTTTCCTGGCAGGAATTGAGCTTGTAAATGTACTTGATAGCTAAGGGCTATGTTCCACAATGCCATGGCTAGTCTGCAGAGGGGGTAAGAATGTGCCCCCCTGCTTGTTTATGTACCACATAACAGTGGTATTTTCCGTCTTTATCATTAATTATCCTGGAAGAATGTGGTCCTTGAAGGCTGTCAGAGCATTCTGTACAGCTAACATTTCTTTTTGATTGATATGCAGGTGCATTTGACTTGGGTTCCATTTGCCCTGAATGCACGTCCCTGCCAGGTGGGCCCCCCATGCATAGTCTGATGCATCTGTTGTTAAGGTTTTGGTGGCAGGGGGTAGTGTGAATGGTAGTCCCCTGTTTTGGTGGCAGGCCTCTGCCCACCAAAGGAACTCTAGGTGTAGGCAAGGTATGATAGGAATCATTGCTTCTAGATCCTGTGAATGTTGACACCATAGGCTTTTGAGATACCATTGCAGTTTCCTCATATGCAGCCTTGCATATGGATTTAGAAGAATGCAGGAGGCCATGAACCCCAAGGCTTGCAGTATTTGCCTTGCAGATAACTGGGTTTTTGTGACCATTTGTTTGAAGTAGGTTGTCAAATGAATCCATTTCTCTGGCATGAGGAAAGCCATCTGGGAAGTTGTATTCAAACTTGCTCCCAGGAATATAATTTGTTGACAGGGTACCAGGTGTGATTTCTTTTAATTTATGGTGTACCCCAGACAAGTCAGTACCCTTTGAACAAAGGCCAGATGATTCAAAAGTATGTCCTGGCTTTCTGCCTGAATTAGACAATCATCCAGATATGGGCATATTTGAATATTTTTTTGCCTGCAGAATGCAATGACTGGAGCTAGGCACTTTGTGAATACCCTGGGTGCAGTAGATAAGCCGAAGGGCAGTGCAGATAACTGATAGTGCATGTAGCCTGCTTTGAAGCATAGGTATCTTCTGCAAGACTCCCTGATAGGGATGTGCAGGTATGCTTCTTTTAAATCTATTGTTGCCAACCATGCATCTTTGCCTAACATAGGAAGCAGCTGGTGAAGAGTCAGCACCTTGAATTTTGGAATCACCAGAAAGGTATTTAGAGTATAAAGGTCCAGGATAGGATGCCATGTATTGCCTTTTCTGAGTACCAGGAAAAGTCTTGAATAGAACCCTTGTCCCTTTTCCTCTTCTGGTACCAACTGAATAGCCCCCATGCTTAATAGAGAGAGTACTTGAATTTGGGCCTCTGCCCACTGATTTCGGGGTAGATCTGGCCACCTGCTTGGTGTTGGTAATGTGTGGAAGTGAAATCTGTATCCTAGGGACACTATATTTAAAACCCATTTGTCCTGGGTAATGAGTTCCCAGTCTTTGGCCTGCAAACCAATCTTTCCGCCTAAAGGAGCATTCAGTTGGGAAGTGCTTGGAAGTTTTAGAAGCAAGTCATTGAGACTGCTTTCCATTGGGGGGAGTTTTACTATTCCCTAATTTGGGTGCAGAAATCCCCCACTGCTTAGTCTTGTGTGTCCCCTGGGAATGAAACTTGGGGTTCCTGCTATGTCTGTGTTTGGCTTGAGAAGACCTTGAAGAGGCTGGAAAGGACCAATTCTTAGTGGGTCAGTGCCTACTAAATCTAGGGGACTGAACTTGTAAGAAATCTTTAACAGTTTGCATAGATTTAGCTTTATCTTCCATCTTTTTAAGAACGTCCTCAGCCTTGTTTCCAAACAGGTGGTCCTGATTTAAGGGGGCATCCAGCAATTTAGCTTTAACATGATCAGGGAAAGATTGCTCCTTAAGCCAAGCATGCCTTCTGAGCACAGAACCAGTAACAACAGCCCTGCAAGAGGCCTCTAAAGAATCAAATCTACATTGCAAAGTATGTTTTCCAACCTGTTCAGCAGAGTGCATTAAATCCTGTAATTCTTTATTTTCTGCACAGTCAGGAATCAACATCATTTTCTGTTTAAGCAATCTGATAACATGTTGTTGATACTTTAACATATGAAACTGGCGGTTTAAAGCCCTAAAGGCCAAGGTTGCAGAAGTGTAAACCTTCTTACCCCATCTATCCAGCGCCCTGGAGTCTCTATCAGAAGGGGTAGGATTTTTAGCATTAGAAGCCTTAATGCCCTCGGGTCCCTGTGAAATAGTCTCTAGATCCACAATATGATATTTAAAAAGGAACTTGTGTAAATCAGGAACCCTGTAATATCTATCAGGTTTTCTGGGAGCAGGAGACAAAGAATCAGGGGCCAAACTAGATTCCGAAAAAGCATCATCAACAATGTCTAATACAGGAGGAATAGCTAAAGGCCTATGCTGAGGCAGGAGAAAGAAATCCCTAAGCCTCTTTTTTTGAATCAGAAAAATCCTGGCTTTCCCAGTGGAAATGCTCCCTTAGAGTATGTAAGGTTTCATGAAAAGAAAAATCCTCTGGAGGGGAAGCAGAGGGAATAGAGTCCTCTGCATCAGAATCCTCATAAGTAGATAAGGGCAAATCCAGATCATCGAAGAATCAGAAAAATCAGAATCCAGGTCAGAAGATTCATAAACAACTTCAGCCCTAGGTCTCTTAGAAGAGGGAGGCTGGCTTCCCCTGATTAAAGTTATAAGATCTTCAGCCATTCCTATTATTTGTTTTTTAGGTATACAGGCCTGAGCATGCAGCCTGGGTGTCATTTTTTTTGGGCATGGTTCGAGATTTAGGCCTAAAAGAAGAAGGAGGTGTCAGTTTAATATGCAAGTCCATAGGCCTGAATATACCCTCAGAAGCCGGTGCCTGCACAGCGGCTCAAGACCCATCCAAGGTAGAGACATCTGCAGGTTCTATAGTTGCAGCATCTCGGGGCATACCAGACTCCGAATGGGTCTCAGTAGAGGTCTGCGAATCAGAAGTAGTGGGTATCAGGGGCTGCAAAAGCACCTCACTGAGCACCGGCGAACTGGCGACTGGCATAGGAGAAAAGTTGGCGGCAGTTTTGGACCTCGACGGCCTGTCTCTGTCTTTATCCTTTTGTTTTTCCAGAATCGCGGTAATCAGATGGTTAACTGATAAAATTTCTGGATAATTAAACCAAGAACCGAAATATTTAGAGGTGAAAATATACCGACGACAGATAGTGTGTTGATTAAATAAAGCACAAAACCGACAGCACGGTACATCATGGTCAGGGCCTAGGCAAGGAATACAGTACGAATGAAAATCTTTATGAGGTATTTGCTTTCCACAAGTAATGCACTTATTAACTTTTACTGACATCGGTAAGGAGCAAGAAAATGTTTCCCCAACAGGGTACTTAGCTTTAGTTGAAGCCTTTGGTTCTGAAACTCGAAAATGAAAATTTCAGGAGTCGGCCAACCGGCACTTGCGAACTGCTTCTGCTTTGGGCACCACACGGCAAGAAAGACTGATGTAATGGCATCGGCTGCATGTTTTATACCTCTGACGAAGAAGGGACAACAACTGACGCAGGACCCAAGACTTTGTTAATCAGGCCGACTGAGGGCTACTGCAAGCAGATAACCCAAAAGTGATGACTGCAACAGTGAAACACGAATAGCCTACTAAGTGATGGTTTGAAAAGTTTCAAACCCTTTGATAACACAGTCAACAATGACTCCTATGCAGATGAGTACACAAACACACTGTATAACCACTTAAACAACTTTATTGACTCTGCTGTACCTGACAGTATCAAAAGTCCTACCATAAAATCAAGCCACCGTAGTGGACCTCCAGTATAACCAGGTTATATAACAAAAGGAGGAAACTGATATCAAAGAACAAGAGGGAACTTGGCAAAGAAAGAATACCCTCCACAGCTTGAACAAGCAAATCAGATATCTGGTAAAGTCCTCTAAAGATAGTTATGAGGCTAAATTACCTTCCCTAGGTAAAGACAGTCATAAGGCATTCTTTAGCTACATCAGAAATCTAAAAGGGAATACCCAGCTATGTGCCAACTCACAGTGGACGGTACCACTCACACTGACCCTGAGGAAATTGTGAACCTATTAGCTGACAGATTTGGAGCAAACTTCACCCCCCCTGTCTCCACAGTTCATACCCCAAAGCATACCTGACACCTGTCCTCTCCCCAGTATCACCAATTAGCAGGCCATATCTGCACTCTCCAAAGCCAAAAACATGGCCTCTATGGGACCAGATAACATCCCATGCTGCTTACTAAACAACCTAAAACATGACCTAGCAGATTCACTTGGCACTCTCTTTAACCATAGCCTGAACACCGGCTTTGTTCCAGCAGAATGGAGAACAGCCACTGTAATCCCCTTGCACAAAAGAGGGTCCATCAACTGACCATGGGAACTATAGACCCATAAGTCTAACCAGCCTTATCTGCAAGACCATGGAAAGAATCATCATGAACCTTATCAACAAGGACATAGACAACCTTCAAACTCTCAACTTGACACAGTTAGGGTAGATCACGCTTACTAAACCTAGAAGACTTCTTCGAGAATATCAGCAAAGCCCTGGACAAATGTAAAGCAGTACATACCGCCTATGTTGACTTCTCCAAAGCTTTCGACACAATCCCTAACTCAAGTATCATCGTGAAACTCTCCCATATGGGGACTTGAGAAAGAGGGAATGTATAAATAGTTGGGAATTGATGAAGGATTAACAATAAAACATGAACAAATGTGAATAAAACAACTTAGTAAGGAATATTTTTGAAGACAAATTAATCCTGAAAACAGCATTGACATCTTGGAACAACATTCAAGCTATAAACCAATTTGCTCTTCCTGTCCTAACTTACAGTTTTGGAGTGATTGACTGGCCCCAAAATGTGTTAGATAGATTAGACAGAAAAACAAGAAGGATGCTTCATGCTTACCAAATGATTTATAAAAATCAGTGTATACCAAGATTATATATTCCCCATTCTGAAGGAGATATGGGCCTCCTTGAAACTGATTACATGTATAGATCTGCAATCATGGGACTGCACACATACCTGCTGACCTCATCAGACCCAAATGTACTGAAAGTTTTGAAACATGAGGAGAATAAATCTAAGATGACTTCACTGCTTAGTCTAGCAGAAGCATATCGGCATCAAGAAGGAATGGAAATCAAACCAGTAGTAGATAAAATCAGCAAACAACTGAATGTGCCAAAAAACAAAAGAAAGAATATGAGGTGAAGGATTAGATGAGAACACAAGAGATGTGGAAAATGCATAAATATAGTAGCAAGTACAGAAAACTTCTGGAAGAACCTCATGTTAATCAGGATCAAATGCAGGAATTGTAAAGGAGAGGCAAAGTCAAATTAAAAGATGAAAGGTTAATACTGGTGGCCCAAGATAGTGGGCTACACACACACTGGTTTATAAACTCCATTGAACATGTGGGAGAAACAGACAGATGTTGGTTTTCTAAAACAGAATTTGAAGCAGTCGCACACCTTGTTGCTGCTTGTGACATACTAATGGCAGAAGGATTTTATACTGAAAGGCATAATAATGTGGCAAGACTGTTGCACTGGGGATTGTGCAAACATTATGGTATGGAAGTGGCTGAAACACACTGGAAACATGAGCCACAAAGCATCAGAGAAAATGACAAAATCTACATCACATGGGATCACCCATTACCAACAGTTCAAAAGATAGATGCGAGAAAACCAGATATAGTGGTCCATAAAAAGAAGACAAAAGTAGCATTGATCATTGAAATTGCTACACCCAGTGACTTCAGTGTCTTGCATACAGAGAGATACAAAGTCATAAAATATCAAGTTTTGCAGGCAGAAATAAGAGCAATGTGGAAGAAAGCTACCCAGACAGTTCCAATATTAGTTGGAGCAATGGGTCTTACCAAAAAAAGTCTACAGTCGTATTTGATATATTACCAATACATGTTACCCCATATGAATTGCAGAAGGAGTCATTACTGGGCACATTGTGGGTGCTGCAAAGAGCACTTCTGGCTGACATCAAAGATTGAAACAATACTAATTTCATGAACTTTAATCATACATTGACTTAGGAAGGGGATCCATTCCTGTCATGGCATTAGAAACCCAAAAGATTTGAAGAAATTAAAAAAACTGGGGATTAACCCATATGCTACCAGATGGGAAGCCAACTGGCTCACTGTCAAAGCCATACTGTCAAATATGGAAATTCCACCTCCGCCAGTAGAACAGTTACCAGTACGGTACCACAAGGATTTGCGCTAGGCCATTCTACTGCTTGGAATCTATTTCTCGGTGGTCCAGGTGTAAGTAGATGGCCTGTAGCATGCCACATGCGCAGATGATTGCAAACTGGGAGCAATCACTGAATCCCCTAAAGATAATGGTTACTACAAAAGGGGTTAACACAGCATGATTGCTGCCAAAGCCACGATCTAAAACTAAATGCAAAGAAGAGCATCATTGCCCTCTTTTGCAAAGAAGTAGCCCCTGCAAATTGCAATATAGTCAGCAACCCCCTAAGCTCGAAGTCAGTGATGTGTCACTTGGGAACACAAGATGATAGCAGTCAAAACTTCGATTACCATGTGTACACAGTGGAAAGAAAAGCTTTTTACATTGCACACCACATAAGTAAGGGCATCGCATCCAAGAGCAAGGATGTTATAACTTCTCTGTACTCCACCCTCATCGGACCACTAATAGAGTACAATGCTCCCTTATGCATGTACTTCACCAGACACTTGCAGCAGTGGGAAAGACCACAGAGGTTCCTGACCAAAATAATTCAGGGAGTTCAAAATTACACGGACAGACTGAAAGCCCTGATGCTGTATTCTGTGTCCTACAGAGTGCTAGAGGTGACCTGTGCCTTGCCTACAGAAATTCTGCACATCTGCAAATCAAATGAGACACGAGACACTCACTCCAGAGATCTCAACCTAGCTTGTGACTTAAACAAAATGTGCTGGAGAGACAGATATTTCTCCCAGAGACTGACACTACTTTGGAATAAACTCCCAATTCACGTTAAGCAGAGCTCCTCAATAACCTTATCAAAGCACAACCTGGACAACTGGATGGGAAACCATAAATTAACCTCTGGCATGGCACCTATGTCTCTCATGGACAGGGTCAACCAGTGTAGATCATATATTCACTCTGTAAACAGTCAAGCCATCTAACAATGGTCAATTAAGGAACCATCTCACAGTGGTCAATTAGGGAACATGGCTATTGCATGGCTAAGCTTGTAAAGGCCCTAGGGCCATTAACCAAGTAACTTCCTATAAATCTCTGAACCTGAGAACACTGCTCCCTATGCTGAACTGCTCAGAGAAACCCTATACAAGCATGTTAATAGTTTCATAGAAGCAGTTGTACCCACCAGGAAGAAGGACAGAACTAACTCAAAAAACAAACCACCCTGGTGGAATCACAAAATCAATAGGCCGTATTAGAGAAGGAAGAAAATCATGGCAAAATTAGGAGATGCAGCACTCAGCAGGATAAAAGCACTCTCAACATACTAAATAAACAACCCAGTGGACAAGTACAGTCTACCCAACCCAAATTTGATGTAAATTTGGCCGCCTAGGCAAAGGACAACTACAAGGTATTCTTTAATTATGTGCGCAACCTCAAAAGCAATACCCAATTGTGTTCAGAGCTCATTGTAAATGGAATCACCTATACTAAGCCAGAAGATATAGTAAACTGACTTGCCAATAAATTCAGCTCCAACTTTACCCCTCAACCTTCCCTCAGGAAATACCATAAAATATAACTCCCCATGTTATCATTAAGAACAAGTCTCTAAGGTCAAGAACGGGGTCTATATTAGAATCGCGAAAGCTGACTTTCGTGAATACAAGTTCATCAACATATAAATGTAGATGTACTAAAACAGCGAAGTACAAAAAAAGCGAATTTCAGAATGCCGAATGTGTTTTCTTGGCCAGCAGGGTGATCGTAGGGATGACAAAATAAATCCTTTTCCCCACTGTAGTGCAGTCTCGCAGTTGGTATATTTAAGTAGGAGGGTGTGGGGGGGGGGTGCAGGGAGGCTTGAACCCCTGCAAAAAGTTTGAAAAAGTGCTTTACATTGGATTTGTTCACTTAGGTTTACCTTACCTGTATGACATTGTTGTTTCCTGGAATACGCTCGGCGTTCTCATTTTCACTTTTTTTGTACTTCCCTGTTTTCAGAGTTCGACATTTATGAGTCAATGAACTTGTATTCGCAAAAGTCAGCTTTCGCAATTCTAATATAGACCCAGCCAAGAACACTGCATCAACAGGCTCAGACAATATCCCAGGATGCCTTCTAAATAGCATGAAACATGACCTATCAGGCCCTCTGGAATTGCTATTTAGCTGTAGCCTCCAAACAGGTTTTGTGTCTCATGAAAGGAAAATAGCAACAGTCATCACTCTACACAAAGGTGGGCCATCTAGAGACCCTGAGAAGTACAGACCCATATGTCTAACTAGTTTCATATGCAAAGCCATGGAAAGAATTAACATGGAAATGATCAATAATGATATAGCAAACCTCTAGAAATTGGAAACAACCCAATTTGGTTTTGTCAAGGGCCGATCATGCCTACTAAACCTGGTAGATTTCTTTGAGAAAGTCTTGAAAGCAACAGATGAGGGCAAAATTGTTCACACTGCCTACCTTGATTTGGCCAAGGTATTTGACACAATACCCAACTCAGGCATTGTTGACAAACTCAAGAGGTTAGGTACAAACCCTTACATCACCTGACAGATAGCCAGCTGGCTCACATACAGGACCCAGGAAGTTAGAATTGGGGAGTTCACCTCTACAAAGTGGTTAGTCACAAGTGGAGTCCCTCAAGGATCAGTCATAGGACCACCCCTTTTTGGAATTTACTTCTCTGAAGTCAAAGCCAAAGCCAACAGCCTCTGGAAGACTAAATCTGCAGATGATTACAAATTAGGAGCTGTCATTTAATCCCGCACTGGCACAAATGTACTCAAGGAAGGGCTGATACAGGCAAACAATTAGTGTCAGAGCCATGTACTAAAACTAACTGCCAAAAAATGCATAAGTCTCCTTCAGGAAGTCCTCCACCCCTGGAAACTATCATTGAAATACAAACCCCATAGAGATGACCCAGTACTCAAGGACTTAAGGATACACATAGACAGTAATCTAGCCTTTGACTATCACATGTCTATAGTAGTGAGGAAATAATTCTATGTTGCGCAACTTATAAACAAAGGTATGGCATTTAGGTCCAAGGAAGTCATTGTTCCACTGTATTCTTCATTCTTCAGACCTATCACTGAGTACAATTCCCCCTTTGATATGTACTTAACCAGGCATATCCAACAACTGGACTGTCCACAGAGGTTCATCACTAAAAGAATACAGAGCATAAGTAACATGTCCTATGCAGATTGCCTCAAGGCCCTAGCCCTGTATTTTGTCTCCTACTGGCTGTTGAGGGTAGATCTATGTTTGACATACAGGGCATTGTCAGAAACCACTCTGATGGACCTCTTGCATAACCATAAAACAAACAGCACCAGAATTTCTCATTCTAAAGAGTTAAATATTGCCTGTAATATAAATAGGACCTGCTGGAGAAACAGGTATATATCCCAGAGATACTCCATCTCTGGAACAGGCTCCCCATCCATGTGAAGCAGAGTTCCTCCATAATCCAATTCAAGTGTAACTTGGACACAGGCAGCCTGTAAATGGTTCAGCTCCCAGGCCTTTGCTTGTAAATGTTTCATCTCCCAAGCCCCTGTTTGCACTTATCACGGGTGTCAGAATGGGTCTATATCAGTTCAATGAAACAGCACATCATCAAATACAACAACCTTGAGCTTCTAACCACGAAATCTAAAAACATCGAAAGCTCAGAACAGCGAATTTTTTCCCTTGGAAAAAAAATCACTGTTCCGAGAAACACACACACACAACCCAAGCACACCAAAAAAACAGAAATCCACACATATACACTTAAAATCCTACATCTAACCCTACACTAAACTGTACATACAACACTATCTAGCCACTATCCTTAACCCAAACTCTAACTATAAGGTCCGTCACTATCGCACACTCACCTCACCTGCACCCTAACCCTAACTCACATACCCCACCCTAACCCCAAAGTCTGTCACTATCGCACAATCACCTCACCCATGCTCTAACCCTAACTCACATACCCTGCCCTAACTCTAAAGTCTATCAATATCGCACACTCACCTCACCCGCACCCTAACCCTAACTCACATACGCTGCCGTAGCCCTAACATCCACACAATCGCACATGTACCTGAACCCAACCCGTAACTTTCCACCAGAGTGCTGAAAATAGTGAAGCCACAGAAATGGACGATCAAATTCTTTCCCTAGGAAAAATTCAGTTATTTGCAGCTTCGCTATTTTCAGCGTTCGCTGTTTTCGGTTTGATATTAGACCATTCGAAGTATTAAAACTTCAGTGATCTAATATAGACCCATTAGAACTTGTCAGTGATTTGGGATGCATGGATAGGCTTAAAAAGGCCCTTGTGGCTGTTAGCTAGTAAACACCTGTGAACCTATGTAGTGATTTGCTGATTTTTGTTTTTTTTTTTTTGGCTTTACTTAATGTGTGTTTTTTTACATCTAATAGCTCTTTTTTTGTTTTATGCCTCTTTTGCACTGAACAGAATTTTCCTTACAACAAGAAAATGTGATCATTTTTTTTTCATTATAATAACAATATGTGACTTGACAGAATTTAGTAGTCAGTGTGTATGTGTGTGTGTGCAGGAGGAGGTGACATTGGTAGTTATTTCTAAGATCACATCCGATAACATCTTTTGCTGTCTCTAGTAATAAAATGTTTTGATATTTACCAGTTTTATGTTTCAGTTATACTAAAGACAAGCTTACAGTTAATAAGAACAGCAGTATCTTTGTGTGGCTGTCCAAGAAAATAATTGCTATTCTATAATACTTAAGGAGATTTTTGCAATATTTCTTCTTCTTCTTTCGGCTTTTCTCAGTTAGGGGTCGCCACAGCAGATCACCTGTCCGATCATGATTGGCAGTGGAGTTTTACGGTGTCAAGTTGCCAGCCTGGCACCCAACCTTCCACAGAAGGCACACACATACACTCACACCTACGGCCAATTTAGAGTGTCCAATACACCTACAGGATGTCTTTGGAATGTGGGAGGAAACCAGAGCACCCGGAGGACACCCACACGACCACAGGGAGGACATGCAGACTCCGGACAAAAGGCACCCCAGCCAGGGATCGAACAGGAGAACCTCTTGCTGTGAGGTGGCAACACTAACCTCTGCACCACCGCGGTCACCCATTTTTGCAATATTTCAGGTTAGGAAATAAGTCTATCAGGAAGCCATCTGCTCCAGCACCTTCCCGGACCTGTTGTTGAAAGGCAAAATATATAACTATATATACATATAAAACATATATATTAGAATTTTGACATATTTGCATTATTTACAAAGAAAGGATACTTCATTTAAAATGATAATATGCATAAATTCTTCATATTTGTAATAAGCATTTCTAATTTGTTTACAGCAATCAAAATTCAAATTATTATTTGCAGTTCTTAAACTAATTGTATATTTTTTCTTTCTTGCACAAAACTAGCAGCAGGTATTAAAAAACTCAAAACAAAGGCATTGAGTCAGATTTACATTTGTTAGTGAGAACTTTTCTGGCAGAAAATAACAAACCCCAAAACAAAGTGTATTGTTTGTGATCAACTTCTTTTTGAAAGATGCATTCATTAAAAGTGTTTCTCTTTTTAAAATACAATTATCTGACCACAGTCCCTTAAAAATCATTAATATCATTCCAATATGCTTCCGTTTTGTTACACTCTAAAAATATATTAGCAATAAGGATAACTGCTCAGAATGTCAGATCCTGGTTGCAGCTAACTTAGCCAAACTTAGCAAAAATAAAGTCCAGACAGTCCACTTAAGGGTTTAAACAGATCTTTATTTAGTGATGGATGAGCATTTTTGGCTTGATTGACAAGAACACTCATCCATTATTTAAAAAACCCTTAATGGGGCTGTTTTTTTTTTCCTCCAGAAAGAGGACTTCATTTATTTTTGCTAAGTTTTGCTGAGTTTGTATCCTGAACAGTTATCCTTATTGTTAATATTTTACTGTGTCCTACAGACCGTGGAGGTTGTGGGCTGGGATACCAGATCTGTACTTCACAGATTTCACTGTCATTTTCACTCTAAAAAAATATGAGACCAATCTGCTTTAACAGTTTTCTTTTCGTTACAATTTCCAACAATCTGAAGTACTGATCCTACTAAACTAAGTAATTTTTTATGGAATTGTTCAGTCTTTGTTTTTCAACATGAAGATCTTTCAACATAAGCTAGATGAAATTAAACCAACTGACTTCGGTATTTATGTATTATCGCAACCAGATTTTGCGCTGTCTTTTAACTGTGATGATTTGTACTGAAACGGCATCAGTGAAGCGTAATATGGAAGGGTACACTGTCAGAAAGACTGCCGGGATATCAGTGATGGTTGTAAACAATGTTAGGACTTATAATTTTTAAGATTTGTGGGAAGCGTCTTTTAAAGATGTCAAGCATTGAATTCTATGATTGCAGTGGTTACGTGTGTATGTATGTTGGTTCTGAAAGGATTGTGGCAGTTAACGGATGAGATATTGCACACAAGCAGAGTTTAAACAGCACATTAGGTGCTTGCTATTAAGATGCTCAGAAATCTAAGGATATCTGTAGGCTGCTAGAGTTATGACATTCCACAGATGATCTTTGGCTTGCTTTTGTGTAGGTTTCCTTTTCTGGAATGACTGTGCTTGCAATCAACATGACTGCATTTTTGTGGTTTATATCTCTGAATTATTCACCACAATATATTTTCCACATATTGAATCATTTTGGGAAGTAGGGTCAGCTATCTAGTTTTCCTTCTTCAGTTCTTTCCCTGATGAGATGAGTGTGGCAGTTAGCATATGATATTGCATACAAGCGGACTTTAAACAGCAGATGAGGTGCTTTCATACTGTGGAATGGTTTTTATTTTTTTACTTGCAGCTCTTGTG